>NC_134539.1:60899500-61238500 GCF_050624435.1 Tenrec ecaudatus
TAAGTAAATGTTTCCAAGAAGGGAGTTATAGATATAACATGCATTAAGGATAATGGAGAGAACTTTGAATGTGATAGGGTGGTTCTGTTTTGAAACTCTCAGGGGCAGTCTACCCTCTCCTGTACTGTCGGTAGGAGTCGGCATGGACCCAATCGACAACAGTGAGTTTAGCTTGTTTTTTTGTGTGGGTTTTTTTTGGCTCTGGGGTATCCTATGATCTGCAAATCATATTTTACTTTTTTTCTGATTCCCAGTCACATGGAAAATGTTTTCACTTTTTCTCCATTGAAAGTATTATTGGCCATGGGTTTGCACATAAGAGGGGGTACTCCCGCAAAACAGAAAAAAGCTCCATTAGGCCGAGCTTTTATAGTAAGCCTTTTTCCTGCTAGGCGAACATCTAGCAACTCGCTCTGAGTTAGTGCACCAAGTGGAGTCACCTAGGAAGGTTTTCTCTGGTCACAGTGATTTTTTGTTTTTGTTTTGGTAAAAGCAGTTTCACTCTAACCTTGTTTTTTGTCTTGGCTGATTTAAGGAACAGCATGCATCTGAAATTTTGTTTCCTGCTGGGGGGAGAGGGGATGATACCATAGAATCTGTTGTGATGTTGAACACAGCTTACGAAGATGAAGATGAAAGTGTCAATTTTAGTGCATTTGGAGTTGGTTCCACCAGGTCAGAATGTTAATCAAGCTTTCTATTTAGAGTTTCTGAAAAGATTGCATAACAGTGTGGTATAAAAGCCTGATTTGTAGTAGACGGAGGACTGGTTTTGCCGCCATGACAATGCACCTGCCCATGCAGCCATCTCAGTATGCCAGCTTTTGGCAGAAAGCAGCATGTCTCTCCTGCCCCACACAACTGACTTCACCTGACCTCACTCTATGCGACTTCTTTTTGTTTCTGTGACTGAAGAGGGACATGAAAGGACAGCGATTTGATAACATAGAAGAGGCGAAGAAAAAAACTAGTGAGATGCTGTCAGCCATCCAAACAGCTAAATTTGAAAAATGTTTCCAAGAATGGAATTGCAGATATGACAAACGTGTTAAGTATAATGGAGAGTACTTTGAAGGTGATAAGGTTGTTTTGTTAAAAAAAAAAACAACAACACATAACTTTGCACACAAAAAAATGCATAGCTTTGGGTGGTGGGGAATTCCGATTTTGGGGGGGTTACCCCCTCGTATTACTGCTCTTACTCTTGCCACTTTATATAAGGCGATTTTACCTTTTCATTAGGTGGCTTTTGCTCCTTTTTATCTTTTTAAATACATTTTTGAGCATCTACTACATGTGAGACATTGATTGTTCCAGGATCTAGGGCTATAGTAGTTAACGAAACATAAAAATCCTTGTCTTCATAGAGCTGAAATTCTAATTTATATGACATAGTAAATAACTAAAAGGTAAATTATGTCAAATGGTGATAAGTGTTTTTGGAGAAAAGTAGGGAATGGTGACTGTGCAAAGTGTTTCAGAGAGAGTTTGTATCTATAGAAATTAGAATACAGATCTGAAGGAGGGGGAGAAAATTGTAATGATGGCACAGCTTTTCTTGTCCTGATTGAAATATTGAATTGTGAGATATGTGGATTAAATGACAATAAAACTGTTGGTAGTAGTGACATAATTTCATGTCAACTTGTAAAATAGGTTACAGGGGTGGAGTCTAGCTTGTCAATCAGGTCATAGCCAATCATGCATCTCTGTGGGCATAGCCATCTTCAGAGGATATGAAAAACTCCTGTCTTCTTCCCTGGAGCTGAGACAGACAGACACACACACTCTCTCTCTCTCTCTCTCTCTCTCTCTCTCTCTCTCTCTCTCTCTCTCTCTCTCTATCTCTATCTCTATCTCTATCTCTTTCCCCTTCCTTCATCTCCCTGCAAGACAATCCTGTTGAGAAGCCACATGCTGCTACGCTGATGGAACCAGAGCCCTGGAGCTGGAGGAGCCATGTGGAGACCCACCCCAGGGTTGAGAAACTTCCATCGCCACTGAATTCACAAGATCTTCCACTGCATGTGTTGCATAAGTCTGCAGAGAGAATTTATATACTGGTATCAGACCTATGGGCTAATATCGGACTTACGGACTTTTTCTGGGCTGGGATGTTTTCTTAATATATAATTGCTCTAAAGCTCTTTCTAATATGAATGTCAACGGATTTATTTCTCTAGTCAACCCGGGCTAACATACTGTTTTTTTAAAAATATTTTTCTGTTTGTTTTTGCTTTTTTTTTGTTACTGTTTGAAGTGAACTTGTTTGTTGCAAGACTCCCAAGTCCCATTTTAGTTTCACTTTCCTCCTTTTTTCGGTTTTTATTTTTTTTATTTTATTAGGGGTTCATTCAACTCTTATCACAATCCATACATGTACATACATCAATTGTATAAAGCACATCCATACATTCTTTGCCCTAATCAATTTCAAAGCATTTACTCTCCACTTAAGCCCTTTGCATCAAGTCCTCTTTTTTTTTTTCCCTCTCTCCCTGCTCCCCCCTCCTCCTTTTTTCTTTAAGTCACTCAGACTATTGTATAGGTTTGAGGGCTAAGGAATCTGAAGGGGAAAAAATCTTAAGGAAAAAGAATCAGAGAAAGGGAATTCTTTTGATAATTGATATTATTGCAGAATGAAAACAAAAGAAAATTAGAGCTGTCCAAATAAAAAAGGCTGGATGAACAATCTGGAGGCAAAAACAACGGGACTGACAGTTCTGGGGAGACATGGGAGAGGGGGAGGTGGTGGGGAAAGGTAGTGGTGTTAACAAACCCAGGGACAAGGGAACAACTAGTGATCCAAATCGGTGGTGAGGAGGGTGTAGGAGGCCTGGTATGGCGTGATCAAGGGTAATGTAAACAAGAGGAATTACTGAAACCCAAATGAAGACTGAGAATGATACTGGGACAAGAGGAAAGTAAAAGGAAATAGAGGAAAGAGGTAGGAGGCAAAGGGCATTTATAGAGATCTAAATAAAGACATGTGCATATGTAAATATATATATGAGGAAGGGGAAATAAATTTATGCGCACATATTTATAGGTTTAGTATTAAGGTAGCAGAGGGACATTGGGCCTCCACTCAAGTACTCCCTCAATGCAAGAGTACTTTGTTCTATTAAACTGGCATTCCAAAAGAAAAAAAAAAGTAAGTAAATTTAAAAAAATGAACTGACATTCCATGATGCTCACCTTCCCAACACAATCGCTGAAGACAAAGCAGGTGAATAAGCAAATATGGTCAAGAAAGCTGATGGAGCCCAGCTATCAAAAGAGATAGCGCCTGGGGATTTAAAGACTTGAATGTAAACAAGCAGCCATCTCGCTCAGAAGCAACAAAGCCCACATGGAAAAAGCACACCATCCTGTGCGATGAAGAGGTGCTGAAGGGAGCAGTTAAAAGCATCAAAGGAAAAAAAATCATATTGTGAATGAGGGGGAGTGCGGAGTGGAGACCCAAAGTTCATTTGTAGGCCACTGGACACCCCCTTACAGAAGGGTCACAGGGAGGAGACGAGCCAGTTGGTGCGATGTAGCAAAGATGAAAAATATAACTTTCCTCTAGTTCCTAAATGCTTTCTCCCCCGCCCCCTTCACTATCATCCCAATTCTACCTTGCAAGTCTGGCTAGACCAGAGTATCTACACTGGTACAGACAGGAACTAGAAACAGGGAATTCAGGGTGGATGATCCCTTTAGGACCAGTGGTGTGAGTGACGATACTGGGAAGGTAGAGAGAAAGTGGTTTGGAAAGGGGGAACTGATTACAAGGATCTGCATGTGACCTCCTCCCTGGGTGTGGACAACAGAAAAGTGGGTGAAGGGAGACGTCGGACAGGTCAAGATATGACAAAATAATAATTTATAAATTATCAAGGGTTCATGAGAGGGGGGGGAAGTAGGGAGGGAGGGGAAAAAATGAGGACCTGATGCCTGGGGCTTAAGTGGAGAGCAAATGTTTTGAGAATGATGAAGGCAATGAATATACAAATGTGCTTTACAATTGATGTATGTTTAGACTGTGATAAGAGTTGTATGAGCCCCTAAAAATATGCAAGAGAAAAAAAAGAATTTTAGGCCTGGTAATCTCAAGACCATGAAAACCTCACTGCCATAGAGCCAATTCCTACTCATAGCTACCTAATAGTTATAGATACTCTAGGGTTTTACGAAGTGTGCACTAACCAACCCTAAAGTCTATTTTCATTGTGGAGATGAGGTAAGGGGTGGTCTATAATCCAGAGCTCTGGGCTTGCATAGATGTCCTCTTCTTATGGATGCCTCTGGAATCCAGTAAAATTAAATCTTACTGTGGTGGTTTATCCTGTACTACTTTAGGTGAACCTCGTTCACACTTTTACTTTCAGATGCCCAAACAAATTATAAAGTATATCATAAAATATATTTTTCTATCTCCACCTCAAAGAAAAGGCAGAACTTTGAACCTGCCATATTTTTTCAGTTCCATAGTACACTCACTTTTCACTTACTGACATCCTTAGGTCCAAAGATCAGGGTATTATGCAAAAGTGGGCAACGTGCAAAAGCTGGGGATGATTTCCCCCTCTGGTTTTAGACCATCCATTTGTCTGATTTTTCTTTTTCTGGTTTAGAAAGTATGATCACAGCGACAATAGTTTGTGAGACTTACTGATGTGCTCTTCACTGTGACAAGTCCACTTATGAATTATTCCTCTGTGAAGGGGGATTGGAGGGACCACTGCTGAGATAAAGCCAGGCTCTGTGACTAGAGGGCCCACAGATCCACCCCTTCACCTTAACGAGTGTGCTGGGGCAGTGCTTCCCTCTTGGAGCTGCCCCACCGCGGCGTCATTTCCACCCTGTCAGCCCTGCCCCGCTCTAGGCCTGGTCTAGTTGAGCTCACTTCAGGATATCCAACTCCTGTGCATTTCTTCCAAACACCATCTGTGATGCCTCTTTCTTTCCTCCCTTCCCACTTACCCCACAGCAAGCTTGAGCTGCAGAGCCTTAAACTGCATAGGAGCTGAGAACCCAGAAAGGTACCCACAGACTTGGTGTCTGTCCAGAGGCTGTGGCCATAAAGGAAACAGCCCCTGGCTGCTGTCTGCTAAGGTCTGCCAGAGAGAGCAGAATGTGTGGGGCCAAGAGGTCTAGCTTCCCTGAGGACACCGAGAGACCCTCCTTAAAGTAGAGGATGTTCTGCAATGGGCCACCATGCCTGCCTGCTTTCTGATAGTCAAAATAGTCGGTAGATATTTTTTCACTCTTGTAAATGCACAATGTTAGTTATCGAGATAATGCAAGTGTGAGGAATAGGTGGGGAAATTCTGAATTGTATTATTTTCAAGTCCAGAGTATTATATAAAGTTTTTGGTGTTTCTGAGATCACAGCTTTCGAGGACTTTCCTAGTTCTCTGCTATCCTACAGTTATATTGCATTTTTATAAATGGGGAAAAGATAAATTGGGCATGAAAACCTCCTAAAATACAAATTCAAAAAAATACAAAAACAAGACTCTTTTTCCAGTGACATCACTAGGGTTGGTATCAATGGCTGGGGGTAGGGTGGCAGGTGCCGAGAGTATAGTTGTGGTGGGGGATGGACCTAGACAGAAAGGGTTAGCTAGTGGACCCAGGTGAGAGGGGCAACTGGGGGCAGCCAGCATTTCTTACTCCTTTCCTCTGAGGTGCGCAGTGCCTGAGACCAGTGTTCACCCTGTAGCCTCTGTCTAGCACCTGTGGCATTCTCTACGGCCATACTCCAACCTGAAGGCCTACATACTTTGATAGCAACAGTCATTTTGGTATCACCCAGGATTGTCCACAGCCCCACAACCCTCTAGTGATGCCACTTCTACCCAGTACCTAGTGTTTGGGGACAAGACCCACATATATCGCATTAGAAAGGCATCCTAATCTATTTGAAAAGCACAGTCTCTGTGATAAAAAATGACTGGATTCCATTTTGAGGTTTATCTCTAGTTAAATTTCCTTGAACTACTTACATTACTTTGAGACAGTTACACCACTACTCTCAGCTTTAATTTCTTCTTTGAAATGGAGATGTAAAAGTTAAGAGGTACTCATTATCTAATTGTAATACAATATAATAACCACTACTTTTAGTGCTGTAGGAACAGAGAAAAGGGAATTTAATATATTTGGCTCTTACATGAGAAAAAGAAGACCACTAAGAGAAGGAATGAATGCTCGTGCATGATCAGTTGGAGTTGACCTAGTACAGAAACTAATAACCTACTCTTGAGAGGTAAATTGGAGGGCAAATACCTGGAGATAGAAAAGAATATCATTAAAAAGGTAAACGATCAATTGCTACCAAGTTAATCCTGACTCAGAGTATAATCAGGTAGGTCAGAGTGGAGCTGCTGGGAATATTTACAGAAGCAGACTGTTACATCATTATAGGGGTGAACTGCAACCTTCTACTGTAGCCAAGTGCTTAACCGATTGCTCAGCAGACATTACTTCCTCTAAAATATGAGATGGCTTCAAAAAGTTTATGTGAAAATGGAGTTGAAAGATCCTGGACTTTCTCCTTGAGCTTATTGAAGCCCCCTCATTTTCTTAATTCTCCAAGTATGTTAACTGCTTGTCCTGCCTTGAATTTCTCTCTCTTGAGTGTTGATGTGAAATGTATTTTATTTATTTATTTATTTATTTATTTATTTATTTGTAGTTCAAGGATCGTTTGTTGGCCCTTAGGAGTGTTTTCCAGTCCAGTCTGTTGGGGCACCACGCCCTGGCCCCAAAGTCCACTTTCAGCATTCCCTGGGGACCTTACCACTCCATTCCCTTGCTGTTCCACTGTACTTCCCCAGTGCTTTGCCTCGGTGTGGTGGGATCAGGTCAGGTGCAGTTCGCACACTGTGTCTCCGGTGCTGTCCCCTGTATCGCCCTTAGCCACTGAGGGGCATCATTTCTCATAGTGGGGCCAGCCATGTTGTCCTCTCTGTGGACTGGCTGCTCTAATCGGGCCAGGCTGTGCTCCACTCTCTCCTCCTCCTCCGAAATTTAGTTTCTTAATGCTTGTTAGTATTTAAAGTTAAGGAACAACAGTATTAGGGAAAGCTTTAAGTCTTAAGTACTTTCAACTTCATATATGAGTACATCTTTGCAATTATAGGGATAGAAAACAGAAGTTCAGTTCTTTGGTTTTTTATAGGCTAAGACTTGCGTTGTAACATATACCAAAGAAATTCCTGTAGTTAGGCTGGATTATTCTGATGGGAATGTCTTTTATTTATATATATTTTTAAAGTTTGAAATATCTTGGCCTTCACTAGCATAAAATTCCTTTATTATCTGGAACAAAAAGCCTAAACTGTAAATAGTGAAAGTCTTGGGGAAATATTTCAGAGACTTTTTGTTTTGCTTTCATGTTTTTCCATGTCTTATTTTCCATGTCTAATAAGAATTAAAAGATATTTAGAAATATGGCAGAAGCTCTATATAAGTATCTTTATGATTTTTGTTTTTCAGGCATTTTTAAGATAATTAATCATTCATGAGTTGAGCTTCATTCTTGAGTCATGGATGACAAGGCTTCTGTTGGAAAAATCAGTGTCTCCTCAGACTCAGTCTCTACTCTTAATAGTGAAGATTTTGTCTTGGTTTCCAGGCAAGGAGATGAGACACCATCGACAAATAATGGAAGTGATGATGAGAAAACAGGACTCAAGGTAAGACTGCAGAAGCTGTTTATTATGGTTTCTTTGCTGAGCCCATTCAAAGCTTGGCCTTAGCAGGAAAAAATATATGGAAGAAAAGTGAGAACAAGGAAAAATACACTTTTTGTGTGTGCTGAAGAGTTTTATTGATACTTAATAATTTCGAGAATTTTATATTGGAAGGATTTCACTTTGACTACCTTCTAAATCATCCACTAATGGTTATAGTACAAAGATTTGTCATTCGTAGTATCGTTTTTCCTTTTTTCATCATTGGCTGCTGATTTCATTTGGGCTGGGTACATGTAGTGTACGGGCACTGGCAGGCCAGCAGTTCTATTTATAATAATAAATTTAGGATTATGGAAACAACACTAAAAACCTAGCCTGTGACTACTTTTGCTTCCATTTTCTCAGCTAGATAGATAGCTATTACCACATTATTTTCTTTTCCCATACTGTTATTTTGTTGCTCTTTATAAATATAAATAAAAACAGTAAAATCCTTGTTATTCTAAAAAGTAATCTAAAAGTATTTTAATTGCTATTTACATATATTGATTTTTTACATCTATTAATTAAACAATTGTTTATTGAGTGTCTACTCTGTACCAAGGAGCAGAGGTTAAGCACTTGGCTTCTAACTAAAGGGTTAGTGATTCTAATTTACAAGCTGCTCCATGGGAGAAAGATAATGGCAATCTGCTTCCATTAAGATTTACAGCCTTGGGATACCTGTGGAGCAGTTCTTTTTTTTTTCTTTTCTTTTCAAGCTATTTTATTGGGACCTAATCCAGACACCATACAATTCGCTAATTCAGTCATGAAGCATTTCTGTGCCTATAGCATTGGTGTGGTTTGGAGTTGATTTCACAATGAGTCTTTCTGGTTTATCTATATCCATGTACTGCTTTAGGCACTGGTGGACAAAACAAAGTCCCATACCCTCAAAGCTTTCATCCTAATGTCGAAGCAGACACCAAACAGCAGGAAAGTAAACATAAAGAGAAAAACCCTAGGTGCTGTGAATAACAATAAAGCAGGACGAATTAATAAATAGTGACATGCAGGTAGTATTTTGACATGGTCTTGAGGAGATATTTCAGCAGAGAAGACTTAAATGAAGGGAGACAGCCATAGGGAAATCTGGAGGAAGAGCTTTCTAGAGGAAACTGGAATTAGAAAGAACCCCATGGGGAGAGCTGCAAGAGCCCATTCTTGTTAGGCCACAGGCTACAGCAGAATGACAAGGTGGTAAGCGATACAGGATGAGATATAAAGCCAGGAAAGGTCTGGATAATGTAAAATCTTACAGGATTTGGACTTTATTGTAAGGGTAGAGAAAGTGTTCATAAGGGTTATGAGTGGGGATAGCCTCTAATTTTAGATTTAAAAGTTCCAGCATGATCTAGCATATGAATACCTAGGAATGAAAAGGAGGCAAACAAATACTTGAACACTAGTGTTTGTTAGTTACAGCACTGCGAACAATAGCCAAAAGGTGAGAACAGCATGAATGCGTGTCAACACTTGAATAGGTAAATAGAGAATGATATATAACATAGGAGAGGACTTTTAAAAGTTGTGGGAAAATTGAATGAAAAGATAATGGAATTCTTCCATGAACTTGTTGAAGCCTCTTTGAACAATAGATATTACTCAGCCACAAAGAGAAACGAATTGCTGGTAATGTGCTACAACATTGATGGATCTGGAAACCATGATGCCAATTGAAGTAGTTGATCATAAAATGTTAGAGATTGTATGACCCCATTTACTTTATTATTATTATTTTTAAATCACTTCACTGGGAGCTCATACATCTCCTATCCCAATCCATACATGCATCAATTGTATAAAGCACATTTGTACATTTGTTACCCTCATCGTTCTCAAAACATTTGCTCCCAACGTAAGCCCCTAGCATCAGATAATCATTTTCCCCCCTCGTTCCCCATTCCTCCCTCTCTCATGAACCCTTGATAATTTTTAAATTATTATTTTGTCATATCTTACACTGTCCAACATCTCCCTTCACCTACTTTTCTGTTGTCCCTCCCCCGGGGAGGAGGTTATATGTAGATCCATCCCTGTAATCGGTTCCCCCTTTCCACCCCATCCTCCCTCAACCCTCCCAGTATCGCAATAGCACTGGTCCTTAAGGGATCATCTGCCCTGGATTCCCTGCATTTCCAGTTCCTATCTGCACCAGTGTACATCCTCCGGTCTAGCCAGATTTGTAAGGTAGAATTGGGACCATGATAGTGGGGCGGGGGGGAAGAAGCACTTAGGAAGTAGAGAAAAGTTGTATGTTTCATTGTTGCTATACTGCACCCTGACTGGCTCGTCTCCTCCCTGCTACCCTTCTGTAAGGGGATGTCCAGTTGCCTACAGATGGGTTTTGAGTCCCCACTCTGCACCCCACCCCCATTGACGATAGGATTTTTGTTCTTTGATGCCTGATACCTCATCCCTTAGACAACTCATGATCACACAGGCTGGTGGGCTTCTTCCATGTGGACTTTTTTGCTTCTGAGTTAGATGGCTGCTTGTTTATCTTCAAGTCTTTAAGACCCTAGACACTATATCTTTTGATAGCCGGACACCATCAGCTTTTTTCACCACATTTGCGTATGTACCCATTTGTCTTCAGTCATCGTATCATGGAGGTGAGCACACAATGATAGGATTTTTTGTTCTTTGATGCCTGATAACTGATCCCTTCAACACCTGATGATCACACAGGTTGGTGTGCTTCTTCCATGTGGGCTTTGTTGCTTCTGAGCTAAATGGCCACTTGTTTACCTTCAAGTCTTTAAGACCCTAAATGCTATATCTTTTGATAGCTGGGCTCTATCAGCTTTCTTCACCACATTTGCTTATTTACCTGCTTTGTCTTCAGCGATCGTGTTGGGATGGTGAGCATTTTTCTTTAATTTACTTACTTATTTTTTATTTTTTTGGAATGCCAGTTTAATAGAACAAAGTATTCTTGCATTGAGGGAGTACTTGAGTGGAGGCCCAATGTTCATCTGCTACCTTAATACTAAACCTATAAATATATGCACATAAATCTACTTCCCCTTCCTCATATATAAATATATTTACATATGTACATGTCTTTATTTAGATCTCTATAAATGCCCTTTGCCTCCTACCTCTTTCCTCTATTTCCTTTTACTTTCCTCTTGTCCCAGTATCATTCTCAGTCTTCATTTGGGTTTCAGTAATTCCTCTTGTTTACATTACCCTTGATCACATTACCCTTGGTCACGCCATACCAGGCCTCCTACACCCTCCTCACTACCGATTTGGATCACTAGTTGTTCCCTTGTCCCTGGGTTTGTTAACACTACTACCTTTCCCCACCCCCTCCCCCTCTCCCATGTCTCCCCAGAACTCAGTCCCGTTGTTTTCGCCTCAAGATTGTTCATCCAGCCTATTTTATTTAAACAAACCTGTGTGGAGATAATAAAATCACAAAAACAAGACAGAGCAAAATCAAGCAACAAAAGCTGCCAATGACACACCCCCAAACAAACAAAAAAACACAACACAACTACATCAAGAAAGAAAAGTTTGTAGTTAATTGAAGGACTGTTTGTTGGCCTTTAGGAGTGTTTTCCGGTCAAGTCTGATGGAGTGCAAGCCCAGGCCCCAAAGTGTATGACCCCATTTATATGAAATAAGTAGAATAGGCAAGGGTGTAGAGATCAAAGTTTATTGATTGGACAACATGATCATAATGTCACTGAACTATTACATGTGAAAATTTATTGAATGGCACATTTCATAGTGTATATTTATCACAAGAAAGAAAATATTAATAATTAATAGATGTTAATAAATAGCAGGTACAGTTCTTTAATCTCATTTGCTAAAACCTGTTATAGTCAGTCCCACTTGATAGGTACACTGTAGGACACAGTAGAACTCCTTAATTGTCTCCTTAGACTGTAAATTTTGTACTCCAATGCGTAAGCCACTATGCCATTAAGGATTCTTTTAATCTCACATAGTAGTAGTGCCAATTTTAATCTTCTGACTCAATATCTGATAATACCTGTTTTAGGATCAGGTAACCACTACATAATGTCAATCTAAGAAATTCAGAAGCTGGAGGTAAGTGAGCAATAAGAATGTGTGGTTTTCCTGCCATTCAGTTTAATTAAAGGGGCAGTGAACAATAAATAAAGAGGCCAAGGGGTTGGGGGTGGTAATGGGTGAGACAGATAAGTAAATAGGTCATCATGACATAGCTCCTCAAGCACCAGAATACAGGTTTGACCAGAATTGTATGAGAACACACTTGTTACCTGGTGAAGAAAAGAGAAGCTTAGAAGAAATAGCAGTTAAGCAAAGCATTGAAGATTAATTAAGAATTTTCCAAGAATTTCCCACAGACAAAGAATCAAGTCTTTGACATATAGAAAGTTAAGTCTGGACAATATCACACAGTAGAAACAATTGTGCTTTCGTTTCTTTTCTCCCAAGATGGATAGTCGAGTCTAAGCTGATCCAAATATCAGCCAAGATTTTACTGCCTAATTTTACCACAAAAAACTGCATTAAAAATATGCTGCAAAACTCAGCTTGTGTACAAGTATATGTGGTAGCTTTTCTTTAATTAAAAAAGTTAATATAACATCTAACACTGTCCCCAATAAAGTGATCTTTTATAGTGTGTGTGTGTGTGTGTAATCACACAATAAGAAAAGTAAAACCCATCCATAATCTCAGTGTTCTATGGAAGTGGCCCAAGATATTGGGGGTTATTTTTAGCTTTTCAGGATGAGTTCACAAGTTTTTTCCCACCCTTTGCCCCACCTTTTTCTTACAATGCTAGTAATTCCTTTATCATAACTTCTTGGAATTTTTATCCATCACATAATAAGATAGAGAAGAATAAATAAGAACAGTTGTTTATAAAATGAGACAAAGATATTCAGTGATTTATCAAAGATCACAGAATAAGCGATCAGATTGTAATACTGTTTTTTTCCTCTTGTACCTTGGGTTTCTGACAAACTAGGCTTTTATGTGTTTCCTGGTGACTCAGCTTTTGACTCAGTTTGAGCCGTTTTCATTCCCATTGACACTTCATGTGAAGTAAGTAGCAGGAATTTAAGATTGTTGGTTTGTCTTTAATCTTTTGATCATCTTGGAAGTTTTCAAGCACACACTATCAGATCCTGTAAAACATTTTCTTGCTAAGAAAAGGGTCCTCAGCCGCCTAAGACTATGTAACTGACGAATCACATGGGGCCTATTTTGTGTTGTTGCAGTGAAGGGAAAGGGGATAAAGTTATAAGTAGAAAATTACCACCAGGAAGTGATGCTGGATGTTGGTTTGGAACATTTTCTCTTTGATTCCACAAATACAGTGTTGCTCTCAAGGAAATAAACTTGCAGCCAATTTTACCATTTAAATTATTACCTTTATTTGATAATATTTAAAAAGAACAAATGTTATACCAATAATGCATCTTTTGCATATGAATAGTAGATATGTTCTTAGATTTATCTGGAACATAAAGTGGAAGAATTAATTTGTTTATTGTTGCTTTCAAACAGGCAGATTCAAGTTTATTTAGAGATAATCTGAGAATGGGCTGGAGAATGCGTACTAATTGGCAGGCACAGTGCTGTGAGAATTAAATGAGATAGTCCCTATTAAAACCACATAATAAAGAACAAACATAATACCATGCTTTGATGATATAAATATAAGATTATTATTACCTCATTTATCCCATAACAACCCTGTGAGATAGATATTAACATTCTCATTATAAATGACATTTGTGGCTCCCACAGGTTAATTTGTCCACAGTCACAGAGATGGTGTCAGAGCCATGTCTCATGTACAAGTCTGTCTGACTCGAGCCCAAGTAGGACTAGTAAGGAAAGCTATATAGGCTACCCATTGTATAAGCCCAGAAGGTGATGTCAGGTGAATAGCTTAAAATGTGACTGATGACCCCTATACTGCGCCACAGGCTTGCTCTGGAACCCCCCCCCCCCTTGTTTCTGTTTTCCAAGTCATTTTACTCAGAATTTCTTTTTTTTTTTCCAGAAACCATTTATTTATAGTAGTTGCTAAGTTGACTACTTTATGTTCATTGTTTTTCTTTCTCACTTCAGAACTCTTTGTAAAGAACTTTCTCCCTCTTTTTTTCAGTGTGTCTTACCTGGAGACAAATTCACATTTAAATGTGATCTCAGTTATACTATCCTTACATTTTGTTTATATAGACTTTTGTGCTAAATAAAGTTAGAAGTCTTTAGATTTTGAAATAATTGTTCCACACAGTGTTCTTTGGCCTTACCCAGTATTTTCTGTTCAGAGTAATTGTAGATGAAGTCACTTGTTTATTGTCTTAGAACAATTTTTTTTCATTTGTAAATTAGGTGGGGCTTTACATTTCATATCATGAACTTTGTATTCAGTAGTTAGGCTACTAATCAACCCCCATTGTAGTTTATCCTTCTCCCAGCTCCTCGATTTCTCTTCTCTGTTTTTGTACTG
The DNA here is from genome assembly GCF_050624435.1 of Tenrec ecaudatus. Classification (NCBI taxonomy): domain Eukaryota; kingdom Metazoa; phylum Chordata; class Mammalia; order Afrosoricida; family Tenrecidae; genus Tenrec; species Tenrec ecaudatus. The sequence continues at coordinate 60,913,706 of NC_134539.1, forward strand.
TCTTCTTCCCTGTCACCCAATTTAACACCCACTGCCAACCAGCTAGCCTGTTGTTTTATCATCCTTCTTTTGTCTTCTGTTCCCTTTGGTCTGAAAGTCTTTATCTTTGGTTTCTCTTTTTTCCCTTCCGTATAACAGTGGTTTCATATAATATTTGCTCTTTCATGATGGACTAATTTCACTTAGCATAATAATCCTCAGCCCCGTTGGTGCCATGGGGTGCTTCTTCTTTTTTTTTTCATCATTGTTTTTAGCAATGCATGGGTTTCCATTCAGTATATGTACACAAGTTCATTATTCAATCTTCTAATGGGCATTTAGGCTATTATCATCATCTTGTTTTGTGAACAGGACTACGATGAATATGGGTGTGTATAGGTTTGTGTTATAATTCTTAAGTTACCTTTTTTATTCCAATTTCTTTTTCTGTAATGAACCAAAATCTGTGTAAAAGTATATTCGCTCTTTTCTATTCTTTTCATATATAAAATTCAATTCAGGAAACATGTATTATTGATGGTATATTTTGTACCTGTCACTGTCCAAAGCCTGGGAACTGTAAAGGTAAGACATTGTCTCTACCTTTTAATAATTCCTGATCTCTCACAAAGGGCCCATTGTTGAAATATTTTCCAAAATAAGTAGCAATGCCAGAATAAACATGATATCCTAATACCATAGTGATTAAACCCTCTCTAAAGGATGTAACAGAATTTAAGCTTTGTTAAAAGATAACACAGGAGAAGCAGAAGACTTCTTTCCAGGAAAGAGAACAACATACAGAATATGAAACCTTAAAAGTGTAACACACTGAGCAAGTTAAATAGTTTGATGTGACTAACAAGAAGACAAGTAGGTTGAGCAGGGTTGTGTAAAGACTAATGAATTTGGGCCATATCTTGTGGGCATTGAGAGACCCTTCCTCCCACTTCCCATGGAGCTGATTCTGACTCGGAGTGACCCTCCGGGACAGAGTAGAATGTCCTGTGGGTTTCCGAGGCTGTAATTGTTTAAGGTGGTAGAAAGGTCCATCTTTCTCCCTCAGATGGGGTTGTTGGATTCAAACTGCTGATCTTGTGGTTAGCACCCCATTGCATAACCTACTATGCTACCAGGGCTCCTTGAACCACGGAAGGATTAAAAAATAAGGCAATGTTTGCTCAGATGTAAATTTTCAATTTAATCTTAATAGTCATATGGGAGAGAAAGCAGACAGGCAACTGTTAGGTTTCTAGGGTGAGAAATATTTCAGCCCCTGACTTCCCATGAGAAAGCACACTGAATCCTGGTTTGTGATCCAAGTGAGCCTTATAAAGGATAAAGAAGTTTTAGGTTTTACAGTTAAGAACACGGGCACCCTCAGAGCACATCACATGCACACATGGAGACCTGAGGCCAGAGAAACCGCAGCACGAAGCAGCTGGAAAAAGAGGAAGGTGGGCTCCCCATTCTGGCTTTTCAGGGCCCTCCACTGCGAGGCGTGGTCAGTGGTACTGGTTGACCTCATTGGCTGACCCCATTGGCTGAATAAAGCCCATCTGATCTAGATTGTGGCCAATGCCTCAATTTGTGCATGCTCTCTAGCTTTTATTGGTGTCCAACTTCCTGTAAAGGGGGCTGGATGGCCTTAGCATGTAGAGCAAAGGTTCTCAATCTGTGGGTCGTAGTCCCTTTGAGGGTTGAACCACTCTTTCACAGGGGTCGCCTGATTTCATAACAGTGGCAAAATTGCAATTATGAAGAAGCAACGAAAATAATTTTATGGTTGGGGGGTGACCACACATGAACTTTTTGTTAAAGGGTCGCAGCATCAGGAAGGTTGAGAATCACTTATGTAGATGGACAGCCCCAAGTTCCTGTTCTGCTACCTAACAACACCAGTACCTTTGCAGTAGGTTTATGTGAAATGAAAGCCTTTATGTCGGATCAATTTATGACTAGTTTTATCCTACATTTTGTCCTATATCCTTGGCTTTGAGACCTTTAAAGCAGTTGGGGTGACTTGGTCTAGGACTTCCAGGCCATACATGAGGGTTTGTGTTTATGAATGGGCTCTGACCAGACCAGACTCCATGTGCAGTGTCCTGGTCAATAAAAGCTTGAATACTAAAGCTCAGGATACTTGTTGGTTAGTGAAGGGAGACAGAGTGCCTTCCCTGAGACATGTCAGGTCTACACTGGGGACTTTCCCAGTCTTGCCTGTGCATCATGTCTTCCTCATGATCCTGATAGATCTTTCTTCTATAATGAAACTTGGTGTAGTAAAATTTCTTCTGAGTTCTGTAAGCCATTCTAATGACTTAACCCAATGTCTGTTAACTTGTAAAGGCTGAGCTAGCCCCAGTGGCTAGGTAGAGGGAGAATGCTTTGCTGACATCTTATGTCAGAAATGATGGAAAAGTTGGGCAACAGGAATATGACGAAATCCACCTTCGGGATATTGGCATTATGTGGATTCTCATCTTTTTTCACATCTTTTATAGAAAACATTCTGTCTTTCTTTAACTCATTTTCTGCTTTAAAATTTACACACAGTAATAAGACAGCTTTAAGCATATGATTCTTTGACTTTTGACAAGTGATATCTCTCATGTAACCACCACAATCAAGATACAGAATATTGTCATCTCTCCAAAAAGTTTCCTTTGTACCTCTTTTTGCTTAATCCCTTCCCACCCTTCCTAGACCCTAGAAACCCCTGATCTGATAACTGGTTTTGTTGCCTTTTCCAGAATGCCATGTAAATGGTATCCTTTGAATCTGTCTTCTTTTACTTAGAATACTTTTGATATTCATCCATGTTGTTAAATGAGTCATACATCCCTTTTGGGGGTATTGGGGGTGTGGGCAGTGCTGGGTAATATTTCCATTGTGTATACATATCTCAGTTTGTCCATTCACTAGAAAATGAACATTTGCATTGTATTCTATTTAGAGTAGTTACAAATAATCCTGTTATAAACATTCATACATTTATATGTAGATATATTTTATTTATTTATGTTCTGTAAAATAGGAGTGAATCAAATAGCTAGTATATATTTAGCTTTATAACGAACTGGTAAAAAGTGACTATACCTTTTTTATTTCCACCAACAATATATCACATTGCCAGTTGCTCCTTGTGTTCAACAGCACTGGGCATGTTGACATTTTATTTTGTTTTTAATCCTAGTTATTCATAGAGGTGTAGAGAGACATCTCATTGTGGTTTCAGTTTCCTTACTGACTGATCATGTCAAGTTTTATATGCTAATTTGTCATTTGAATGTCTTTGGCAAAGTGTCTTCAAATCTTTTTGTCCACTTAATAAAACATTGAGCTGCTTGTGTTGATAAGCTGAGAGAGTTCTGTATATTCTCGATATAAGCTCCTTTAACAGATAAATAAATTGTAATTATGTTCTCCAGTTTTTATGACTTTTTCATTCTCTTAAGAGTATCTTTTGAAGAAAAGTTTTTAATTTTGATAATCAGATTTTTTATTCATATTTTTGTGTCCCAAATAATCTCGCTCTTATAGCTTTATAGTTTTTTGATATACAAAGTGAGTTATTTTGAGTTAATTTTGTATAGAGTGAAGTTTTGGTTGAGATGTTCTTGAATAGGGATGTTCGGTGTTAACTGTTTTAGCATCATTTGTTGAATTGCCTTTCTACATCAAAATACTTTGTCAATATTATTGAAAATCAATTGGTGTATATATGTGTGGAGCTATTTTTGTACTCTCTAGTCTTCCATTGATGTAGGGGTCTTCAAGATGTTCATGGAAAAATTCCATTATCTTTTTTTTAATGTTTAAAATAATTTCATGGATTTTTGTTCTATATGTAATAAATATAATGCCACATATCTGTAAATAAAAATATATAAGCAGAATTCCATCATCTTAAAGTGGTTTATTGTAGATGCAGATAGGTTAAAATTTCGTACCCTGTCATTTGATTTCCCTAATTAGCCATTTAAATTTGTTCTAGCTTTTATATTTTTCACTTTCTTTTCAATTATGGTTTTTATTTTTTTATTATATTTTGTATGTTTTTATATAAGAATCAAAGATAGATAAATCTATAGAGACAATAACTAGGTTAATGGTTCCTTTGGAGCATCACAGGGGGAGTAGGAGAGAATTGGACAGCTGAAAATGATGAGTATAAGAATGAATAAAATGCTCTAGAATTGACTGTAGTTAAAATTGCACACTCTTCTTGACATGACTGCACTGTTGAATTGTATGATTTCTGAATATATGCCAATGGAACTGTTTCCCACCAACGTTTAAAAAAACACTTTGACTGTTATGCATTGGGCTGCTACCTTCAAGGTCAGCAATTCAAAACCACCAGCTGGCCACTAGACAGTGATGGGGCTTTCTACTCTCGTAAAGATTTACAGATGCAGTGCTCACTTCAGCAGCAAATATACTGGGGAAAAAAGATTTACAGATGGCAGAAACCCACAGGGGAAGTTCTTCTCTATCCTGTTTAGTTAGTTTAAATCGGAATTCTGAGTTTGGTTTTGGAGTTTGTATGTGAACTATTTTGCTAATGCCATGATGTCTTGACTCTACCTGAGACCACATTTACTTTAGAGATGATTGTGGTGTCTATTAGGAATGCTGTTCATAGCAAGACGCAAAAAGCTCTAATAACAGGTTCCTTATATAACAGAAAGTCTGGAAATAATTAGTTGCTGGTTTATTTAAGCTCTTAACCTATACCAAAGATAAACTGTGACCCTTGATCCTGTCATTGTAAATAGAATTTGACTGGAACATAGCTGCGTTCATTCGTGTAGGAGTTCTCTTTTCGTTTTTCTCATATTACAAAACAGCAGTTTGAGTAGATACAACACAGACCATATGACCTGCAAAGCTTACAATGTTTATCATCTGAAACTTCACAGAAAAAGTTTCCCAGCCCCTCTTCTATACTATTAAAGATCCAGTTTCTTTTTTGTTATGCACACCATCATCTTTGGTTTGTTGTCTTTTTTCTTCAGATTCCTGCCATTGCCTGGTCATAAGACATCTACCTTGGTTCCATGTGTATTACTATATTTTAAGGCAAAAAGAAGAGGAGGGAGGGCACCAGTTTTGCTTGTTATTTTAAATCAGGAAAAGCAACCCGTCTCCCCAGCAGATTCTGTTCACATCTCACGGTATAAAATTGTTATATGGTAAACCAGCTATAAGAGAGGCTGGGAAAGTAGTTAGTGCAGGTAGGCACATATGTAAAGACCAGTGCAGCAAGCTCTTTTATCCTGATGAACCAACCATTCATGTTGGAAAATAAATTATCTTAACCCAGTAGTTCTCAGGTTACTGTGTGTGGAAATGGTACAGGATGCTTCACTCTTGAGCCCCAGCACAGAGGTTCTTCTGGGTGGGACCTCGAGGACCAGAATTTTCCAACAGAGCCAGAGATCATTTTGATGCTTGTGTGGACACTCTGGGAAATAATTCTGTTTGAATTTTTGCTTGGAATTATGATCTGAGTAAGTTTTTCTCACTGAGGATTCTTAAAAACACACAGGTCCAGACCATATCTTCTGAGAGGCTGATTTTGTCTTATCAATGGTGTAAGTGGTGAGACAGAAAGAGGAGTAGGTATTTGGATTTTTAGCAAACTCCTTGGTACTATTGGTAATTCTATTACATAGCCAGGGCTAAGAACCATTGATTTAAGATGGATTATCAGAGAGTGTGGTCCCCAGTCTAGTAGCATCACCATTTCCCGGGATTGAACCTCTGGGTTAGAGCCTACAGTCTCACTTAACAATGTGATCCTGAGACATATCAAAAGCTTAAGAAGAACCTTGACAGGATATGCTGAACGTGTCCCAGTTTGGACTACCGTAAGCCCCCAAAATCAAAGCCACACTTTATCGGTATCTCATAGAGCTGGAGATGAGTTTGAATTACCAGCCTTGCAGATAGCAGTCCAATGCTTAACCACAATTGATTGTTTTTAGACTTAATCAAACAAACACAAAGTTTAACTTGTTTAAGTCATATGAGGGAACGAAAAGTTTGTGGGGAAATGGAAGTAAAAGATGTCATCTTTCCGTGAACGTTTTGAAGCCCCTCGTGCATTGTAATGCTACCAGTATTAATTTTGCAATTGGATTAAAGGCTTACAAGTGAACTAACATGATAATTGCTAAGCACTGTGTGACCTAATTGTCCAAGACATACGTTAGCTGGCTATTTTTAAACATTGTTTGGATGCCAACATTCTGTGTGTTCATTACATTTGCCCAGCCTTTAAGGAGGAGCTAAGGAAATAGAGAACAGTTATTTATAGTATTGATACAGTAGGGAAGAATGCACCAGAAACATAGACAGACACAAAAGAAAAACATATAAACGTGTTTCCATTTAGGCTTAAGTATTGTTTTTGTGAATGGTGAATATATTACAATGTAGACCTAACCTATCCAATAAAAACTTGGGCTTACTTACCCCTTAATACAAACAAGCAAAGTAATACTTTACAGCATGTGAAACAGAATCTTTTCTCTACTTTGTCACTGTAGATGATAGGCTTCCCACTTGTAAGGAGTCCTGGTGGTGCAGTGGTTAAATTGTTTGACTGCTAACAAAAAGGTCAGCCAGCGTTTGCACTGTATACTCTGAGGGGGGGAAGATTCGTGGCCTTGGAATATCTGTCGAGCAATTTTTAATCCATTAGAGCAGTGGTTCTCAACCTTCCTAAAGATGCGGCCCTTTAATACAGTCCCTCGTGGTGGTGACCCTCAACCATAAAATTATTTTTGTTGCTACTTCATAACTGTCATTTTGCGACTGTTATGAATTGTCATGTAAATATCTGATATGCAGGATGTGTTTTCACTGTTACAAATTGAACATAACTAAAGCATAGTGGATTAATCACAAAAACAAAATGTAATTATATGTTATGAAATATTTATTTGTAATTACAAATAAATGAAATTTTGTCGTGAAGCATGGTATAACATGAGTAACGATCTTCACACCAGGTACTTGTATGTAGGCATATCTGCATGTGGGTGGACCCGCCCGAAGAGAGATAGAGAAGCGGTGACTGGGTTCCTACCAAGACCATGTGAAAGGGTGGATCGACCCCCAAGGGAAGGGGTCGCGACCCACAGGTTGAGAACCCAGAATCCACCCCATAGAAGTGGGATTAGTTTTGTTCCCACTTTTAATTCTTGATTGCTGAAATATAGGCATATTTTCCTTTCTTCATCTGTTTCAGGACACTGTATCTATCATGCTCTGTGCCATTTCCCTTTCCCTGAGAAAACAGTAACCTTAACTGTGATTGCAGCATTTCTTCTTCATCTTTGAAGTAATAATAAAATAAATGGAACTAAGCACTAGTTTCTGTTAATAAGCACTGTATAAAACATTTTAAAGCAAAGCTTCTGGGAAAAATTTGTTTACAGTTTTGAATATACAGAATTAGACATAACAAAGAGTTAAACTTGCTTAATGCACTGATAGTTCGATTAGCAGTCATCCCAAAGTTTAAAAAAATGAAATTCACAGAAATAGAAATTGTCATTGAAGCCATGAGGCTGATCACTTGTCTCATATTTATTCCCAAGGCAGGAGTAATTTAAGTGTTAGAATCTCTGGGAAAATGTCAACAAAAAAAGCTTTAAGACCTTTTCCCAATCATAATTTATACCCAAATGCACCTGAAATTCGTAGAGTTGTAAAAGCTAAAAATAATAAAAGGTGTTTGGTCTGGGCTGCCTAGTAGTCTAGGGGTACTGCTCTTAATGGAATGTTGCTTCCTAACTCTGGTATTTTATTTAATAGACCTCATTCATTTCAGCAGTTTCATAGCCCCAACCATTGTAATTTTGCCAAGCTTTGCTCTTCAGGAAACCACCTAAGTCAACCCTTTTTTTTCTCATGACCTTCTTTAATTATTTTGTTAATTTTCCACCATTTCTTGGCTTGGTACTAGTGATGTTTCTTAGCATTGATCAGTCTCCACTTGGTTTTGTGCTTGCTTATTTGTTGGACAAGTAATAATAAACCTTCTTGACTCCAGGAAACTAGTTGACATTATTGAAATAGGGTTCCTTTTTTCCCCCCAGGACTTTTTATACATCAATCACCCTAGTTTTATGCAGATCCTCAGAACTTTAAAAACCTGTTCAGAGAATGACTACAAGAGATTTATTATAACCTAACCAAACCAAACTGGCTGCTATTGAGTTGATTCTGACTCTTAGGATAAAGTAGAATGACCTCTTGGAATTTGTAAAACTGTTACTTTCAGAGCAGAAAGCCACATCTTTCTCCTGTATAGTGCCTGCTGCATTTGAATTGCCAGCCTCGAAGTTGGCAGCTTAACCCTTAACCCACTGCACCACCTGAACTACTTCTTATAACAGATGTGTGAACATACATTTGGAAATTGCTGCTAACTTTTGGAAACAAATACACCCACTTCCATTTTTTGGGGTAAGAAATGCTTCCAAAGGTATTCCCCTTCAAAGCATTGTTTCTCACATAACAATTGCATATATTGACCTTCTTAGTTTGACACTAAAAGACTTTAATAATTTTGGTAGGTTACCAGATTATTGGTATGGAATTCACTACATACATTTTCCTGGAAAATAAGAACAGCTGCAGTTCCTATATGTTAAAAGTTTTGTCTTTTTTCTTTTTTATTTTTTGAGAACATAACTTTGCTTCAAAAGAAATGCTGGTTATTTTCTTTAGTTTGTGGACCCATTTTATTCGGTGTTGGCTTCTCATACTTTGCTGACTGCATGTATTTGTGACCCTTAGATTGTAGGGAATGGGAGTGAACAGCAGCTGCAAAAAGAGCTAGCAGATGTGCTAATGGATCCTCCAATGGATGACCAGCCAGGGGACAAGGAACTTGTGGAAAGATCACACCTGGATGGCGAAGGAGATGCGCCTCTTTCTAATCAGCTCTCAGCTTCATCCACTATTAACCCTGTGCCATTAGCCGGGATCCAGAAACCAGAGATGAGCCTGCCAGTGAAACCTGGACAAGGAGGTGAGGGTTGCTGCACTGTTTACAATGCTGAAGGTAGCTGTTTTCAATATTTGAGTGTCCACTTTGTACGAGCTGGGATTTGAAGCAAGGGGCACCATGTGCTTAGACTCTTAAGATCCCCTCAGGTCAAGGGTGTGTGAAAGAGTAAGTGCCTGTGCCATACTGATTCTTTCTATTGTGTTGTATAAAGAGACGACACCGAGAGTCTTGATGTCAGTAGATTGAAAGTTTTGTTTTTTCAGGCAAAAGAAGGAACTTAAGAAAGGGTGTAGATAGAGAATTGAAGGGATAATGCTTGCTGAATAGATGTTTGCTGTAGCCCTGTATAGCTTTATGGGCGGAATTGCCTGGTAGAAAGAGGGAAAGTAGAATCAGGGTGGCAAGGCATAGCATGGCAAACAATTAGAAAACCTTAATAAAAAAGTAGGATTAAACCTGTACCTTTTAGTGGGAATGTAAAAGCTAGGGGATGAGCACAATGAAGCGGCTCAAATAATGAGAACAATTTTAGCAGTACAAAATCAGAGAGAGGATTTCTCAGAGTTGTATAATATTAAATTTACATTTGACCTAAATATGTTCTGAAGTCAAAACCATATTAGAAATGGCAGGAACGTAAATCAGATCTTAATCTGAGGTCCTTTTAAGGTTTGGCACTGATGCAGCAGAACCAGTAAAAGTTGATTTAATAGGAGAGTTATATAGTATGTGTTTAGAGTCCATGGGTGGTGCACGATTCACATGCTTGACTGCTAATTAAAAGGTTGGAGGTTTAAGACTCTCAAGTACCTCAGAAGAAGGGCCTGGTGACATACTTCAGAGAAATCAGCCATTGAAAACCAAGGGGCACAGTTCTTCTCTGACACACTTGAGGTCACCATAAATGGGAGTTGACTGCTGATAACTAGTTACTGTGAGATGGACATTCCTGGGCATTTCTTCTGTGATACATTCTCTCATTACTTAGTTTTAGAACTTAAATACTTATTCTTAAAGTTTTACTTGCTATTCATTTCAATAAAATATGTCAACAAAAATCATTATCATCTTATTATTTGTTTCAGATTCTGAAGTGGCAAGTCCTTTCACACCAGTGGCTGATGAAGACAGTGTAGTTTTCAGTAAGCTAACTTACTTAGGCTGTGCCTCAGTCAATGCCCCCAGGAGTGAAGTGGAAGCTTTAAGGATGATGTCTATTTTAAGAAGCCAGTGTCAGATATCACTAGATGTAACTCTCTCGGTGCCGAATGTATCTGAAGGAACTGTGAGGTAAGGCTGCCTTTTTGAAATGTTTGTAATATTTACATCTGACCTGAACCATGTTATCATTTTAGGAAGATGCTTTAATGAATAAAATATACAATCATTTCAAATTTCATTCATGTAATGTTTAGCTGTCAGCATTTAAGTCTTTTGACGATAGTGACCCTCAAAAATTAATCATTTGCTTGTAACAGTTTTTTTCTTTATTAAAAGTTTTGTTGTTTTTCTTAACACCATATTATTGGGACTCCTACAACTCTGGTTACAATCCATACAGCAGTTGCACCAGGCGTGTTTGCACGTATGTTGCCATCATTCTTTTCTAGACATTTACTTTCCATTGAGCCCTTGGGATCAGCTCCTAATTTTCCCCTCCCCCCATAACCCCTTTATAGATTATAAATTATTATTTTCACCTCTCACACAACTGTTGTCTCCCTTCCCCCATGTTTTCTGTTCTTCCCCCTCAAGAGGGGTGTGTGGGTATGTGTCGACCATTGCTATCAGTTCCTCCTTTCTCCCTTCATCCTACCCTTCTGATATTGCTATTCCCACTCCTATTCCAGGATTCCTTTGTCGTGAGCCCCCATCTCCGGTCTGAATTGAGAAGCAGCACAGGGGTCGTGTAACAGTTTTTTTGTAGATGCTTTCTCCAGATTCAATCTTGCATATTGGGAGATTAAATGTTTTGGAGATAGCTGAAATATGTTAACTCAAGAGTCTGCCTAATAAGTTAAATTTATAGTCTGTGTATTTCCAATACAAATACTACCACGGCATAGTTCCATATGGAGTTTCATATAGATTTTGGATATTGCAAAAAATCTATTTGTAAATGTTAGTTATTTTAGTCCAGGTCTTTAATTTTTAAGATGAGGGAACTGAGGCCAATAGAAGGCTCTATAACTGAATATTGTGCATTTAATGAAAATAAATTATAACAATTAAATTGCTAATCAGATGTCTATCTCAACTATCTGATAATGTTAAATTTTTTTCCTATTACAAATGAAATATGCATATTGTTTTTAAATCAGGAAATACTCTTTATTTTACTCTTTCCTTAAAATACTCTTTATTTTACTCTTTCCTTAAATAAACCATCATGGTTTATTAAGACCAGACCCTCTTTGTGTATTACATGTGTGTATGTATATGTGTAAGGAATCAGAACCCTGGTTGGCATAGTGATTATACATTGGCCTTCTAGCAGTTCAAAACCACTCGCCACTTCAAGGGAGAAAGAGGAGGCTTTCAGTTCCCATAAAAAGTTGCTGCTTCAGAAATGCACAGGGTTAATTCTACACTGTCCGATAGGTCCTTGTGAGTCAAAATAGACTCAGTGGTAATGAGTTATGTGTAAATTGCCCTGGCTGTACTCCGGATTAGGTGTTCATCTGTTAACTGCAAGGCAAGCCGTTCATACCCACCACTGCTCCTTGGGAGATAACGAGGTTGTCTGTTCCTTTAATGATTTACAGTCTCGGGAGCCCTATAGAGGGTTCATTTTGAGTTGGAATCAACTCTGTGGCAGTGGGTTTGGTTTGGGTCTTGGGTTTATGTGTACTTAGACACACACACACACACACACACACACACACACACAAGTATATCTTTCAAGGATGGTAACCCTCATAAAAATTGATCATTGGTCATTTGTGATATTTTTACCAGCAGTGGAATCATGTTGTAACATGCTTTCTTCAATTAATTTTATACTCTGAACCCCTGTCAAAATATATGACTAAAATTTTATTTATAACTACACAATGTATAATTAATCTATTAGACATTTTACCTTTTTATATGAGAGAACTAAGAATAATAGCTATATGAATTAACCTTACATGCTTTTTGTACTAGCCACTGGCATATTTGAAATTTTCATATAAATCACTATTTCTGAACCAAATACATTTGCAAAACAATTTGCTTGGAGTAAATACTAAGAAGTAGGCTGATTGCCCCATTTTTATTGCTCTGGTACATTTCCAAGTAGCTATCTAGAAATATTGATCCAGTTTATACATTTATCAGCTGTATTGAGAATATTTATCAGTATTTAGAGTATTTATCATTAAATTTAGAAACATTTTGAATATAGTAGTAGAGTTGTTATCTATAGTAAACCATTGCCACCAAGTCAATTTTGTTTAAAACCAACCATAAGAATGTTGTTTTATAATTAATTTTCCATTTATCTGTATATGTAATTCTACTCTGAGAGTTAAAGAGCTATTTCAAAATGATTTGCAAATGCTAATTATATTGAATTTTCAATATGAAACTTTTGATAAAATATAATTAGTACTCATTTCTAAGTGCCTCTTAGTCGGTATTCTTTTATGCTTTATTCTAATAGTATTTTAATTTTTCTGAGAGAAAGTACCTAAATGACACAAGGGTTTGCACTTAACTGCTAACCTAAAACTTGGTGATTCAAATTGACCCTGAAGGACCATGAAAAAATAGGTCTCATCAACTGTTTTTGTTAAGATTAAAACCATAAAACTTTACAGAGAAGTTCTACTGGATAACACATAGGGCTACCTAATGGTGCAGCGAGTAGTAAGGAGCAGTAAGGAAGTTCACCTTTCTTGCCATGGTTTCCAGAGTTTCTCATCTGCATGCCGGCAAGCCTGGGTAGGGCGGGGTGTCCTTCCTGGGTGCCTCCATTATGTTCAGGGTCCCCTTGTCCTTTCTCCACTAATGGCTGGGCCTTGTAGGGTCAGAATTACAGTTGCTTTTCAGGCCTTTTATAATTTGGTCCTCGGTGTTCAGAGGGGACACCAAGCAGGTTGTAGGTGTTAGTTGGAGATGTATAAATATTTGTTGAGTGACGATATTTTGGATAGATAACATTCTCTTGGTTGTGAATACATGGTACTCTATGAATTTTTATTCATTCATTCATTAGTATTTTTATTAGGAGGTAATATTTATTTGCCTGGAATCTAAAAGCCATGATTTCACCCTGAGGAAGAGCATCAACTTTTGTGTTTGATAGTTTTTGCCTGTTTAAATAATAAAGCTTATTAGGGCATCATTTTTAGAGAAAATGAGAAGCACAGTTTTAGTTTTCAGTTCCAATAGTCTGTGGTGCATATTTTCTATAATTTCTCTCTCTTATTTTCTTTTTAAAACAGACTCTTAGACCCTCAGACAAACACTGAAATAGCAAACTATCCTATCTACAAAATTCTCTTTTGTGTCAGAGGACATGATGGCACTCCTGAGAGCGACTGTTTGGCTTTCACTGAAAGTCATTACAATGCAGAGCTTTTCAGAATACACGTCTTCCGGTGCGACATACAAGAAGCTGTAAGTCCTTGAGAGAAAACTGCTTGCTGGTAAAACTTGTCATTGCTCTCATTAGGTTGATTTGATGACAGTGTTGTCATGGCCACTCAGTAGCCAGAAGAAATTCTCTGCCTGATTTTTAAGTATTGTAGCCTGGTGGACCTTAGCATGAATAAAGTAAAAATCTGGTTAAGCAGAATGTCGACAACCAATTGGCTGCTTCTTAATTTGATAAGATAGGCCCCCTGGTCCCCAGAGTAGCACCTTTGCAAGCTAACTTTGCAAGGTAACTTTGTTAGAGTTATTTATGTATTCCAAGTATGTTCAGATAGTGTGTTATAAGTGAGGAACACTTCCTGCCCCAAAGTGTTCACAGTTCTTTCTTTTTTGAAACTCCTTAGACAATTTTTTTAGGTTATGAAACATTTTTAATTAAAAAATTTTGAAACTTTTTTAACGGTTTGATTAGCACTTAATCCACATATCGCACAATTCGATTTTTCAGTCATATCAAGAAGAATTGGGCAATCATTACCACAATCAATTCCTTGGACAATCTTTAGTGTAGCTTGTGCTATAGGCCTGTTGGTATCAACTAACTTGTATTAGATAATTTACTGAAAGAAAGAGGTGAGGCACAGATTAGGACCTCCTTTCAACTCTATAAAGGAAGTCACCTTCCTGTCTGATGTGGCCCGTTCCTAACATGTCTGATTGTATGTGACTTTAGGTCAGCCGGATACTTTATAGTTTTGCCACTGCCTTCCGCCGTTCTGCCAAGCAGACCCCACTTTCAGCCACAGCTGCACCCCAGACTCCTGACAGTGACATCTTCACCTTCTCAGTGTCTTTAGAAATAAAAGAAGATGATGGTAAAGGGTATTTTAGGTAGGACATCTTATTTTATTCATATTGCTTGCCTTTACATTGACTTGATACACTATTTGTAATTCAAGAGAAATTTTAGGTCAGATTATGTAACTTTCATACTACAGTGCTTTAGAGGTTGAATTCTTTAATATAAGTGATAAAAGAAATAAGGCAAATTTGCAGTGGCAAGGCTTGAACAAACTTGAAGCAATAAAAAATTCCTGCATGTGGGAAATTTTGTTACCTTGCCATAAAGATTCAGAGTAGCTATATGTCAGAAGCTCAGTTGACTACTGTATTTGTTATAGGTGTGTTTACTTTGTTGTTTTCATGATCTAAAAAGCTAGAGGCTGATGAAATGAAATTTTCCATTAAAATTTATCAGAACACATTAGGAGAGGAGTAGTAAGGTCTGTGCCTAAAGTCTAATTTCAGTAGAGATGGAAATGATTGGTTTTGTTTTTTAAAATAAAATTTCTTTTGAATGGTTGAAAGAATTCTATAAATGAAGTAAACACCTTAGTTTAATTAATACTACTATTAACTTGAGCCCTGGTGGCACAGTGGACTATGCATTGGACTACTAAGCAGAAGTCAGCAGTTCAAGCATACCAGCTGCTCCATGGGTGAAAGATGAGGCTTTCTACTCACCTTTCAGCATAAAGATTTACAATCTCAGAAACCCAAAAGGAAAGTTCTACTCTGTCCTATAGTATTGCAAGTCGGAATTGACTCAGTGGCAGTGATTTAGTTGAAATAAATTGACAATTGAGGTGGGCATATATGACCTCTTCTGGCTTCTCCATTGCCATGAGACAGAAGTCAGACATATCTCTATGCTCCATACTGCTTTGTCTATTCTGATAACAACCATTCCTCCCACGCCACTCCATATTTTGGGTGGTTTAGTTATCCGTTGCATTGTTCACAGACAACACTCATGGCTAAAGGGATTTATTAGAGAAGTTAATAGACTACTGCAAGTCAGCATCAGCAAATAGGAAAGATACAGTCATTAGTCTCCTCAGCCAAGTCACTCTCCAGTTCTCAACCTCAGTCATATTGTAGCCAAGTCTGTCTCTGATCCTCAGTTCCTCAGTCAAAGGGTGCCTTGGCCCTTGTGTGGATCTGGAAGGCAGCCCACCTGAATCTCTGTCCCACAGTTCCATAGTCTCATGCCACCTGGGAGAAGCTATCCCATAATTTTGCTACAGCTTCTCTGAGTCTCAGATGCATCTGGTCTCATTGGCCTCTACCACTTCGGACAAATCTTGAGCATAGTCTTCCAAGGTCCACAGATTTTCTCTTTTCTCTGTTGCTGCTTTGAAGATGACTTATCAAAGATTGCTCACTTTCTAGCTAGGGGAGTGCTAATGAAAACGGCTCAGTTGTCTCTCGGTGAGTGCATACTCACAAAATTGTTTGGTGAAAGTTACAGAGACTTGGTTACGGAGAGCCTTATTAAGAAATTTAACTCATCACATCTGTGACCTTGCTCAAATCTCTTTATCTCCTGATAGTAAATCCTTGTTTATTTTATTAGATGGCTAAATTTTAAAATCCTTTCAAATTTAAATTTTATTGTAAGATGTCTAATTTTTTTTCTCCTTCCATAGCCCATATCGTAAAATGAGTGCATCTTGGAATCATAACTGATATTTGCAGATAGAAATCTCTTTCCTCCAAGAAAACCATAATATTGGTGAAAAATAGTTATAATTAGGTAGGAATGATTTTAACATGTTGCTTTTAAATTAATAGGCCAAATAACTTTAATTTCTTACGAAAAGTGGTAACTCTTGATAACCCTTGAGAGACTTTGGAATTGTCATGCCATCTGGTGGCCAATTCAGTGTGCGCTGCAGCTTCCGTTTGAATTGAGCACTGAAGTTTGAGGCATTGTGCTATATCCTTTCTCATTAGGTATGTTTCTATTCGCACAGAAGCACTGCAAGGTACTTTATTCCTACTCCTTGTGTAATGCTTCCTGTTAAATGTAAGCTATAGTTTGTAATACTATTTTTCTTACTAAGAAACAATATAGTTCTTTTTAAATTTTTTTTTTTATGTCTAACAAAATTTATCCCTGAGCCTCACAGAGGAACCCATGAGTTACAGTGTCTCTGTGGCAGCCTTTTGGGCCAGTGCCTGCCATGGTTAAGGCACGCACTGAATTTGACCCAGCTACAGCAAAATAGTTCTCTTAAAGCAATTTTCTCCCTTTTGCTGAAGATAATGTACATTTACTCTGTAAATTCCAATTATGAATAGGAAAGAGTTCTGTGATTTCAGAGGAGAAATACTAGAAATGCCTTTTGAGAGCAGACATCTTCAGTGCAAACGATTACAATTTTGTTGCATTTACCCTTTCCAAGGAACTGCTGTTGCCGAAAATACATAAATGATTAGATTTGTTTTTCATTAGGACTGTGTTCTCTCTTTGTTGTGTGGTTTTACTAAATTTGCCATTAATCACTGAAAAAGTATGCCATTTTTGGTCTGATTTGAACTTACTGTCAAGCATAATTTCTTTTATCAAATAATTCTGTAATTAGCCTGGGAATATTCAAAGCGGAAATAAACTAATTGATGAAAAGAACAAAATAGATAAAATATGGTAGTATGCTCATGTGATTTACCACCTCTGTAAGAGAATATACAAATACGTAGTTAATCACAGTACAATATAGATTGTGTTTTACCGTCAAAGAAGAGTGATCCCCCCCAAAAAATCAAAATAGAGCAACAGAGTATTATGGAATGAATTAATGCTCTTCTTTTATTTCTGAAAATGTATAATTTTTATGTTATTATAAGTATGTACCTGTCTCTCAATTTAGCCATTAGAAAGATTCATTTTCATCATTTATATACCATCTGACTCACTTTATTTTTTTGGCATTTTTAATTCCCCAAACAACTCTACAAATTAGATTAGGCAGCTGATTTGTTCTTATTTCATAGCTAAACCTTGACATTAGAATTTTTAAGTAGTGGAACAAAATGTTAAATTCTCTCCTTGGATTTATTTACCAAACTGATAAGACCAGAAATGTACTTTGGATCTTCTGACCGTCACTGGAACTAACTTCAGTGATGGCATTCTCTGATCGCCTGCCTGTTAATGCAGCTTTCCCTGGCCCTTTAGACTCAGGACATTAGAAACAACTTTATGTTCATGGTGGTTATTGTTTTAAATACTACCAAGAGATGAGTTTATACTTATTTATTCTTCCATATCCACATAACATAGAAAGTATTGTAGCTCTGGTCAGTTTAAGTTGAAAATTGAAACCCACCTTTCTCTTCCTAGATGAAATTCTATCAAAAATAAATATTTAATAATATGATATGCATGTTTTCCTTATAAATGTTTGTCATTTCTAGACTGCTCTGCTATTATTTGATTTTCTAATCTAAATGTTATAAACTATTCTTAAGTTAGTTACTATGAAGTGCTGATGGGCTTCAAACTAATCACTTGTATGTTAGAGCCAAATTTTCTTTTGTGTAAGTATTCAAAGCTTTCATGTGGTCACTTATAGTATCTACTAATGGTTCTATTGCCATTATTTAAGGTTGCACAGAACTAAGACAATTTAGATTTGCTTCGTGTTGGCTGACTGCTGCCATAGGCAGAGGGATGCCCGAAAGTATAAAGGAGCTAGAGCAAGTGGTGTGTGGGAGAGAGGGGATTATTCTGGAAAACTGACATTTTGAGACTATTTTCAACTTGTATTGTGTTCATGTTTACTGAGGGATCCCTCGTGGCATCAATGGGTTACAAGTTGTGCTGTTAGCCACAAACCCAGCCGTTGGAGACCATTAGTTGCTTTGTAGGAGAAAGCAAGGCTCTCTGCTGCTATAAATATTTATAGCCTTGAAAACCCAATGAGGCAGTTCAACTCAGAGTTACTCTAAGTCAGAATTGACTCAAAGACAGGTTTTGTTTACTGTTTACTAATTAATATCTATATTAATTACAAAGTTACCAATGCTTACGGCTAATAGTTAAGGAGTAAATTAATGTTGGCCATATCTTCCTCATCTCCGTTGTGTTTTAGGGGCATCTTGGATCTCTGAGTAAATGCATATTCATTACCTATGTACTCAAGTATAAGACGGCCCAAATATCAGCCGAGGCACCTAATTGTACCACAAAATCTGCATTAAAAATGTGCTGTAAAACTTGGCTTATATACGGTATATACTTAAATAAATGAGGCCCTATTTGTAAATGGAAGATGCTTGATGCTCATAAACGATTCTATTTATTTATTTATTTTACTGAGACTGAGTAGTTTAATTTTCACAGCAACAAAAGACAGAAAAAACACATGGTATAGTTTAGGAGGCATGGGCGGGTTGAGTTTTTGTGGGTTTTTTTGGTTAAAAATGCTTTACAAGATGAAATGCTACGTGGTACGTTGTAGACTAATTTTACATTTAAAGCAGGTTATGATTTATTTATTTTGCTAATACTATTTGAAAACTAAGTGCATGAAAGATTCAGAGATGTGAGGCTTTCTTTTAGAAAATTTGTCCTAGTGTATATAACAAGAAAATGTGGAATACTAACAATACATTTTGGTTTAACAGTGCAGTTCCCAAAGATAAGGACAGACAATGCTTTAAACTACGCCAAGGAATTGATAAGAAGATTGTCATCTATGTGCAACAGACAACTAATAAGGAACTTGCTATTGAAAGGTAAGCGTTTTCAGCAAGTTCAGCTTCAATTTCAATTTTGGTTTCTATCAGGCTAATGAAGAGTCATATGTTCAAAAATATTTGCAAATTGTTTTGTTCACTAGAGAATTATTTAATAAGGGCATGATTACTTGGAAATAGATTTTATAAATCTTTAGCTGGAGTATTACAGTTATCTCAGTTAGCATAAAGAAGTAAGGATAATTTGGGAAAAAACTTAATTTGTTGATAGTTTTTCCACCAGTGTACGTTAAACATTCTTTCATGTAATAGTTTCTCCAAATTAATACTAGTTTTTATTTTTGTAGGTGTTTTGGTCTTCTTCTTAGCCCAGGAAAAGATGTACGCAATAGTGACATGCACTTGTTAGATTTGGTAAGAATTGCTTTTTTCCTTGTAAAGTTATATACTATCTCCTCAGTATGAGGGTTACTTTACTTTATAGCATCTGAACCTAATATTAAGACGTGTTTTATAAATGCATCTTTATACTATGGATTTTTAACTCTTTGCCATTTGTGTCCCATCTCCCCCTCCACCCCCCCGTGGGTGGTTATGAATCGACCATTGTAATTGGTCCCCCCCTTCCTTGCCTCCTCTCCCCACCTTCTCCATACCCTTCTGGTATTGATATTCACATTCCTGTTCCTGGCTCCCATGCATCATGTGTCTGTACCTGTGTACATGCTCTGATCTAGTCCAAAGTGAGAAGCAGCACTGGGTTCAGGAGAGTGAGGGGTGAGGAGGCCTCGGGGAGCCGGAGGAACATTGTGTGTTTCATTGGTGCTTTACTGCATCCTGGCGACTCATCCATTTTATGACCCCTCTGTGAAGGGATGTCCCATTGTCTACAGATGGGCTTTGGAAGGGGGACAGCAGTCAGTGTAAGATATGAAAATAATAATTATCATCTATCAAGGGTTCATGAGAGTGGGGGTGAGAAGCTGATACCAAGGGCTCAAAAGAAACTAAATGTCTAGAAAAGAATGATGGCAACATATATACAAATATGCTTGATACAATTGATATATGGATTATTATAAGAGTGGTAAGAGCCCTCAATAAAATGATCTTTTAATTAAAAAAATAAATGCATCTTTATAAGCTGTAGAGCAGATTTACAAAGAAAAGGGAACTTCCCTATTCCTGACTTGCTATTTACTTTTATGTTACTTCGTGGATAAGTAGTAACCTGCTTAATCCAGCATTGGTTTCATGACTATGGATAGTGGTGGTAATAATTTTTAATTTATTGCTTAGGGTTGATAGGAGAATCAAAGATGAAAATTCTTTGCAAACTGTGATGTGCTTTACAAATGGTAGATGGTATTAGTGTTGCTGTTATATGAAAATCTTTATGCAACTAAAAATTGGGTGGTGATTATTCACTTGACAAAAAAAATTCAATATAGGATTTAGGTTGTGAATTTCTCAAATGTTTTCATGATTTGATTTCATTTACTCTATAATTTTTCAGGGACAATTGCATAAATAATTGGCACATCCTTAATTCAAACTAGAATTATTTCTGTGCAATTTTGCTTTTGGAAAAGACTAATCTTTCACATTTGTAACTTTTGCAACTCTTAGAATAGTGTTTTTAAAGTCAGTAAAATGGGGGTTGGGTACTAACTCCCTTTGGCATGAAGATTTGTTATTCTTTCTTTTTTAGGAATCTATGGGCAAAAGTTCGGATGGAAAGTCCTATGTTATTACTGGGAGCTGGAATCCAAAATCGCCTCATTTCCAAGTTGTAAATGAAGAAACTCCTAAAGGTTCTGACTTACCCAAATGTGGCACACAGTTCAGTAGTACAATTCAAATTGATGACACCATAGACAGAACTTTTAACCCCAAGAAGATACTCAAGTCCTTTGTGTACTTAAATCTGATTAAATCAAAGGTTTTGAATAGTTTGATTAGAAGTTATTAATAAATTCCATCCATAAACAAAATATCTTTTCTCTGTACTTAATTTTCTCTCCGTTCTCTTCATTCCCCTTTCCTCTTCTTTTTTTCCTTTCAGTTTGTTTATAACTTTAAAAATGTATAGAGAGGTAATATATGCACATGGTTAAAATTCAAAGATTGCAAAAATAAGCTTAGAGAAAATAAGTTTATCATAGTCCCCAGAAGGAACCATTGTTACCATTTTTTTCCTTCTGGTTTTTGCATAGCTATTCAGAGATAAACTATGCAGAAATCGATTCAGAGATAATCTACGCAGAAATCGATTCAGAGATAATCTGTGCAGAAATCGATTCAGAGATAATCTATGCAGAAATCGCTTTTTCCCCAAGAGATGTTGTAATCTTCTTGAATGTCATTTGATAATTCCGTAAGATTCTCTTCTGCAAATTAAAGGAGCCCTGGTGGTATAGGTGAACTAGGCCTTGGACTTTTACCCACAAGGTCAACAGTTCAAGTCCACTAGCATCTCCGTGGGAAAAATAATTGAGTTTTCTGCTTCTGTATAGATTTACAGCCTCAGAAACCCAGTGGTTCAGTTTTGCACTGTCTTATCAGGTTGAATAGACTAGACTCAGTGGCAGCAAGTGAGTTGAGTGCCTGTCACTAAGCACTTATACCCCTCAGCTTTTTTATTTTTCTCACTAATATACTTGGATAAAGGAGTTCGGCAATAAGTATGGGAAAAAAATTATCCTTAATAGCAATCAGAAATTTGAAAAAACAGGATGCTATTTTTAATCAAGAATTTAAAAGTTCAGAATTTCCAGTCTTGGGGGATAGCATAAAGAAACTTTGTCACTTGTAGAAAGCATTTTGACAATATATTCTACATGCTTTAAAATGTATTCTACTGCCACTTATAGGAGGCTACCCAAGAAAAGAATTTCTAATAGTAGAATTTTTATTTTTCTTAAAATAGCAATTTGATCATTTAAAATACTTTATTGATGCCATACCTTAATGTGGCTTTAAAGGTTATAATAAAAGTAATCACTTTTACATTAATCTCAGAAGTACAAGTGCTTTATTTTTGTAATTTGCTTTTTTCTCTTTGTAGATAAAGTACTCTTTATGACCACAGCTGTTGATTTGGTGATAACTGAAGTACAGGAGCCTGTTCGATTTCTCCTGGAGACAAAAGTCCGAGTTTGCTCACCCAATGAAAGATTATTCTGGCCCTTTAGCAAACGTAGTACTACTGAAAATTTCTTTTTGAAACTAAAACAGGTATTAAATTTTTCTATAAATGTAAGAGGTGTCAAGAATCAAAAAGGAGAGACTGCTTCTTGGTTGATTTATCATTCATTCTACAGTTAGGTCTTTAAATAGCATGTTTATTTTAAATACATTCAGAGGAATGTATGTACCATTTTTGTTATCCATTTCTTCTTGATAATTCACGTTTTTATGTGGTGTCAATTACCTTCAGTTTAAAGAGTTCCTTTTAGCATTTCTTTCATACACTTTTTTATCTAAAACGTCTTTCTCATTTTTATTTTTGTAGGTTATCTTCACTGGCCTATAGGATTCTGGGTTGATAGTTTTTTCCTTCTAAAACTTTGAATATATTAATTGAAACTACTATACTTTTATATGCATTTTTCAGCTATTTTTAAGATTTTCAATTTTTCTTTGGTTTTCAGTCATTTAGCTATGATTTACCAAAAGAGTATTTTCTCTCTTTTTTTATAAAGACACTTTATTTATTTGTTGTATATATTAATTTTTATAATCATTTTATTGGGGGCTCTTGCGGCTCTTATAACAATCTGTACATCAATTGTGTCGCTTAATTGTAAATAAGTTGCCATCATCATTTCCAAGACAATTTTTTTTTACTTGAGCCTCGGTATCAGCTCCTCTTTTTTTCCCCCCTCCCTTCCCTCTCATGTACCCTTGATAATTTAGAAATTATTTTATTTTCATATTTTACACTGAGCACCATGTCCCTTCACCCACATTTCTGTTGTTTGCCCCCCCCCCCAGTGGGGTGGGGTGTGTTGTATATTAATCATTGCTATCGGTTCCTCCTCTTTCTCTCCCCTTAAACCTCCCCACCCCAACCCCCGCCCCCACCAAGGTATCGCTGCTCTTCATTATTGGTTCTTAAGGGTTTCTCAGTCATAGATTCGTTGTGTCTAGAGCTCTTATCTGTACCATTGTACATGCTCTGGACTAGCATGATTTGTAATATAGAACTGGGGTCATGATAGTTGGGAGGAAGAAGCATTAAAGAACTAGAGGAGTGTTGTGTGTTTCATTGGTGCTATACTGTACCCTGGCTTGCTCATCCCTTCCTTGTGACCTTCTGTGAGAGGATGCCTACTGTCGACAAATGGGCTTTGGTCTCCATTCTGACCCCCGTTGTTTGCATCGAATTGATTGTTGGATTGGGTCTTCTGATCCCGTTGACACCTCATGATCACACGGGTTGGTGTGCTTTTCTTTGCATTAGAGCTTTGCTGCTTCCCCGTAAGGCGGCCACTTACTTAGCTTTAAGCCTTTAAGAACTCAGAAGCTATACATTGTAATAGCAGAGAACCATCAGCTTTCATTACCACATTAGCCTCTGCACCTATTTTGTCTTCAGCGATCGTGTCAGGAAGGTGAGCATCACAGAACGCAAGGTTATTAGAACAAAATGTTCTTGCATTGAGGGGGGGCTTAAGTAGAGACCCAGTATCAATCTGCTTCCTTAATATTTAACTTATAAATGTATGTACTTAGACCTGTAATCCTATCGTTATATATTAATACGTTTACATATGTACATACATGCCTGTGTTTATACCTGTGTGTCTTTTTTCTTCTAATTCTTGACTTTGTTTCCTTTTACTTTCTTCCTCTGCCATTATCATGTTCAACCTTCATTCAGCTCTCTTTACATCCTCTTGGATACATTGTACTTGACTGAATCTCACCAGGCATTCTATGCCCTCCTCATCGATTTTAGATCTCTTGTTCCTTTGTCCTCAGGTTTGTTGTCTCCCCCTCCCTTTCCCCCATCTGCTCCTCTCATTTGGCCTCCCAGAACCATAGGTCCCATTGTTTTCTCCATGGGATTGTTTATCCAGCCTATCTTATATAGATACACATAAAAAAAAGAAAAAAAGAAAGAATAGCTCCAGGTCTGTCTGCTGAATCTTATGAGTGTTTTCTGATGCAGGTCTGATACAATGCCAAGTTCTCCCCTCTGAGTTTGAAGTCTATTTTCAGAATTCCTCGGGGACTTTGTTGCTTTGCTCCCTTTGTGTTACATCCTGGTGTGGAAGGGTCAGACCGGGCACAATTCCCACACTGTGTCTCCAGTGCTGCCCCCATATCACTGAGTCCTTGATAGGCTGACGTTACGGTCCTCTGTGCATTGCCTGCTCCAAGCGGGAATGATGTCCTCAAAGCTTGGTGGGCCAGGATGATGTCCTCTACCCCACCCCCCTTTCTTTCCCTCTTAGTTTGCTCCCATGTGAAGACACTTGATTTTTAGAACAGCTTTAGGTTTGTTGAAAATTAAACCAAAAGTAGTTTTTATATACCCAGTCTCTTCATAATTTCTATTAACATCTTGCATTAATATGGTACATGTGTTGCAATTGATGAACCAATATTAATATGCTATTAATTAAAATCCAATCATGTACACCCCTTATATTGTACAGTTTTGTGGATTTTGATGAATTCTATATTTCTGCCATTACAGTATTACTACAAATAGTTTCATTTTCCTAAAAGTCTCCTATCCTACACCTGTTCATGCTTCTAGCTTGCCCCATTGGTGTAGTCTATAGTTTTGCCTTTTCAACAAATTATATAAGAGAAATCATATAGCATGTAGTCTTTGCAGACCAGCTTATTTTCCTTAGCAATATGTATTTTAGATTTAGGGATGCTGTTCTTTCTCTTTATTTTACTTGAGATTTGCTGGACTTGCAAATTGTTAAATGTGTGGGGTTTTGAAATCCGAAATGGAGAAAATTGGGCCAGTTATTCCGTACACATTTTTTTTTGCTCCACTTTCCTTACTTCAGGGGATTCCAGGCCATTAATTATTTTCCCTCAGATCTCTAAGACACTGTACTTTTCCTACACTCTTATATTTTATTTTTCAGAGCGAATACTCTCCATACCTATCTTTAAGTTCACTTACTTTTTCTTTTGTTTTAAGATCATTTTATTGGGGCTCATACAACTCTTATCGCAATCCATATATACATCTATTGTGTCAGGCACATTTGTACATTTGTTGCCATCATCATTCTCAAAACATTTGCTTTCTACTTGAGCCCTTCATATCAGCTCCTCATTTTTCCCCTCCCTCCCGCCCTCCCTCCCTCATGAACCCTTGATAATTTATAAATTATTATTTTTTTGTTAATGTTTTTTAATGTCTGATGTCTCCCTTCACCCACTTTTCTGTTGTTCATCCCCCAGGGAGGGTATTATATGTAGATCCTTGTGATTGGTTCTCCTTTCCACCCCACCTTCCCGCACTTTTTTTTGTCATCTCCAAATTGCTGTTAAGTCTTTCTAGTGAATTTTTAAATTTCAGATACTACAGTTTAATTTTTTTAATTATATTTTTCCAGGGTTTCCTTTTTTATTATTTTGAATAGATGTTCTTTTACATAATTGAGTATAATTATAACAACACTATAATTGTGAATTGCATTTTCCTTTGTTTTTGTCTTAAAAGTTTCGGTTAAATCTTTTAACATTTTAAGTGGTATACTGTAGAGGTTCAGTTCTGTTGTGTTCTCAAAATTATTGATTGGATATTTATGTTTGATCTTTCATTTGGCCAGATTCAAATTTTATATTTATCTATACTTGCTATCTCTAATTCCTACCGTCTTGTTCACTCTTAGACCAACTACAGTCTAGGACAGTGGTACTTAGCCTTCCCAATGCTGCCACCCTTTAATACAGTTCCTCATGTTATGGTGACCCCCCCAACTATAAAAAATTATTTTTGTTGCTACTTCTTAACTGTAATTTTGCTGCTGTTATAAATCGGGCAACTCCTGCGAAAGAGTCATTTGACCCCAAAAGGGGTCACGACCCACAGGTTGTGAACCGCTGGTCTAGCATTTGCTGCCTTATTCTCATTTCACCAAAACTGCTCTCCGCAAAGTCTCCAATGTTCCTCGCATTAATAAATCTAGTACGTAAGTCGGAGACCTACTTGACCTATTTTTACTTGTGTCTGTTACAGGTAAGCAGGCATTGCTTAATATCCCCCTCATTCACTTAGCTTTCAAGATATGTTACTGGTTTTTCTCCTTTCTCGCCGTTCACACCTCCTCAATCTTCTGCCTTTATTTCTTTTTCCCAGGGTTATTTGGGCTGCCTCATGATTTATCCTTGAACCCCTCCTCCAACTATATTAACACCCTTTGTGAGCACTTTTAGTCTCATATGGCTATCTATATTCTTTAGATTCACAAGTTTCTACTTCCCACTCTCACCTTTCTCCCATATTCTTGCCTCGTTTATCTTTCTGCCTACACATCATCTGTATTTTGATGTATATGGCACATCTCAAACTTAACATGTCAAAAAAAAAATCTCCTGACTCATCCCCAAACCATAAAAATGCTAGGCCAACCTGCCTTTGCCACTCTCGGCTCACGAAGCAGCCCTGAAAAGACCAAAAGATAGGTTGCATTGGGAAAATCTGCTTCACAGGCCTTTTGCACTGTGTGGAAAAGCAACGATGTTACTTTTAGGACTAAAATGTGCCTGACCCAAGCCAAGGTATTTTCAATCACCTCCTGGGCAGGTAAAAGTTGGACATTGACTAAAAAAGACTGACGAAGGATTGATGTGTTTGAATTATGGTGCTGGTGCAGAACATTGAAAATTCCCCTCCCCGCCAGCAAATAAAACACAGGCTGGTGTGCTTCTTCCATGTGGCCTTTGTTGCTTCTGAGCTAGATGGCTGCTTGTTTACCTTCAAGCCTTTAAGGCCCCAGACACTATATCTTTTGATAGTCAGGCACCATCAGCTTTCTTCACCACATTTGTCTGTTCATCCACTTTGTCTTCAGTGGTTGTGTCGGGAAAGGTGAGCATCATAGAATGCCAATTTAATATAAGAAAGTATTCTTGTGTTGAGGGAGTACTTGAGTGGAGGCCCAATGTCCCTCTGCTACCTTAATATTAAGCCTATAAATATATGCATATAGATCTAGTTCCTCATTCTCATATATAAATATATTTGTATATGTAATGCCTTTATTTAGACCTCTATAAATGCCCTTTGCCTCCTAGCTCTTTCCTTTAATTCCTTTGACTTTCTTCTTGTCCCAGTATCATGCTCAGCCTTCATTTGGGTTTCAGTAATTCCTCTTTGTTACATGACCCTTGATCATGCTCTACCAGGCCTCCTATACCCTCCTCACCACCGATTTGGATCACTTGTTGTTCCCGTATCCTTGCGTTTTTTAACACCTCTTCCTTTCCCCCACCTCTCCCTCTCCCATGTCTCCCCGTAACTGTCAGTCGTGTTGTCTTCTCCTCCAGATTGTTTATCCAGCCTATCTGCTTTAGACAGACCTGTGGAGATAATAACATGCACAAAAACAAGGCAGAGCAAAACCAAGCAACAATATACAACAAAACAACAACAATAAACCAATGACAGAAAACAAAACACAACAAGAAAGAAAAGCTTGTAGTTAGTTCAAGACTGTTTGTTGCCCTCTAGGAGTGTTTTCCAGTCCAGTCTGTTAGGGTACCATGCCCTGACCCCAAAGTCCACCTTTGGTATTTTCCCTGGGGATCTTGCCACTCCATTTCCTTGCTGTTCTGTTGCACCCCTTACTGTTTTGCCTTGGTGTGGCGGGATCAGATGGGGCACAGTTCCCGTACTGTGTCTCTGGTGTTGTCCCTGTAGGGCTATGGTTCAGTGAGGGACGTCGTGTCTCATAGTGCGGCCAGCCTTGTGGTCCTCTCTGTGGACTGGCTGCTCTAATCAGGAACATCGTCCTCAAGGCCTGGTGGGCCAGGATGTGCTCCACTCTCTCTTCCCTCCCCCCCTTTATCTGTTCCCATGTGCTCCAATCAGATATGTCTCTCTCCCGGTGCTGCAGATTCAATGATTCAGTGCTATTCTGGGGGGAGGGCAGGTGTCCTCATAGTAGTTGGGATTGGGGCCGGCCCCTCAGACGAATAACTCATAAGTTATTAAATAAAAGTGGCACCGATTACTTAGATGAAGGCACAACCCCAGGGTAAACTACTTTAGTAAGAAAATAAGTTTATAAGCATCCCTTTGAAAATTTAGAAGATAGGAAGGAATGACCCGCAATCGGTTCAGTTTCTAGAGCAAATATGGTCATTAGAAAGCATATCATAACTTTTCCTACTAAGAAGTAGTGTGTAAAAAGTATTCTTATTTAGCTTGTTCTTTGTATTCTTAATGAACAGAAATAGAATTTCCTCATGCTTTTCTCTTTTTTAGTAACACTGTTTTCAGTGGAGCATTACTGAAAAATTAGTTTCCGGTTTAAAAATCCCTACAGATAATTTTCAGTGATATTGGTTACATTTTACATTGTGAACATTTTTATTGATTTCAATTTTTTCTGTTTCCATTAATCTAGCTTCCATTAATTCTGTGTACTCTCCTCTCCCCTACTTCTCATTGCCTCAGAATAAATATTTCATGTCATATAGATGATTTTTGGTTTAAGAAGCATAATGCTTCATGGGTGATATTGTTTATTTTGTGAACCAATGAGTTACTTACCTGAAAGATAATTTCTGAAAGATAATTTCTGTCTTTCAGTAGTAGTTTCTATCTTTGAGTAGTATCTGCTCAGTGCTCAAAGCTTAAAAGATATCTCTGGACAGTTGTCTTTGGGGTACATTTGGTCTCAACTGAACCAACAAGCCTAGATTTTGGGGGGGAATTTGGGTTTTGTTCTATATTCCGCATAAACTCTGAGGGTCCATCTATTTTCTCCCGATCGGAACTGTCCATAGTGTTAGATATGTACCATCTGGCTCTTCTGGTCTCTAGGGAAATGTAGCTGTGGTTCATGTCGACCCCTAGTCCTGTTGATTAGCTTCTTCTTTGATTCTTTGAAGTCCTTCCTTCTCTCTGGCTCTCTGGCATTATGCAAGCCTTTAAGACTCTAGATACACACTACTCACCAAACCAGGATTTAGAGCAATAAACTTTAGTAACTGTATTTATGCCACCCGAGTTCTACGAGACCCTGGTCCTAAGCCTTCAAGCCCACAAAACCTGTCCCATGAAGGGTTTGCTACTGTCTAAGAATGATTTGTAACTGCTTCCTCCTGGCTTTTCCCTTGAGGTCTCCTAGTCAAACTTGGATTTAAAGACTGCAAAGATTTATAGGAATATTAATCGGTTGTTGAGCCTCAAATCATGTTTTTTTGTATGTGTGTAAAATGACTTAAATTTGATTTAGAAATTGTGTACATTAAAAAATATTCTAATAGTGTTTTTCTAATACCTTTTGTTTATTTTTTTAATTGGGCTAAAAATTACTCGAAGAAATAGATTGACCAAAAACTTTTGCAAAACTCAAATATAGCCACATAAAATACTCTAAAGTCTTCTGTTGAGTAACATGCTTAAACATAGACTGTTGTGAATATTTTCTGCACAAAAAGGAGGCGTGTATGTGATAACTGGCAGGAGAGCATGGAATTCCTGGAAACATGATTTCATTTTTCTCATATGGATGACCCTGGAAGGGGTGGGGCTTAAGGGGCTTGGGAGCACTAAAGGTAAGGTAGAGTGCGAACAAACTGAACGTTTTACTGTGTAAAGTTTTGTCTTAGCACTCTGTTTATCGTTCACCTGTATAAAGTAAGTTTATTTTCTTAATAGTTTAAAAGTAATGTTTAGTCTCTTGTTGCTTTTTAAAATAATAGCTGTTGATAAATAATTGGTGCCTTATTGTGATCTTTCTCTTCTAGTCATTGTAACTTTTACTATCTTATGTGATTTATACACTGACCCCATGGTGATAAGTAGTATTCTCATTTTATAAATGTGAAAAGAGAGATTCTAAGATGTACAATAGTGGATTTTAGAGGATGTTGTGGTATATGTGGTGGCTAAGATTTATACCTAAGCCTTCTAAACACCTCAACCAGGGCTATTTTTATAGAAATATGCTACTTTTTAATCTTTATTCACTCTACTTTTTTAGGCTCTACTTTAACAAATTAAGCGTAAATAAAAATTTTCTTTTTAGCTGGAAAAAGAAACAGTGCTATGGGAAAATTATTAAAATAATCTATTGTCAATATAGGCAAACAATTATGGAAAATATTTTTAAATATACAATTCAAAATTGATTCTCTTTCCTTTCACTAAAATTATCAGATGGCTTAGTATAGGGGTCCTCAAACTCATTAAACGGAGCCAGTTCACTGTCCCTCAGATCTGTTGCAGGGCTGGACTATAGTTTAAAAAACAACGAACACATTCCTATGCACATTGCACATATCTTATTTTGAAGTAAAAAAACAAACAGGGAAAAAGCGCTCGGCAGGCCAGATAAATGTCCTCTGCGGGCCGCATGTGGCCTGTGGGTTGTAGTTTGAGGACCCCTGGCTTAGTAAATCCTTTTTAGCTTGGAATCATTCCCATGTGTGGGGATGGTTTTATTAAGATAGCGCCATACTAGAAAACCATTTAAAATTAGTGCAGAATGAACAATTGCTTTCTTAGATTAAAATGATCTGTTCCCATGTACTAAAAGAAAGGCTACATATGTTCCCAGTAAAACGAAAAACAAATGATTTACTAAGCCTTCTTATAGCTATAGCACCGTGTGTAATTTTAGAATCATAATGACTATATGATAGTTATAATCTTTTATAAAATTAATTACTTTATAAATATAGATGATTTCTGAAAAGCTAAGCCTTATAAGCAAGTTATTAGTATAATCATAACTGGAATTATAGATCTTTTAATCCTACATTTCTGTGTGTTATCTGTGTGTGCGCTGTGTGCTAAGCCATTGTGCTTCAAAAATGCCAAATGCTTTCTACACCAGGGAAACCGTGAATGAAGGGTTCTAGTGTTCCCATCTTTCTGAAGACTATCTATTATTTGTTATGCTCCACATAGCCAGTGCCTTTGTATCGCCAGTAAGCAGAAGTAAACATCTTTCTGGTATTCTGTGCTTTCAGACAAGATCCATCTGACAATAATAGCCCTCTTGCCACATCCTCTTCAGAAAACCGCCTTAAGCCTCTAGCATCTCTTTGTTGGTTTACTGTGGCAATCATTTAAAAACAATCATTAGCAAAATTTTCTTTGCATGTTTTGTTAATAATACTGTTCGATAATTTATACATAATGTTGAGTCACATTTCTTTAGAATGGCCACAAATGTGGTTGTCCAGATGAGTGTTTCCAATCCTTCATCAGCTTGTTGAATCTTATCAGTTGGTATTCTGTGGATTCCTGGAGCCTTATTTCCACAAGTGCCTTATCTGTAGCTTGGACTTCTTCCTTTATTACCAAGAGCAGTTGAATATTGAGAAAACATCCCAGCCCAGTCAGATCAAGCCCATAAGTCTGATATTTGCCCATATGTCTGATACCAATATATAAAGTACTTTTCAGACTCACGAAACACATGTAATGATGCCAAATACAGGAAGATCACAGGTCAGTGGGTAGAAAGTCTTGTGGATCCATTGGCGGTGAAAGCATCTCAGCGCTGGCGTGGGTGGGTGTACATGTGGCTCCTCCCAACTCCAGGCTCTGGCTGCCCTCAGCATAGCTCCATGTGTCTTGTCAATAGAGTCGGAGTGTGCATATGTCCTGCTTCCAGCGGGTTATTTATCTGCTTAGTGCCTCCAAATGAGGTTATCATGCTACGATCTGATTGACAGTCTAAACTCCACCCCTTCACTCTTAATTCTCAAATTAACAACAGATTATGTAACTACCACTGGGGCTCTTATAGTTCTTATCACAATCATGCATACATTCATTGTGTCAAGCATTTTTGTACATTGTCAGGGGAAGCCAGCCCCTAACACATTATTACGAGTCCGGTAGGCGCAATTGTACAGCGATAATAAGTAAAGATCATAGTAAAGTTATAGAGAGCATGAGAGATAGATAGAACAGAAATATAGTAATAAATGAGTCAGACACAATTCATGGTAGCATACTCACTTCAGTCCCGCTTGGTGCTCCATGTGGAGGGAGAGAGAGAATCTTTAATGCTAGACCAGGCTTTTATATTCTCTGGGGACATGCAAGCCCCCTAATTACAGGTGAGGACATACATCACAGGAAGGGGCTGTGCTATAGGTAATACAGTAATGAGGGAGTAATCTAGGGGGATCCACGCAATAGGAAGGGGAGGGATTGGGGTATACATGTGACAAGATGGGCGGATCATAGATTTAGGATGGCAGCTTAACTTTGACCTGTTCTCTGGACCTCCATAGGAACCATTATCAGTAGGGTATAAACCCCACCTACAGGAATCAAGCTAATCGTCTTAAGCTTCAGGGAGAAGTAATCCATTGTCTCCAGCAGCAGGGAGCAGGCCCACCCCTGTGGTATGGGGAGAGGACAGTCTGGCAGGGACTGCCTTCAGGGAAGATGTCTAAGCATCTGACCTCCCCCCACAGTACATATGTTGCCATCATCATTTTCAAAACATTTTCTTTCTATCTGTGCCCGTATCAGCTCCTCATTTTTATCTCAGTTTCAAGTTTGGTCAATTTCTTCACCTGCTTTAGTGGTTGTGCACATTTTAATACCGTCTGTAGTCGAGTATAAGCCGACCCGAATATCAGACGAGGCTCATAATTTTACCACAAACACTGTTTAAAGTACTTTGAAAAACTCGGCTTAATGTCTGCCTGGAAGGGATAGTCGGAATAAACAAACCAGAAGAGAGAACAGCAACGGAATGACAGTTCGGGGGGGAGTGGGACATGGGGGGTAGGGGAGGCAGGAGAAAGGAAGAAGGTGTTAATAAGCCCAGGGACAAGGGAATAACAAGCAATCCAAAATCAGTGTCACGGAGGGTGTGAGAGGTCTGACAGGGCTGGATCAAGGACAGTGTAACCGAGAGGAATTCCTAAAACCCAAATGAAGGCAGAACATGATAGTGGGACAAGAGGAAAGTACAAAGAAATAGAGGAGGCAAAGAGTAGTCATAGAGATTTAAATACAGATATATAAAGATGTAAATATATTTTTGTATGATAAGGGGAAATAGATCTATGTATATATATTTATAGATTTAGTATTAAGGAAACAGATGGACAGTGGGCCCCTGCTCAAGTACTCCCTCAACACAAGAACACTTTGTTCTAACAATTCGGCAGTCTGAGATGCTCACCTGCCTGGCAAGATCGCTGATGACAATGGGTGCACAAGCAAATGTGAAGAAAGCTAATGGTGACCGGCTATCAAAAGATAGCACCTGAAGTCTTAAAGACCTGAAGATAAACAAGTAGCCATCTAGCTGAAAGATAACAAAACCCACATGGAAGAAGCACACTGGCCTGTCCCGACTCGATCGTTGAGGACAAAGTGGGTGCATAAGCAAAAGTTGCCAACAAAGCTGATGGTCCCCAGTTATCAAATGATTTAGCAGGGCTTTTAAAGGCTTGAAGACAATCAGGCGGCCTTCTAGCTAAGATACAACAAAGCCCACATGGAAGAAGCACACACCAGCCTAGCCCAACACGAAAGCTAAAGACAAAGCAGGTACATAGGCAAATGCAGTGAGGAAAGCTGATAGTGCCCAGTTGTCAAAATATATAGAATCTGGGTCCCATAGGCTGGAAGATAAACAAGGGCCATCTAACTGAGAAACAACAAAGCCCACATGGAACATTCACACCAGCCTGTGATGACAAAGCATCCAAAGGATAAGGTATCAGGCATGGAAGACAAAAAAAAAAAAATCATAGCATTGTGAATAAGGGGGAGTGCAGAGTGGGGACCCAGGGCCCATCTGGGGGAAATTGGACATCCCCTTGCAGAAGGGCTGTGGGGAGGTGACGGACCAGTCAGAGTGCAGTGTAGCAACGATGAAACATAAAATTTTCCTCTAGTTCTTAAATGCTTCCTCCCCCCGCCCCCCAATATCATGATCCCAATTCTACCTTACATAACTTGCTGGACAGGAAGATGTACACCGCCACAGATAGGAAATGGAAATGCAGGGAATTCAGAACAGTGGTGAGAGTGGCGATATCGGGAGGGTGAGGAAGCAAGGGGGAACAGATGACAAAGTCAACAAGTAACCTCCTTGTTACTTGGAGAACTAGGTGAGGGAGATGTTGGATGGTGTAAGATATAAAATAATTATAAATTATCAAGGGGGGTGGGGGAGTATGGAGGGAGGGGAAAATGATCTGATACCAAGGGCTAAAGTAGAAAGGTGTTTTGAGAATGATGATGACAACATACGTATGAATGTACTGGACACAAATGATGTATGTGCAGATTGTGAAAAGATTTGTATGAGCCCCTAATACAATGATTTAAAATCAAAAACAAAACCCCGGCTTATACATGAGTATGTATGGTAAGTGTATTACTTGGACTTGCTTGTAGCTTGTAGCTATTACCCTGTCCCAAACAGCATTGTACTTCACTTTGACAATAAATGTGACACCATTCGTTTTGAATTTGTCATTACTGTCACACTGTGAAGCTTAGTAGGTTTTAGTTGAAGAAAATACTCTTTTAAGGGTTTAAGCTAACGGTGTAGACAAATATGCAAGAGAACGTTTTAATACTAAACTTTGCATATACTTAGTTTTTAATACTTTGTTTTACATCAGAAACCTTGAAATGTACCAGAAGGTCACTGGGAAGATACAGTCCAATTTTTCAGTTCATACTTGATAGTTGGGATGTTGCATGATGAAATCTCAGAACATAAATAAAATTCCTTTTAGTCCTGCCTTATTTTCCTAAGGTTTTAAAATAGTTTGCATTTAATATAGATGTTTAAAATAACACCTTTTTATTTAAAATTTTTTTTTATTAATTTGAAGTTAATACGTATATCATTCCATAGATCAGTCACATCAAGCAGAATTGTACAATTGCTGCCACAATCAATTTCCAAACATTTATTTTCTTCCTGGACTCCTTGACATGGTCTCCCTTTTACTTCCCCACAGCCTCTGTAACCACCACCACCACCCCAAACAAACAAAAACCTTTATTCTACTTGCTGTCCCTGTAGGTTCACCAGTCCTGAATTTCATATACTAAAATACAGTCAAACATGTAACACAGCTTTAAAAGGGTGACCAAACACCTCTAAGATACACCCTAATATGAACAAACAAAATAAAAATACAAAAGTCAGGTTCAGCATGCATCAGAGGGGGGATCAACTGACAAGGTTTTAACTTTTCAGGTTATATTTATGCCTTTAATCTTCTCCAGAGCCCTCTATTTAGTAACCCCTTTTTCCCATCCCTCAATTGTGGATAGAGGGAGTTCAGCTTTCTTATTATGCAGTTCCCACAACATCTTTTTCTCTTTTTTTAAAAAAAAATCATTATTAGGGGCTCATACAGCTCTTATCACAATCCATACATACATCAGTTGTGTAAAGTACATTTGTACATTCATTGCCCTCATCATCCTCAAAACATTTGCGTTCCACTTAAGTCCCTGGCATCAGCTCATTTTTGTCTCACCCTCCCCGCTTCCCCTTCCCTCATGAACCCTTCATAAGTTTTAAATTATTACTTTGTCACATCTTGCACTGTCCAACATCTCCCTTTACCCACTTTTCTGTGTGTCTCCCAGGTAGAAGGTTATATATAGATCTTTGTAATTGGTTCCCCCTGTCCACCCCGCCCTCCCTCCACCCTCCAGTATTACCACTCTCACCACTGGTCCTGAAGGGATCATCCATCCTGGACTCCCTGTGTTTCTAGTTCCTATATGTACCAGTGTACATCCTCTAGTCTAGCCAGATTTGTAGGGTAGAATTGGTATGATAGTGGGGGAGCATTTTGGAACTAGAGAAAAGTTGTATGTTTCAATGTTGCTACATCGTACCCTGACTGGCTCATCTCTTCCCCTTGACCCTTCTGTAAGGGGATGTCCAATTGCCTACAGATGGACTTTGGTTCTCCACTCCGCACTCCCTCTCATTCACAATGATAATGATTTTTTTGTTCTGCTGATACCTGATCCCTTTGACACCCGTGATTGCCTAAGCAGTGTGCTGCTTCCATTTTGGCTTTGTTGCTTCTGAGCTAGATGGCTGCTTGTTTACCTTCAAACCTGACGCCAGACACTGTTCTTCACCACGTTTGCCTATGCACCTATTTGTCTTCAGCAATCTTATCAGGGAGGTAGCACACAATCATAAGATTTTTTGTCCTGATGATGCCTGATAACTGATCCCTTTGGAAACTCGTGATCGCACAGGCTGCTGTGCTTCTTCCATGTGGGCTTTGTTGCTTCTGAGCTAGATGGCTGCTTGTTTACCTTGAAGCCTTTAAGACCCCAGATGCTATATCTTTTGATAGCCAGGCACTATCAGCTTTCTTCACCACATTTGCTTATGCACCCGCTTTGCCTTCAGAGATTGTTTTGGGAAGGTGAGCATCATGGAATGCCAATTTAATAGAACAAAGTATTCTTACATTGAGGGAGGACTTGAGTGGAGGCCTAATGTTCATCTACTACCTTAATACTAAATGTATACATAGATCTATTTCCACATCCTCATATATACATATATTTACATATGTACATGCCTGAATTTAGACCTCTATAAATACCCTTTGCCTCCTAGCTCTTTCCTCTAGTTCCTTTGACTTTCCTCTTGTCCCACTAGCATGCTCAGTCTTCATTTGGGTTTCAGTGATTCTTCTCGGTTGCATTACCCTTGGTCACGCCCTACCACGCCTCCTACACCCTCCTCACCACCGATTTGGATCACTTGTTGTTCCCTTGTCCCTGGGTTTGTTAACACAACTACCTTTCCCCACACCTCCCCCTCTCTAATGTCCCCCCCAAAATCGTCGGTTCTGTGTTTTTTTTCCTCCAAATTGTTCATCCTGCCTATTTTATTTAAACCTGCGGAGATAATATCATACACAAAAACAAGACAGAGCAAAACAATGCAACAAAGTAAAACAACAAGCCAATGACAAAACACAACAAGAAATAAAAGCTTGTATTTAGTTCAAGGAGTGCTTGTTAGCCTTTAGGCCTGTTTGTTCGCCTTCGGGAGTGTTTTGTAGTCGAATATGTTGAGGCGCCAAGCCCTGGCCCCAAAGTCTACTTTTGGTATTCCTTGTGGACTTGTTGCTCCGTTTCCCTTGCTATTCTGTTGCATGCCCTTAGTGTTTTGCCTGTGTGTTTTGGGGTCAGAACGGGCGGAATTCCCACACTGTCTCCAGTGTTGTCCCTGTAGAGCTATGGGTCAGTGAGGGATGTCGTGTCTCATAGTGTGGCAGGCTATGTGGTCTCTGTGGATTGGTTCCTGTGAGCGGGAATATTGTCCTCAATGATTGGTTGCTCCACTCTTCCCCCCCACCTTCATTTGCTCCCATTTGATCTGATCAGACATGTCCCTCTCCCGGAAGTACAGATTCAGTGCTGCCTTGTGAAATACATTCTTCTTGGGGGAGGGCCAGGTGTGCACATAATTGGGATTGGGCCTGGCCCCTCAGACTTCTCCACTGGTTCCCTACTCCATGCCAGCATATTGAATTCACATCTTGGAGCACTTGGTTGAAGTCTGGTCCCCCTTTCCCTGTGGAGATATAAACAATACCCTCCCTTTGGATGGTTCAGTGCTCTGTGCCCCCGCTACCCATTTCTTTTTCATCCCCCCCCCATCTTTTTATTCTTATACTTCTGTAATGATAGTACTTAATTTCTCAAAAAGAATTTTACCACTTATTTAGTGATTTTTTTTTTTCATTCTAAAGATTAAGCAAAAGGAGAGAAAGAATAATGCTGATACCTTATATGAAGTTGTGTGCTTGGAAAGTGAATCAGAAAGAGAAAGGAGGAAAACTACAGCAAGTCCCTCAATACGCCTGCCACGGTCGGGGTCTCAGAGCTCAATGATACCCTCTCCTCCAGAAGATGATGAAGAGGAAGGTAAACTGTAGCAACAGCTTCATTTGTATTTTTGGGTGGAGAAACACGTGAACTCTTAAGCTTTTATCAGAGAAAGGGCAATATGCAATAGTGTTTGCAAATCGTTCAATAAGTGGTTATGTGAATCTCCTATCTGTAAGTATCTTGGGTAGATTCATACCTGATTAGCATTCACTTTTCTTAAATACTTGCAACCAAGTCATTGAAAAGAGATTTGTAATTCTTGTTCTTTTTTTTTAATAGTATTAATCAAGGTCCAGCTTGGTATATTAGTATAGTTTTTTCAGAGGAAATTTTACAGTTTCCACAGATAAATATTTCTAAGTCACCTGATTCATTTGGTAACAAGTTCATGTGCCAAAATGTAAACTTCTATGAGTGATCCTTTTACATACTGTGGATGTATCCCTGCTTTTACACTGGTAGACATTAAGAATCAACCATTTTTGTTGTCTCCCTCTCTTAGTTTTGCCCATGAAACAACTTAATCTGTCCATTTCTCAAACTCTGTTAAAGACAGGAAAAGTGAAACATATTTTCTTATTTTACAATTGAATATGATAGGTCATACCTAGTTTGTGTGGGGTTCTCATGAAATATTGAAGGGGTGCTTATGAATTGTGGTTGAATTAAGACTTATAAAGTGCTGGAGAATTCAACAGGCAGACGTTGGCTGGCTGTGCATTCTGGGCAAAAATGCAACAGAGATTTGGAGGTAATGGAAAAGTTTCGTTAAAGAAATGCGGATACCTTGTTTTACTGTGCTTTGTACAAATTACAGGTTCGTGGCAGGCCTGTTTTGAGCAATTCTGTCAGCGCCTCTTCCAATAGCATGTGCTGACTGCATTTCTCTGTGTCACATTCTCCCAGCACCTCATACTTTTTCATCATGCTTTTGTTGCTCATTTAATAGACTAGCATATACTCTAAAGATAACTTTTATAGGCACTGGTAAAAATGGTGAAACAAATCATTGACGTGCTTCACGTTATTGTGGTGGTCTGTCATCGATCCTGTAGTGTCTCAAGGTATGTCGGCGTGCATCTTTGCATGCACTTCTAAATGCAGAGCAAGCACTGACTGTCCAATTCCCACTGCCCCTGTAACTCCCATTCTCCATGTGATTGAGCAGCTTAGGGCCATCTACGGGGTAAAATTGTTGCCTCCAGTAATGAGATAGTTATTATATGTTAGGCACTTTGTTAAGTGCATTGTTCACCTTACATAATGCAATAGTCTCTCCCCACCCCACCCCCGCAATATGATTACTTTTCATTCTTTTGAAACACAGCTCTAGTAGTATAGTAGATTGACGCATTGAGCTGCTAACCACAAGTGCAGCATTTCGAACACACGCATCACTGTTTGGGAGAAAGATGAGACTGTGTGCTCCCCAAAAGATTAAAAGTCTCAAAAACCCAAAGGGCATTCTACTCTGCTAATTATGAGGCAAAAAAATGACTGAATGACAATGAGGTTTTTGTGTTGTTATGTTTGATTGTTTGCATATGAGGAATCAGCCTCAGAAAAGTGAAATAATTTGTCCCAGGTTACATACCTAGAATATGGTAGGATCAGAATTTGAATTCAGGTCTCGGGATCCACAAACTGCTCTATTTTGTTAGCATAAAGCATTTTCAAGCATACAGAAAACACATGGTACTTAAAGATTTCCTGTAGAACCCATTTCAGTCGAATGTGAATTCTGAGAAAGGTGGGCTTGATGGCTCTGGGAGGGATCACAGCCTGAGATCGCCTGTAACGGACGTTCTTGAGACTTAGTTTCTTTTTCAGGTCATCTCTCGTTAAGGAGGCAGCATCAGTAAAAGTTTACAGAACTCTTCTTCCTTGAACAATAAAACAAAAAGACCCCTTAATTGAGAAAACTATTCATAATGAAACCAGATAATGTATAAATAATACTATAGGTTTTTAAGAATATCATTTATGAAGAAATCCCAACCAAACTGACTGCTAACATTAGGACTAATACTGGTTCCTCTAACCTGCTGACGCAGAGTTTTAAAAACTGCAAGTGAGGAGGTTTAGCAAACCTCTACTGACATTCCTTAATTAGGGAAAGATGAGCGAGTACTAGTGACAGTGGAGGGGCATCCGGGAGAGAATGGAGAAGCACTGGCACACAGCTCTGGGAGAGAATGTGATCTTGCCCTGCACGGTCTCCCTAGTGTAGAGCATGATGCCTACTCTCTAGCAGGTGCTCAGTAAGTATTGCAAATGAGTAGCCCTAATAGGGTCCAAGTCCATAGTGAAGAGCTAATAACTGGAGAATTTGAACTAAATAGACATGTCCTCCTTTAATCCTCTCAAATCTATTCAGACTAGGAAATTTATCCTAGTGTGATGTTTCTGCCCTGGGAAGAAACTATTGCAGTTCTATTGCCTTACTCTCATTAGGGTGTCTTTGAAACAAAAAAAAAAGAAGAAAGAAAAGGGTACCTGCATTGTACAAAGATCTGTCTTTTAAGTATGGTCCAAGTTAATGAAAAAGATTTTATGGACTGACGCATAACTAGGGATTGGTCGTGGAGGTACCCGTACTACCCAGAGAGCCAGGTCTCCACAGCACAGCAGCTTCTGAGGGTATCTGCTAGACCAGTTAAATTCAAGACAGAAATTAGATCATAAGGTTATGGCGACTAGAGGGATTGCCTTGATAAATTTTTCTGGAAGGACACAGGATGATCATGGAAGCTTATTAGGAAGTTTTCAGAAAGTGGAAAAGTGCATTGGTGGGAAAACAGCCTGGAAAGTTATCCCAAAGAGTTGTTTTCTTCTACAGCGATGCAACTGCTTGTTCTTTGAGAATAGGAAGAGTTGTCCATAGAAAGATTTGTTGGAAAGTTTTACTCCCTTACTCTACACCAGGGGTGTCAAACCCTGTGAAAACATGGGCCATCTGGTGCAACAGGCAAGATTGACGTGGGCCACATCACATTTACAAATTTCGTTAAATTTATATTTTGAGCTGAGGATTCAGGAACATGGACAGGATAATTTAAACACTATATAATTGCTTTTATTTAAACATTTATGTTATTTAATATAGTTATAAAACTAAAATACTCTTTTTTACCCAAAACTTGCCCAGGCTTTCTTACTAGTGTTCACTTACCTCTTATGTTGTGACCGGGAAATATAACAGAGTAACTGATAAAAGACACAAAATGTTGGACAGCTGACAAACGTGATGCTCAATCGTAATGGCTTCCCTCTAAAACTGTTAACTAGTGCTGCTGCTAGGTGTGATTCATAACAGCACAACCCAGAGTGCTCTTTGGGATCTGTTTACATTCCGTGACACTGAGCATAGGAGACATAGGCTTCCAAACACCACTGGAACTGAGTCAGCACGTTTATACACGTCCACAGGCCCCCAGGAAAGGCACTGGGTCACGTGCATATTCATCTTCAGCATTTAAAGAGTTAACTAGGGAATTGTGTGTATGGTATTGCCTTGATCTCCCCTAAGCACTATTTTCTTCATAAAATTTTTTCCTATTTTCATTTTATTTCAGAGCATCGCGGGCCACAAAAAAATTACCTCAGGGGCCGCATGCGGCCTGCAGGCCACCAGCTTGACACCCATGCTCTAGAGCCTTGATCATATTGTGAAGATAAACACAATATGAATCCGTTGAGGCTGCCAAGCTGCTATTTTAATGCGTCATAAGTTTAATGTATCATAAGTTGAAGCCTGCAGAATTCTTTTCAAAAAGATTAGAGAGATGGAAATACCACTTTTAGAATTGTATAGAATGTTTTTCAAAGATTACTGTGATTTTTGTAGCAAATGTTTTTTGACTTTCATATTTTACATATAAAGGTGTTTTCTTTGGGAAAGGAGAGAATGCATTATATTTTGAATCCAGTAAGTTTATTTTTAAATAACTCCGTTCTACATTTCCATAAACTTGTTCTACATGGAAAGTAAGAGAATGAATGAGAGATTATAACAACATTTTTATTTCTTGGTTTTAATGCGTACACATTAAGAGAATTCATCGTTTGGAAGCCTTATGCTTCCAAGACATCATTGAAATTGGACTTGATGCATTCCCCATCGTTCATCTGGCTCAGCATAGCCACCTGTGTGTGTGTTTTGTTTACTAAAGATAATGACGAACCCCTCCTGAGTGGATCTGGTGATGTATCCAAAGAATGTGCAGAAAAAATTCTTGAAACCTGGGGAGAACTGCTGTCAAAATGGTAAGTTAGAAGTTATAACAGAATATTACCTTTCATTTTCATCTCGTCAGTTCATTCTATGCATAGGGACTTTACTAACCACCATAGCATCAGCAAGAGCAACCTAAGCATGAGGTTCACTGCCTATGGTCTTTCTAATTTCTGAGGTTCATAGTTGTTGTAGTAGAGATCTAAAATAAATTTTTAGAATATCAAAAAGCATCACCCATGAAAACTAATTAAATTCTCATTGCTAGGGAAGATACCTAACATGGAATTCATGGAGGGAGGAAATAAGAGGTACTTTATTTTGAAAGGAGTCCCTCGTGGCACAAATTGATGATTTAAGTTCACCCAGACAATCTGGAAGAAAAGCCTGACAATGAAATATCAGCTGTTAAAACTTTACAGAGTAGAATTCTCCTGTGTCACACGCAGAATCAACTCACCCACAGCTGGATGGGGTTTGGTATTGAAGAGTTAGAAGTCACTGACTGCTCAGGGTTACTCCAGTAGTACACAATCAGCGTCATTGAGAGGACACTCTGTTGACGCGTAGAGCTACAGTAGAGAGCCCAGGTGGGATTTCCTTGTCTGTGCTGTGCACCGAGATTGACAGAGCAGAGTCACAGTTTACATTACTGGTAGTAAAAGTTGTTTTTCCTGCTAACACTTGTAAAATTCATCCGTTAGCTATCAACTCCAAAACAGTTTGCGAATAACAATGAAAATTACTGTCCTATAAACCAAATCTACTCAAACTAAACTTGGATATTGCGAAAAAATTCAGCAATAGTAAAAGGTTTTTGATGTGCAGTGACCAAAAATTAATTCCAAATCAAATTGTAATGTAAGAGATATTTCTGACTCTGCTTGCCTGTGTTGCAAATTTCTCAGACAGAAAGGAGTCAAGAGTAGAAAAGGTTGAAGACTTGCTATGAGCTATAAGGTTCCCAGACTTATTTGGCCTCCTGCCCCCTTGACCAAAACAAATTACTTGCCACCTTCCTGGTGATCAAGTTCTTTTGTGTTATATAGCCCATAGTATAAGACAAAGTGTAGCTATCTGAGTTTGAAGCCCTCTTGGATCGTTTTAGCATCCCCACTCCCCAGCATGTGGTATCAACTTTGGGAAACATTGCATAGGCTTTATAAAAAAGAGTGCTATCAACATTTATTAAAGTAAGCCGAGACTCCAGTAAGCCAGTTGGGTGGGTCATTCATGTATGTAGTTTCCCTTTCTCCCTGTAAAGGATGCCAGTGTGCCAAAGAAAGGTTAGGTAAGTGATCCTGACTCCTGTGCTTTTAGCTTTCTGCTTATTAGGGTGTGGGCCTGTTAGTCTTGGGTATTTTCTATAAAAAGTTTGAAATTGTGAATCCTTTCCCTCTTTTTTTTTTTTTTTAAGGTCAGTTCTTTTTAAAAAATATTTTATTTGGGCTCTTAGAGCTCTTATAACAACCCATACTTCCATTGTATTAAGCATAGTTGTACATGTGTTGCCATCATTATTTCTTAAACATTTAATTTCTATTTTAACCCTTGGTCTCAGCTCTTCTTTTTACCCTCCCTTGCTCCCCCCTCCCATAACCCCTTGATAAATTATAAATTATTATTTTAATATTTTATTTTAATATTTTATACTGACCACTTTCTCTCTTCCCCAGTTTCCCTCACTCCCCACCCAACCCCACTCCCCATCTTCCCCTTACCCTCCTAGTATCGCTTCTCCCATTTCTATTCCTGAGGGATTTATCTGACCTGGATTCCTTGTGTTGTGAGCTCTTATCTGTACCTATATACATGCTCTTGTCTAGCCTGCAGTGAAAAACAGGATTGGGGTTATGATAGTGTTGGGTGTGGAATCCTCAAGGAACCGGTGCAATATTGTGTTGTTCCTTGGTGCTATACTGCCCCCGGTTGACTCTTTGTGACCCTTCTTTGAGGGGATGTCCATTGTCTACAGATGGGTTTTGGGTCTTCTGATGCCTGTTACCTGAGCCCATAGACACCTCTTGATTGCACAGGCTGGTGTGCTTCTTCCATGTGGGCTTGTTGACTGTTTGTTAGATGGCCACTTGTTTAACTTTAAACCTTTAAGACTTCAGGTGATAGATCTTTTGATAGTCGGGCACCATCAGCTGTCTTCACCTCATTTGCTTGTGCGCCTATTTTGTCTTCAGCAATCAT
Organism: Tenrec ecaudatus; assembly: GCF_050624435.1. Taxonomy (NCBI): domain Eukaryota; kingdom Metazoa; phylum Chordata; class Mammalia; order Afrosoricida; family Tenrecidae; genus Tenrec; species Tenrec ecaudatus. The sequence goes on from NC_134539.1 coordinate 60,958,367, forward strand.
GCCTGGAGGGCGAGCATCACAGAATGCCAGGCTGTTAGAACAAAGTGTTCTTGCATTGAGAGAGGGCTTGAGCAGACCCAAAGTCCATCCATTTCATCAATGTATTGCTATGTAAATATGTATATGTACACCAATACCTCTTTTTATGAATTAATGTGTTTACATATGGGCAGACCTATTTTTTCTCTCTCACACCTATGTTTATACCTGTCATTGCTTTGCTTCCTAGGCCTTTCCTCTGTTTCCTTTCCCACCATCATGCTCACCCTTCTTCTGCCTCTTAGTAATTCCTCTCAACTAGATTGCTATTGTTCCAACACCTCCAGGATCTCTACATCCTCCTCGTTGTTTTTTTTTTTTATTCAGTAGTTGATCCCCCATCTATGGCTTTGTTTGCTCAGTGCTCCTTTCCCCGCACCCTCCTCCCACTAAGTCCCTCTGGATCCACTGGTCCTGTCTATTGCTTTCTCCTTGGGCTTGCTTCTCACACCTATCTTATATATCAGATATATATAAAACCAACAATAACGTAGGCAATACAGAAAGAAAACAAAATATTGAATAAAAGAAAAATAATGTATATAAAAGTAATAATAACTAGCAAAAAATCATGAAAAACCATAGATAATTTCAGATCTGTCTACTGACTTTTATGACTATGCCCCCACCAGTCCTGGGGGGTTCTGGGACCTTCCCCACCCCACACCACTAACCTGAAGTCTATTTTGGGGGCCCCTCGGGGACTTTGCGGATTGACTTTGCTCCCGTTGCTGAGCTGTTAAGTTCCCTTCTTGGTTCACTCAGCTGTGGGAGGTCAGACTGAACTCTCCCTACCGTGCTTCCCCAGTATTGTCCTCTGTCGTGGCATGCTCCAGCAATGGGACAGATATCATGTCTCGAACTGTTGTCATTCCTACGGTCATCTTTGTGCATTAGCAGCTCCATGCAGAGATGTCATCTTAGGATTTTCTGTACTGATATGGGATCTAGACCCTCACTGTCTCTTTTTCCTTCTTGGTTTGCTTCCATGTGGCATGGCTTGCCGGCCATGCTCCCCCATCCTGTAGGTTTAGTGTTGTCCTCTATAGCACATACTTCTAGAGAAGGGGTCAGTTTGGCTCTGATTGGAGTCGCCCCTTTAGCGCACTATTCGTGTGTTGCTTCTTGTTGTTATGTTTCCCTCAAGGTCTGGTACGCCATGGTGGGGTCTGCATGCACACTCCCAATTCTGTGGAGACATAACCAATACTCGTCTCTGGGATGGATTAGTGCCCTGATTCCCCAGTGCTGTCATCTTCCCCTTCCCCCGTTTCCCTTTCTTCGTGTTGGAGTGACATGTATGTCCCTCGTATGGCCTGTTCCCCACCCAACTGCCTGTACCACAGCCTGTATAGTGTGAGATAAATGTCTTTTCTTCTCTACCTACTGTGCTAATTATACTTACCTCAGTGGATTCATGTTGTGCATGTCCTTTTGTGATTATCTAACTTCGCTTAGCATGATTTCCTCCAACTTTTCCCATGAGGCGATGTGTATGTGCAAGAGTTTTCTAATCCACTTGTCTTTTGATGGAAATTTAGGTTGTTTCCATTTTTTTTTTGCGATTGTGAATTGTCCTGCAATAAACATTGGAGCACAGGTGATTGGTCCCAATCTTTGTGTGTGTGTGGGGGGGGGGCATTCTATTGGTCCCAGTCTTTGTGTGTGTGTGTGGGGGGGGGCATTCTATTGGTCCCAATCTTTGTGTGTGGGGGGAGGGGGCTGAGGGGGGCGTTCTATTTGTTACTACTTCTGGGTATGTGCCCAGTACAGAGATAGCTGGGTCATAAAGTAGCTCTATTTCCATTTGCTTTAAATATCACCAGATCACTTTCCACAGAGGCTGTACATGGAAGAGAGTTCCTTCCTATCTCTCCACCTCCCCTCCAACATTTGTTGCTCTCTCAAGGGTGTTAGTGGTATCTCATGGTTGTTTTATTTTACGTTTCTCTGATGGGCTAATGGTCGGGAGCATTTTGTCATGTGTATTGGCCATTCAGGTCTCGTCCCTAGTGAAACTTCCTTTCAGGTCTTTTGCCCACTTCCTCAGGCGGTTAACTGTTTTCTTCTTTTTGTAGGGTAGGAGCCTATTAGATTTTAGTAATAAGCCCTTTGTTGTGTCATTGCTAAAAATCTTTTCCCAGTCCGTGAGTTATCTTGTTACTCTCTTAGTAAAATCTTTCCACACACACAGGTGTTTTATCCTTAGTATGTCCCGCTTGTCAATTTCAGGTTCATCTGTATGTATGTACCCTTCCCTTTTATAGCCTATATATTCCCCAGAGCCAAGGTTCTTAGGATTGTCCTAATTCCTTCGTTGATGGTCTTGATAATTTGAGGTTTTACTTCTAGTTCTGTAATCCACCTTGACTTTGTTCTTGTGCATGGAGTGAGGTCAGGATCTTGTTTCACTTTTCTACAGGTGGATAGCCATTGTTTCCAGCACCACTTGTTAAAGAGGACATCCACCTCCCCACTTGATGCTTTTGGGGCCCTTGTTGAAGATCAGTTGTCTACATGCTGATGGTTTTATTTCTGGGTTTTCTGTTATTTCCATTGGTCTGAGTGTCTGTCATTATTCCAGTACCACACTCCTTTTACCACTGGCTATGTAGTAGTTGTTAAAGTCAGGGAAGGCGAGCCCTGACTTTGTCCTTCTTTCATTCTATTCTTAGTAAAATCCGAGCTATTATCAAAATTCTTTCATGCCCTTTAGGAATAATACTACAAGTGGACATTATCTGCTTCTATCCCTCTTAAAACCTTTTAATACTCTCAGTAAAACACTCCCACATTGGAAAAGGTAAAATGTGTAACAGAAGAAAGCAATCCAAAACATTGTGTTTACACAAGAGATTTTATTAAATGAGTCTGTAAGACTTCAAGGGAATAGTTCTCAGGTGTTTCTGTAGCTAACATTAGAGAAACCTGGTAATTCACAATTTTATTCGACAACTCAGTGTATTTGTAGTGTCTGGGCTGATGTTAGCAGAAATTTCATCAGCATAAAAGGCTTCTTGTTAGAAAACAGAAATGTAGTTTAGCCGTGAACTCGTTAAATAGCATATTAAAAAGCATTTAGATAAAGCATTTAGAATGTAGAATTACATTAATCCACCAGCATTTTATGTAATGATTTGGGATTTGTTTTGCTGTCAAATTTTGTTTTGACCATTTGTTACTTATTAAGTCATGTTCTTTTCACCCTCAGATACATTATCTGGGTTTCCATCTCTCAGTTATCTTCAGAAGGTTTCAAACTTTTTTCTTATTATTGTTCTGTCTTGAGAGGTCATTGTAGTCTCTCTTCTTCAATGCATCACTATGTTGTTTCATCATTGTGTATATATATATATATAGTAGAAGGAAGCATTAAAATCACCGTGCATTTAAAAATCTGATCATTTAACTTCATACTCTACTACTACTTATTTCTGGCCTGTATAGTATTTGGCAAGTCACTCCTCTGAGTTGTTTTCTTCATATATAGATAAATTTGCTGTCATCATAAGAATTCTAAAGTTACAGTATGCAAGGCACTGTCCTAAAGTTGTGTTCACGATCTGCTGTCGTCACCTTAAAGCTAGTATGCATTTCACAGAGAGAGACAACTGGCTCAGAGGTTAAATGAGCCATTCTAGTTAGTAAATGACAGAGGCAGGATTTTTATCCTTGTCAAATCTGATGCCCAAGCTGGTTTTCTGAAGTCTGCATTAGATTTTAGTAGCTGTAACTTTAAGCACTTTCCTTCATTTATAAGTTTATGTGACTCATCTTAGACTATAAGAGAATTAATATTACAACTGACATAATTATCAAGGACATGTAATTCTTCTGAATGTAATGTTACTAATATAAATAAGCAAGGAGGTGGCAAGTTTTTCTGAAGACTTAAATAGTAAATCTTTGAAGCTTTATATGCCACTTGATTCTGCCTTTACAGTGCAAAAGCAGCTCTCGACAATAGACGGCAGTGTGACTGTCTTTCAGAAAAAAGTCACAAAGATTGTTGAAAAGTCGCATTTGGCCCATAGGCAGTATTCGCTAACCTTTGAATTAAGTTGTAGAAACATATTTGTTCTTTCTGCTTGCAATTCTGACCTACATAGATATTTTTTTCCTAAGCAGACAAGTACTATATTGACTTGCAGAGAGCTCTATCTTCCACGCACTGCCATCACAACATTATTCGTCTCTACATGTATCATGCGTTGTTCTTACAGAAATGTGGGGATATTTTGAGAAAAGTCTCAAACCATCTTGATAATACTGGCCATTTGCTATCAGTAACTACTGTGTACATCTGCTAGCTACAGGAGTTTGGTGGCTCTGACATTTCAAAGACTGATATAAAGAGGTGTATTCATTTGTCTTCAAGTTTGAAGACTACCTCAGTCATTCAGTGAACTTTTTCTCCATCTGGGAATGGAGACTATACATGCCTCAGGTGCTTGTTGTCAGCATCTGGTCAGATACTGTGATGCAAAGACATTTTGTAAATTTATTACAACATTGTGCAACATAAATTTTTTCCTCCTCATTTTATAGATGAAATGTATGATGCTTAACAACTTTAATATTTGATGTTGTAGTAGTACAATGAAACTATCTGTCACATGTATTCACAAAGTTTCTTGAAGCCAGGGTATCATAAAATATACCTAAACTGTGCCTCGATATTTCATACAAATTTAGAACATTTGTGTACACTTAACTTATTTGTATATTTTGCTATAGGACCAAACCTTTGTCATAGGCTATGTGTCTGTTAAGTGGCACTTTCTTTTGTACTTCCTACATAAACCATAGCCTTATAGTTTGGTTTCCGTAGTGCCCAGTTTTGCTTTTATTTTAAGTACAACAATGATTTTAAGACACCTGGGATGCAGACTGACCACAGAATCTGTGGCGGGTTTTCGTCCACTTCATGTTTCATAGTGCTGCTCGTTGGGTTGAGTTGCTTCAGCTCGTGGTGGCCCGTGTGTTCCGAGTAGAACAGTTCCATAGGTTCTCAGAATGGTGACTTTTGGGAAGCAGATTGCCGTGCCTGTTTTTCAAGGCGCCTTTGGGAGGGTTTGAACCATCAGTCTTTCAGCTGATAGTCCAGCACTTGATAGTTTGCACAACCCCACATCTTGGCTATGTGTAATCCAATAGCACTTCTTTTCCTTTATTAGTATGTCACTTTTTCAGGTTTAAGTTATTTAGTTTTAATAAAAATGACAGTCTTTATAGAGTCTTCTTTGTGTGCACTTACATAGACTTTGGCTTTATTTTCAGGCACCTTAATTTGAGTGTGAGACCAAAGCAGTTGTCATCTTTAGTAAGAAGTGGTGTCCCTGAAGCTCTTCGAGGAGAAGTCTGGCAACTATTGGCAGGCTGCCACAACAATGACCACCTGGTAGAAAAATACCGAATTCTCATCACAAAGGTAAGAGAATGATAATTCTGTTCTACCATTCATATTTTTGAAAAATCATAATAAAATACAGGTGTAGTGATTTGATTTCCAAGTGTGCCTTATAATTGATTTTTTAAATCTGAGAATAGAACTGTTAAACTTGGGCTCAAAGATTATTTCAGTGTTGGCATTAAGTCAAAGGTATAAGATGTTCTTCATTGACTTTACCTCCAAGGCAAAAGGTGTCCTCTAGCCCATTGTGTATTGGAATTATTCTTGGCTATCATTACACTGGTCAGATCGTGATATGCTAAATGCTGTACAAAACTGTTCTATTGGGGTTTTTTTAAAATTTATTTTACATTTTTAGAAGTATAGTCTTGGTAGAGAAGGCCTAGTTTTAATTTCTGCAAGTGTAAGAATGTGATTTGTAATCTCAACTAATACTCTTTTAACTTCTTCCTCTTAAGTGAAAAATGCTCATGTTAACAGTATTTCTCTTTCAAGTTCACACATTCCTCGAGGTTTTGCAAGTGACCCAACAAAGATAATTCTTAAACACCGTAAGCATCCAAGGTGGTAAATATCCAAGTAACAAGATATTTTCCATGTTAAGTTTCTTCACATATGCAGTTCAGTGACATTAATTATGTTTACTGTTAATTGCCATCATCATCTGTTTCCTCATTTTTCCACGGCCCTTAGCAGAAGCTCAGTGACTCTTAAGCAGTAAGTCCCTTTCCTTTCCTCCTGCCCATTTCTGAGACCCACTCTTCAGTTGAAGACACTATCCATTGTTCTACGTGTTTCATGTAAGTGGGCTCATACACGCTTTGCTCTTTAGGGGTCGACTTAGCTCACTGAACACGTTCTTGAAGGTTCATCCCTGTCGAGCCCTTCATTTCTCTTTACAGCTGAGTAATAGTCAGTCATTTATCTATGCTACGTTTCATTTACTCATCTCTTGGTGAGCATTTAGTTTGACCCATTAGCTGTTTCAAAGAGTGCTTCCGTGAACACAGGGTGTATATTTTCACCATTCTTGAAGTGAAGCAGTTTCTCCAGTGGTTTGCAAGTCGACATCTGGATTAGGAATGAGAACTCTCCTCGTGTCTCAGAATTTTTCAGTGTGATACAAAGATGAAAATTCTTTAAGAAATGTTAAAACCTATGAAACTTTTACTAAAAAACACATGCTAGGAGAAGAACAGTGTTTGACCATGACATAGGACCTTCATTAAAATGGCCCTTTTTGGTTTGCTTAGATCATTAGTATTTCTAGTGATTATTTCATTTCCAGATGTGATATTTTATAGTTTTTAAGAACCAATGTACTAATCCCCTCGATTTTGATATTATTTAAACAGGGTTGAGTGCCTATTATCTGAATACTTCATATATGATGGACACTTAGTTGACCACTTTACATAAATGTAAAATCTTCATAGTATCTATCCCACTTAAGCAAATGTTGTTATTCTCATTTTATAGATTAAGAAACTGACATTCAGGGATGCTAGATACAACCACAATGCTGGAACCAGGCACCAAATAGAAAAGCAATGAACTCTCCTGACAGAATGTGTCTGAAACAGCACAGTAGGCTCTGTTAGAAGTGATGGATTCTGCCTAGGAGAGCAGGGGAGTCCTTAACAGCAATAGAACATTGAGGTGGGTTCCAGAAACAAGATTCCCAAGCGTGGGAGGGTGAGAAAAGCATCATATTCTTAGTATGAATAGAGACATCACAGCATGAGCATATGGTTGGAACGGGGGAACCGATTACAAGGATCTACGTGTGATGCCGGATAGGGCAAGATATGACAAAATAATAATCTATATATTATCAAGGGCTCATGAGGGAAGGGGGAGCAGGGAAGGAGGGGGAAAAAGAGGACCTGATGCAAAGGGCTTAAGTGGAGAGCAAGTGCTTTGAAGATGATTAGTGCAAAGAATGTACAGATGTGCTTTATACAATTGATGTATGTATATGTATGGATTGTGATAAGAGTTGTATGAACCCCTAATAAAATGTTTTTTAAAAAATGAGACTATGTAACACAGTTAGGAAGCATAGCTTGTTTATTGTTGGCAACTCACATTTGGGGTGTATAAATCTCAGTTGTAACATTTTTACTCTAGTTCCTCTTTTTAAGTTCTTTGAAATGTTTATCCAAACATGACTTAAGAGTATGTTGCTTTAAATGAAGTATTTTTCATGTCACTACTTATACAGATAGTTTAAAAACGTGGAGTCTCATAGTATTTGACTATTCTACTTTTCTGGTGCCATGAAAAGGCTTCTAGAATGGGACCCCATAGTTACACAATATCTAAATGATTTGTTATGAACAAAATATGTTTGGCTAGTGTTTTGTATATGCTGTCATGTGCTTTGTAATTCATATTAAGTTTTTTATTAGATTAAGCCTATGTTTAGAGCCTAAAATAAATATTTGTTTTTATGTATGTATGCTGCTAGATAATATTGGTGGTTCAGAAAAACAAAACTACCTTGTTATCTATTGATACTTCATTTATTTTCTTTCTGTCTTCCTAGCATTAATACCTAGTTGTACAGTTGTACATATGGTGATGATAATTATTATTTTATAACTTACTTTAAAGTTTTGTGGGTTTTTTCTTTATGAAATACTTTTATTGGGGGCTTTTGCAGCTCTTATCACAATTCATCCATCATGTCAAGCACATTTGTATGTATGTTGCCATCATCATTTTCAAAGCAATTTCTTTCTGCTTGACCCCTTGATATCAGCTCATTTTCTTCCCTCCCTTCTCCTTCCCTCCCTCATGAACGCTTGATAAGTTATAAATTATTTTTTTTAATATTTTACATTGTCCACTGTTGCCCTTCACTCACTTTTCGGTTGTTTGTCCCCCTTGGAGGGGGTTATATGTCGATCCTTGTGATCAATTCCCCCTTTTTCCCCCCACCTTCCCCTTTACCTTCCTGGTATCTCTATTCTCATTATTGGTCCTGAGTGGTTTACTCTAAAGCTTTCTTGAGGGTCAAGCCACTTGAAACATTTTTCAAGTAAAGGATATTTTAGATAACCTAAAATGCACCATTTTTACATGTACCCGAGGATGCCGTTTTCCATATAAATACCACTGAGCAAGAACATGAGTCATCCAAAGAAGTTCTCTCTGCTCCCTTTATAGTTGTAACCATCTCTTTTCTACCCCAAGATACTGTAAGTTTTCATGTATAAGCCAAGTTTTTCCAGCACATTTTTAATGCAGTTTTTGTGGTAAAATTAAGTGGTCGGTTGATATTTGGGTCAGCTTCTACTGGAGTATATATGGTAATTTACTCTTCTTTCTCCATAGATAGTTGTAATTTTTCCTGATCTTTAGTTAAATGAATACAATACAGTGTGTAGTGAATGTCTGAAGACAAGACTTTTTATTCCCATCAAGAATTAGTCTATACCCATCTAGAATGACATGTAACCTCATGTCCGACCTAACAAAATGCTGTCTGATCATTTGCTATCCACACAATTGTTTCTTTGTTCAAGCTCATTGATGAAGCCCACTGTGTTGCTCCACCTTGAATATCTTCCTCTTTTTTGCAACCCTTGTACTCTACCAAGTGCTACAGTTTATTGTGCCAGCCTGGCCGATAAACACAAGTAGGATTAACTGAAGGGCAGAGGGATAAATGGCTTGCTTGTTCTGTGCCTCAGTTTAAAGGGGTACACTACCTGTGGGATGCCTAGCTTGTGTCACTGTAAGGTGAGGTCCCTTCAAGCCCACACGATTGGAATGTTCATCTCTGGAGCTGGGGACTGACAGTTGATGACAGTTGGGGACCTGCCTTGCTGTTTGCTGCCTGGATATATATAGCCCAGCTCTCTCTACAGAAGGGGACTGGCAACTGGCAGCTCTCAAGCCTTAAAGGACTGCTAGTGTCTCACTGCTGTACAATTTAACTGTTAATTTCTTGTATTATCTATCTGTATATAATTTAACGGTTCATTTCTTGAATTATTTGTCTATCTTTATAAATATATTTATATATAATTACTAGCAATCTGGTTTGTCGCTCTAGAGAACCCTGTCTAATACACCAAGCATGACATCCTTTCACAGGGACTGATGTAGATGCAATTTTATACAAATGCATAAATGTAATTATATACTTACTAATCTTTTTATTTAAGTGTTTTGTTTTTAAGTGTATTCCTTGTCAACTGTTCTGCTGGTTAGCATTCACTCTGTTTCCAGTATTTACTCTCTGAACACTGGTTTGGAAAGCACCTAGACTTGTGTTCTCTTGATACTGATGGTACTAGTTATGTGAAATTAGAGACATCAGGAGCATGATTTTTGGTTGTTTTTCATATTTAATTTAATTACATTACGCTTCTCTAAAGAGGCTATTAACATTTTATAGTTCCTGGAACAATTTAGGAAATACCCGTTGACCTATATTAGTTATCACTATATTTACAATTTTGAGTCCAATGTATCTTAAACTCTTAGCCCCTTGGACTGACAGTAAATTTACATGAGTTGTTCATTTGTAAAATATCCCTTCATATCTTTTGTGCATTTTGAATTACCTTTTAAATTTTTGACCATTCTTCATATTTTTTGACTATTCTTTATATATTATGTACATTGATCTTCTATATGTGTATCCTAAATGTTTTTTCAAATATATTTTTTAAAGCTTTACTGTATGGCTTCATACCATACAGTATAAAGTATTATGTATAACACAAATTTTTTAACCTTTATGTAAAAAATATGTATTGATAAAGGTCTCTCCTATGTCTACGTTTTGTAAATGTAGCTTCCAAGATTTTATCTGTATGTTTTCAAGATACACATATTTTGCACTTTATTTTTTAAGCCTTCCATTCATCTAGAATATCTTTTTGTACATGACATAAGAGAATCATCCGATTTTCTTCTTTTGCCAATGGATAACCAGTTAATGGTAATCCTATTTTCATTTTGAGTGAATTATTATCTTCATTATATCTTCAGCTATCATATGTACTGGGCTGATTTTCTAGATGATCAGTTTATTGATCTGTATACCTACATCAATATTGTATAGTGATTTGATTACAGAGACTTTGAATTATGTTGTGATATCTGGTAAAGCAAGCTTTTCTTACTGTTTTCTATTTCATACTTAACCTTGATTATTTATGTAGTTTAATGCTCCACATAAAAGTTAACATTAATTTTTCCCGCCTTCCACCACCCTATAAAGTTATATAGGAATTAAATTAGAATGATATATATTTAGGTTAAAATTTATACTTTCTTAACATCACATCTGAGATTTGGTCTCTTATGTATATTAAAAAGACTTTATAGTTACCTTCATATCTGTTTCATGGCTTTTTATATTTCTTCCTAAGAATTTTCTTGGACTGGTCGTATGGCAAATATATTCAACCCCTGCTCCCCCCTCACCCAGTTTCTGGGTGCTAATTGCTACAATAGAGGGAAACCATTTGTGTTTTGTTTTTAAATTTTCTTTTCATCTGTCTCTTGATTAATATGCATAATACTTTGTACTAGCATCATTTGTACTTTTTGGGTATACAATAACAGCAAAAGCAATTTCACTGCTTTTTCAGTGTTATACAAGTTATTTGATATTCTTGGTTTAGCTTTTATATTTGATGGAAGCATTATGACAATATTAAGTGTTGATGGTGATAATTAGAATTTCTCATTACACTAAAACCTGTGAAATTCAGAACCTGGTGTAAAGTGAAAGCCTATCAGAGGAGGAAAAATGTAAAATATATTTTACTAATAGAAATAGAAATGTGGTGAGACTAGACCCTGATAAAAACAGAAAACATGCAAGACCTGGAAACTCAAAAGTAGTCTGTCCTGTGAGTGACTTCAACCTGGCTCCCTAAGATGTGAATGCAACATACTAGCATAAAGCAGGGAACCAATAGAGAGGTCTGAAGTGCTGGCCTAAATCCCAACTATGTGGACAGCCACAAAAGAATTTACTTCAGAGGACAGCACTGAAGCTACAGCTCAGGGAGAGAAACATGTCTGATCAGAGCACACAGGACCAAATGAAGCGGGAGGAAGAGAGAGTGGAGCACATCCTGGCCCACCAAGTCCTGAGGATGATATTCCTCTGCAGAGCAGCCAATGTAGAGAGGACCATATGGCCAGCCCCACCACGAGACACTACATCACTCACTACCCATAGTGCTATTGGGGACTACACTGGAGACACAGTGCAGGCATTGTGCCCGATCTGACCCCACCACATCAATGTGAAACAGGAAGGACATGCAAGAGGAGCAGAGCAACAAAGTCCCCAAGGAACACCAAAAATAGACTTTGGCGCCAGGGTGTGACTCCCCATCAGACTGGACCGGAAAACACTCCTAAAGGTCAACAAACAGACCTTGAACTATTTATATACTTTGCTCTTTTTTTGTTGTTGTTTTGCTTTCTTTTGCTCTTATCTTATTTTTGTGTATATAATTATCTCTTCATGTCTATCTAGATAAGATAGGTGGGATAAATAATGTGGAGGAAACAACAGACCAACGTTTCCCCGGGGGACATGGGAGATTGGGAGGCAGGGGAAAGGAAATAGGTGATAACAAACCCAGGGACAAGGGAACAACAAGTGATCTAAAATCGATGGCAAGGATGGTGTAGGAGGCTGGTAAGGCTTGATCAAGGGCAATGTAGCAGAGAGGAATTCCTGAAATCCAAATGAAGGTTGAACATGATAGTGAGACATGAGGAAAGTAAAAGGAAATAGAGGAAAGAAGTAGGAGGTAAATGTCATTTGTAGAGGTCTAAATACAGGCATGTACTTACGTAAATATATTTTTATATGACGATGGGGAAATCTATGTACCTATATTTATAGGTTTAGAATTAAGGTAGCAGATGGACATTGTGCCTTTACTCAAGTACTCCCTCAATGCAAGATCACTTTGTCCTAGTAACCTGGCATTCCATCATGCTCACCTTCCTGACACAATTGCTGAAGACAAAATAGTTGCATAAGCAAATGTGAAGAAAGCTGATGGTACCTGGCTATGAAAAGATATAGCATCTGGGGTCTCAAAGGTTTGTAGATAAACAGGAGGCTATCTATCTGAGAAGCAACCAAGCCCACATGGAAGAAGCACACCAGCCTGTGTGATCACGAGATGTTGATAGTATCAAAGTCCCAGAACAAAAAATCATATCATTGTGAATAAGAGGGAATGCAGAGTGGAGACCCAAAGCCCATCTGTAGACAGCTGGACATCCCCTTAGGGAAGGGTCACAGGGTGGAGATGAGCCAGTGAGGGAGCAGTATAGCACTGATGAAACATACAACTTTTCTCTCATTCTTTAATGCTTCTTACCCCCCACTATTATGACCCCAGTTCTGCCTTGCAAATCTGGCTAGACCAGAGCATGTGCACGGGTACAGATAAGAGTTGGAAGCACAGGAAATCTAGTTCAGATAAACCCCTGAGAATAGCCATACCAGGAGGATAAGGGGAAGGTGGGGGTAGAAAGGAGGAACCGATCACAATGATGTAACTATAGCCCCCTCTCAGAGGGATGGACAATAGAAAAACAGGTAAAAGTAGATATCAGTCAGTGTATGACATGAAAAAGTAATAATCTATAAATTATCAATTGTGGGTGAGGGAGGGAGGGGAAAATGAGCTGATACCAAGGGCTCAAGTAGAAAGAAAGTGTTTTGAAAATGAGGATGGTAACAGATGTGCTTGACACGATGGATGGATGTGTGGATTGTGATAAGAGTTCGATGAGCTCCCAGTAAAGTGATGTATTTAAAACAACAGCAGAGACCAGTCCTGTGAGCTCTGGCTCTGTCAGGTTTCACTGTCCTTGATTTTAATTAAAATAGTTTTCATTTTCAGTGCTATAGAAAATAATACTTGGTTTTTAGTAAATTGTTTTTTATTTAGTTTAGGTGGTTTCCTTCTAGATTTAAGTTGTATGTTTTTTAAGGAATACGTACACTGAATTTTATTAAGAGCTTTTTGTACACCTAAAAGTTCATGGAAAACACATATTTAAAAAATGAATCAATTAAAAAAATATTTTTCCCCAAATAAACTAACACTAACTTACTATTAATGTGATTGAACGGGATCTGGTTTGCAATCATGTTTGTAAAGAGCCCATCATAGCAACATGAGTTCTGAAATATTTAAACAAAACATCATCAAATTTATGGTCAAGCTTAGATGGAAGAATGGTGAAATCATTGATGTTTTCCAGAAAGTTTATGAGGACAACATTCCTAAACACCTGCAGTTTGCAAATGGATGGCTTGTTTTAAGAAGAGATGAGACCATGTTAAAGATGAAGTCCACAGTGACAAGAGTATCCACATCATTTTGCAAGAAACAGTTCATTTTGTTCATGTCCTGATTGAAGGTGACAGGCAATTAACAACAGAAACAGTAGTCAATAGCATAGACCGTACAATTGGCCCAGCTTCCACAATTCTGATGTAAAATGAAAGATGAGCAAACTCTGCTCTTCGGTTGCCAAACCTTTTTTGCACAAATGAGAGCAGATGCAGGGCTTTCAATGGACATTGTAAACAAGTGGGATCAAGATTCTAAAGCATTTCTTGAAAGAATTATAACAGAAGATGAAACATGTCTTTTCTAATATGATCCTGAACACAAAGCAGAGTCAAAGTGAAAGTTGCCATGGCAGAGCTGCAGCAGACTGGTCAAAAGCCAAGGTCACAGCAACTGTGGTTTTGGATATCTGAGGAGTGTATTAAAACAATTAGCAAAGTTTTAGCAGAAAAATGCCCAGGATAGATTTACCAGATTCCTACTCCATGACAACAGTGATCTTGCTCATTCTTCTAATCACACCAGGACCATGTTTTGAGAGTTTCTATGGAAAATCAGTAGGCATCTACCTTCCAAATTTTCATTTTGTTCTCTCTGAATTCTCTTTATTTCCTATCCTTGAAAAAATCTTTAAAGGAAATCCATTCTCTTCATTAAGGAACGTAAAAATGATTACATTCACATGGCTGCATTCACAGGATCTTCTCTTATCACCATCCATACGTACATCGATTGTATAAAGCATGCTTGTACATTCGTTACCCTCATCATTCTCAAAGCATCTGCTCTCCACCTAAGCCCCTGGCATCAGCTCCTCATTTTTCCCCCTCCTTCCTCACTCCCCCTCCCTCATGAACCCTTGATAATTTATAAATTATTATTTTGTCATATCTTAGACGGTCCAACGTCTCCCTTCACCCATTTTTCTGTTGTCCACCCCCCAGGAAGGAGGTTATATGTAGATCCCTGTAATCAGTTCCCCCTCTATACCCCACTCTCCCTCGACCCTCCCAGTATCTCCACTCTCACCTGAAAGGATCATCTGCCCTGAATTCCCTGTTTCCAGTTTCTATCTGTACCAGTGTACATCCTCTGGTCTAGCCAGATTTGTGAGGTAGAAATGGAATCGTGATGGTGTGGGGTAGGGGAAAGCATTTAGGAGCTAGAGAAAAGTTGTATGTTTCATTGCTGATACACTGTACCATGACTGGCTCGTGTCCTTCCTACGACCCTTCCGTAAGGGGATGTCCAGTTGCCTACAGATGGGCTTTGGGTCCCCATCCCTCACTCCCCCTCATTCACAATGATTTGATTTTTTTGTTCTTGGATGCCTGATACCTCATCCCTTCGATACCTCGTGATCACACAGGCTGGTGTGCTTCTTCCACGTGGGCTGGATTTTCAGTTTTTTAGGACTGGACCCAAGGTATCATCACTTAGAAAAGTGTCGTGACACTTGTATTAAGAAATAAAGTTTATATTTTTATTTCTTTCAATTCTCTTTTCCACAAGCTTTTTGAAGTCCTCTTGCATTGAATATGATTTTCTTATATTTGTTGGATGGAATAAATACCAAATTTATCAATATATTAGCCATACTTGATAATGAACTACCCTTGACTTCATGGAATGAATTTCTACAGACCAAGTGCTATCTATCTTCTTTCTTACAAGGAATTGTTGACTATCGTCTGTCTCTCTCACCCTATCTAGGCAAAACTTGTCAGAATCAAAAGGAAAAACCTTAGGGTTAATCCATGGGGACTTCCATGCCCCTTTTATCTCCGTTTGCCTATAAGACTTTCAGCTGTTAAAGTCTATCGAATCAGATACATTAGAGTGGAGAATGAGGGAAAAGAAGAAACTGGTCTACAGGCTTCCAGAATCCTCTCTTCACCTTAAAATCAATGGCCCTTTTATTCCATTTTTAGTAGCTTCAATAAAATGGAAACCACTTTCTCTTATGCATCTTTGTAATAATGGGCTTAGAATAATGAAATAGCAACATACTCATGTTTCTTTTTCTTCCTTCCAATTTGTCTTATAGTATTTTCTGATACTGATTTGGATTGTTTTCACAATATTTTCACTTGAAATGATAAGAATTATCAACCTTAAATTGAACACTTATCCATCGTATATATACATTAGTATCTAACCCCTATAACTAATACTTATATCTCTAATTATTTTGATTTCTAATTTAAAACTATCTCTGATAGATTTGGTAATAGTCAAGAGTTAGGATAAAAAGGTTGATTTAGCAAAAAGGACATTGAGCATTGAGTTAAGAAACCTTAAGTACTAGTCTCAGCCCTTTCACTACTTTTATGTGAACTCAAATGAGGTTCTGTAATTGAAACCATTTTTGAAATTAGGTTACACAATACGTGGCTTATCTTTCTCTAAGCTACAGTATTTTAAAAACTCAGAGCATGTTTCATAACTGAACCTGTCTTAACTATTTAGTTTGACAAGCACATAGATTGCAAGTAGACCTTAGACCTATACTGTCTGCTCCCTTAAACAGTTGTTACAGTAGATTCCTTAAATTAGTTATTTGTGCAACCTAATTTTGAGCCCTTACATTGCATCTCTGTGAAGTAAGTTCCCCTCCTAGTGACATTTGTTTCCTTCAAAAAGTTTGTGGAAATTTTCTAATTTCATTTTTCCATACACTTTTTAAAGCCTCTTTGTCTCTGTCTTAGGAGTGCTAAAGGTATCTTGAACTATAGAACCAGAATCAAACCTGTGTGTATTAAAATTATTTACATTGGCTACATTTTTACCTATAAGGATATAATTTCATATGCATAAACACTGTACTTATAGGTGAATTGAACAGTTACCATACATAGATTAAACTTGATCCTCCGGTATAAAAAGCAGGATCGCCTATCGTTTTATTAGTCTCTTGTTTGTGTATTTAATCAAAGGTAACTTTTGAAAGCCTGCTCTCTGTTTACTCTGTGATTTGCCTAATAGATATTTTCCCTGGTAAGGGGGACAGGGCAGTTACTTAAGTCATTAGAATAAAGTTGTGTTACAGTTACAGAAGTGAGAGTACATTATGCTGTATGCAGCTCACAGGACCGACAGCTCCTCTGCACAGTCACAGGCTCTCTCATTTAGAAAATACCTGAGCAGAAGAGCTGCTTAAGGGGTACAGTAAGGCACAGGATGGCATGCATGGAGTTCAGAGTCGGGAAATAACATGTTTCCACATCAACTGTACTACAAAATGTTTTTTTTTGAACTCTTAAATCATTATTTAAAACTTATTTTCACTCAATAATAAGTGATGAACAATGCTCAGAAGTAAACCCCATAAATTTGAAGAACTGAGATTGATCCTTTCTTGTCAAAACCAGTTCATCGTCTGAAAATCTTGCAGAATAAATGTAATTTGAACAGTCTTCCGTTTTCCTTTCTAGTTCGGTGACTTTGTTGTAATTATTTTGATCTTTTATTTTTCCAAAGCAAACCAAACTCCGTGCCATGGAGCAGATTCTGACTCGTGGCAACTCCATTGGGCAGAGTAGAGCTGCCCCTGTGGGTTTCTGAGGCCGTTGCTCTTTGAGGGACAGACTGCGCCATTTTCTTCCCTGCAGCAACTGTACTTCAAACTAATCCTTTAGTATTAGGTTGAGCCATATGAAAGCTGCCATTTCTGTGGGTCACAAATGGGTAAATACTAGCAATTTTATGTGGCTCATCATATTCTTGTCCTTTTACAACATTTAAATCGGATTATTTTTTAGTTAGATTGAGTGCTAGACACTCAAGAAATTTTGCTGTGATGATATATGAAGAAAAGGAACTGAACCTCACGAAGTAAACTATGATTTGGTGTCAGTTTCTGACCTCATTATATTGCTCTTAAAGGACTTTTTTTGGGGGGTGCTTACAGCTCTTATCATAACCCATACATGCATCCATTGTGTCAAGCACATTTTTTGTTCTTACTGTATTTTTTATCGTTTTAATATGGGCTCATACAACTCTTATCACAATCCATACATATATCAATTGTGTAAAGCACATTTGTACATTCATTGCCCTCATCATTCTCAAACATCTGCTCTCCACCTAAGCCCCTGGCATCAGGTCTTGATTTTTTTTTCCCTCCCTCCCCGCTCACCCCTCCCTCATGAACCCTTGATAATTTATAAATTACTATTTTGTCATATCTTGCCCTGTCCAACATCTCCCTTCACCCACTTTTCTGTTGTCAGTTCCCCCTTTCCAACCCATCCATCCTCCCTTCACCCTCCCAGTATCGCCACTCACACCACTGATCCTGATGGGATCATCCGCCCTGGATTCCCTGCATTTCCAGTTCTTATCTGTACCAGTGTACATCCTCTGATCTAGCCATATTTGTAAGGTAGAATTGGGCTTATGATAATGGGGTAGGAGGAATCATTTCAGAACTAGAGGAAAGTTGTGTGTTTCATTGTTGCTACATCGCACCCTGACTGGCTCGTCTCCTCCTCGAGACCTCTCTATAAGGGGATGTCTAGTGGTCTATAAATGAGCGTTGCGTCTCCACTCCACATTCCCCCCCCCCTCATTTACAATGATATGATTTTTGTCCTTTGATGCCTGATACCTGACCCCTTCGACACCTCTTGATCACACAGGCTGCTGTGCTTCTTCCATGTGGGCTTTGTTGCTTCTGAGCTAGATGGCCGCTTGTTTACCTTCAAGCCTTTAAGACCCCAGATCTTTTGATAGCCGGCCACCATCAGTTTTCTTCATCACATTTGCTTATGGCCAAATTTTCTGTTTGCTTTACCAAACAAAAAAAATAATGTTATATATTACTTGGGCATTTTATAAAACAAGATTATAAAAGTAGTGTATAGCAATTGGGACATTTGGAATATAAAAATTAGTAAAGAAGAAAAATTATTTATGGTCTTAATATCCAGAAATAACTACATGAGTTGTTTAATGTGGCATCAGGATTGGAGGAAGACCTATTAACCTATGATACGCACATGATACAACCTCGCTTCCTCAAAGTGAGGAGGACTTGAAGCACTTGGTGATGAAGATCAAGAATTGCAGCTCATTGTAAAGAAAATCAAAACCCTTGCCCCTGAGCCAATAAGTAACATGGTCAGGGTTCATGGAAGCAGCAGTCAAGAGAGCAAAGCGTGCATTGCATTCAGGAAATCTGCACAAGACATCTTTAAAATATTGAAAGACAAGGATGTTACTTTGAGGACAAGGGTGCACCTGACCCAAGCCTTGGTGTTTCATTCACCTTATATGTATGTGAAAGTTGGATTTGAGTAAGGAAGACCAAACAGGAAAATGGATGCATTTTATTATGGTGCTGGTTAAAAGTAGTGGAGTAGTAGTTACGCATTGGGCTGCAGTCCACACAGGCAGCTGTTCAAAATAACCAGCCAGGAGAAAGACTGTTTTTTTTACTCCCGTTAATAGTTACACTCTCAGAAAGCCACAATGGGTCACTGTGAGTCAGCATTGACTCGATGGCAGTGGGTTTGCATAGACTACCAAGAGGCCAAAAAAATGAGTCTTTGAAAAGGTGCAGCCAGAATATTCATTAGAGGGAAAGGTTGTGAGACTTGGTTTTACATACTTTGGACATGTTGTCAGGAGAGACCAGTCCTCAGAGAAGAAAACCATGCTTGGGGCAGCAATAAGAAAAGGAACGCTCTCGACAAGGTGGATTGACACACTGGCTTTAACGGTGGTCTCAAACATGGGAAAATTGTAAGGATGGTGCAGGATTACGTTCATACTGCCATTATGAGTCAGAACCAACTCCGTGGCACCTAACAAAAACATACTTAGCAAAATTGGGTTGTTACATGTTTGTGTGTCCATATCTGTATATATTTGTGTGTGTATTTAAAACAATAAACCAACTCACTGCTGAGGAGTTAATGTTGACTCATAACAACCCCCTGTGGGTTTCTTAGAGTGTAACTGTTTACTGGAGTAGAAAGCCCAGTGTTTCTCCCTTGGAGCTGCTGCTGGTTTTGAACTGCTGACCATGTGCATTGCAGCCCAATGTATAACCACTATACCACCAGGGCTCCCTTGAGTGTGTATATCTGCTTTTTTTCCCCCTCAAAAGAATCTAAGTGCATTATTTTAAAGAAGAATGCATATATAGATTTGTTTGAGGAATATAAATTTACTTCTGTGTTAGTCTGGGTTGACTAGAGAAATTCAGAGAGACTCATGTATATAAGGAAGTTTATATACAAAAGCAGCTGGATATTGAGAAAATGTTGAATATTGAGCAAACATCCCAGCACAGTCCAGATCAAATCCATAAGTCCGATATTAGCCCATATGTCCAATACCAATCTATGAAGTCTTCAGACTCATGAAACACATGCAATGACGTTGAGTACTGGACAATCACAGGCCAGTGGGTAGAAAGTCTTTGGATCCAGTGGCGAAGCAGCTCAGCACTGGCAGGGATCTCATGTGGTTCCTCCAGTTTCCAGGGCTATGTTAGGGTGCCTGTGGCATCTCCTCGGGGATGTCTCCACTGCCAAAGAGGAAAATACAGGCGTTCCCAGAATTCTCAGGAGAAGACCCTGCCTGCACAGAGGTCTTGTTGGCTCTATCTGGATTGACAGGCTAGACTCCACCCCTACACTCTTAATCCTCAAATTGACACCACAGCTTCCTTCCCTCTGTCATTAGTAATTTCTCCAGATGATCGTATATGTCTTTAATTCAAAACAAAATACTTGAAAACAGCTATTATAATAATTTGTTTTCTTACACTTCTTATTTCATTCAGTACTTATCCAATGTCAGTACTTATTTTGAGCTTTAGGATACTTACCCATCCATTGCAACTCATAGAGAGATTATCAAGGTGAAAGATTTAGCAGAACAAAAGCAAGTGGAAGTCCAGATGATTATTAATGATGATCTACAGAAAGATATTAACAATCAAAGATGAAAATCATCTTGAAAATTATTGTAGAAAATTATTCCCAGGACTTGGTACTGACGAGGGAGGAGGCGGTATTTAACTAAATTTCATACCTGAATGTCTGGGAAAAGATTAAAGATGGAAAAAAGTATCAAGAGAGGCTTATTTGGTAAAGAGATATATGTTTGATTTTGAATCCATCGAACATTCGGGTGGAGAATGTGTGGAATCCAAATGGGCCCAAGTGCTCTTCTATGGCTTTGAGCTGGACAGTCCTAGGAGAAGAGTGGGGCACTTTAGGACTCCGAGGAGCCCAGCCTCAAGCAGTGCTGTGTGGTTAGGGACTGGGTGGGGCAGCACTGCCCCAGTCTGACTGTTTAGAAAGGCTATTTTAGTTACATACAGGAAAAGTTATATACTTCCTATGAACTTGCTAGCTATTAGTAAGTTTTTTTTACATATTTTGTGGCTTTTAATTTTCAAGAGGGAGGATTTTCCTAATTTCATAGACAATAAAACTGAGCTTAAGAAAGGTTAAATAAAAAGGGGGGGGGAGTAAGGGTTCAGTCAGACATAGCTTTGATGGCGTGTCAGTCCATTTCCCATTTCTTATTCCCTCATATGCCAAATAACATTGTGTAGAACGATTTAAGCCCATTGTCCCTTGGTCTTTTCATTATACTTGACTTTGCCATAACTTCCTGTGAGGTGTTTTGGAATTCCTTGCCTCCATGTGAGAAACACAGTGCTTCTGATCTCAAAAGACAATCCACTGGTTCTTGGTTTGGGGGTGGCCATTTGCTGGAAGCAAGAAAACGTGTTTGTAAGACAAATGGAAGTTGAAAACACCATACATGTCTCCACCCAGCTGTGGAGACTTCCTGGAGTGCGGACAGATGCCAGCCTGTTTTTATTTTCTCTACTCTGTTGTTGACACTGTTGTGTGCTGCGGAGTTTATATAGGATGAGCTGAGAGTTCAAAGGCACCTGGAGGGAAAGATAGTAAAAACTCCCATTTTCCACAGCACCTTCCTCGCAGTTAGCTGAAAACTGTAATAATTTATGATGTCATCAGAAAAGCCACAATATAAACCCAGTTGGCATTGTTGGAAATGGACACAAAGAGTGTATATTTTATAAGACAAAGGCCAAATTGCACTGTGAAACCTCCCATAATTTTCAAGCTGAGCTGGAAGTGGCTGCATTTGCTTTCCCATCTTTGTTTGGCCATCTGCACGCTGCTTCTCACCAAAACGACCCACAGAACGGCTCTGCAAGCCCTAGGGCACTGCCATGGAGAGCAACCTGGTGATTTTTCTTGGTGTATATTATTTATTGGTCGTATTCAGGAAGGGTAAGACAATCTTTATTTTTCTCTTGAAAAGATTAATTTTCTAGTTTGCTTTCATTGTGATTATCTTTTTGGTTTTGGAGAAAGATGTGGTACTTTGCTTGCTTAAAGGTTACAACCTTGAGAACACAGTAGGCCAGACCTACCCTGCCATATAGGCTCAGGATGTGTCACATCAACTTGGCAGTAATGGGTTTGCTTTAGTTGGGTTTTCTGAATGTTGGTCATTATCTAGTAAATGATGAGAAGGAAAACTGAAGCTAAATGTTTAGGATTCTGGTTACTTAACTACTTAACACCATCAGTTGCCTTGCACTGTTAAATATTAGAATTTCTTTAATATTGCTCTCTATTCCTTGGGGAAATCCTGCAAGGAAGTAGGAATTTCCCCTCATCATTCCGCCTCTGGCAGTGTATTTCAGCCTAACCCTAGCTGCACCGTGTCTCTATTACTACCCCTTCTCTTTATAAACTGTCTAAATTCTGCTCATCTGCTAGAGGGGCTTTCCAGACAGACGAGGAAACAGCTTTCAAATGCTGCACTGCGGGCTTTGGGCATATTAAGTCACCCCTCCCCCCCCCCCTGCGGTCTGGAATTGAGGAGCCCCTCTCTGATGATGCATTCTAATGAGATGCCAGAGTGTAGCGCGCACGCGTTTTCTTTCCCCTCCCCCCTTTCTTCCTTTTCCCAAACCCTGTCTTCTCCCTGTTTCCCCTCCTACTCCTTTATCCCCTCCCTCTGTGTCTCAGTTCTGCAGTAATCTGGGCTGAAGCACATTCCTGCTTTTCAAGGCTCTCTGTTAAGGATGTATTGTGGCTTTTGTTTGGATTGCAACATACACAATTACAGGTAACACATTGAAATTGAACTAAACAGATATTTTTTCTTGTAAATTTTGTAACGAGGCAAAATATCCCATTGGCATCAGTGAAAATAAATTAGCTAATTTTATCAGTGGTAATTAGAGTGAAACGTTTTCAGAAATGTAGAGGTAATGAAAAAATTTATGTGTACTCTTGTTTTCTCCCCGCAAAAGGCTCTAATGAAAGGAATGGGAGTGTAGATTGATTTTCTTTCTATTGATTTTGTTTTATGTTAATCTTCAAAGCTTGCTGTTGCTGTGCTTCCTCTGGAGCCTAAGGACCAGTGTTATGTGGGGTGCTGCTGGGGGTAGCCATGGGTTTCTGGTGGAAAGAGTGCTACCAGCCTGAGCTAGCCAGGGTCTTTGATTAGGGTGTTAGATGCAAAATGTAAAATTGCTCTCTCCTTTTCTTCTATCAGCTGTTTAGAGGACCCTCATTACAACTCCTGCTGAAGTTCCTAATCTTCCTCCCTTCTCTTCTGCCCCTTCCCCTACCCTCAATTGGCCTGAAGACATTATCCTCAGAGTTTGTCTTACTCTCCTGGTGCTATGTGTATGGTGAACCTGCCACTATGGCCGCATCTGGGACTGGCCAGACAACTGCTGCTGGCTCTCGCAATTCCAGGAAGGATTTAAAAGGGAATTGTACTGCAGGCGATGCACCAGAGCCGCAGCATCAGGATCGTGGGGACTAAGGCTCCTCTGACATTATTACACATGCACAGAGCTGACCGCAATGACAGCAGCTGCTCCTTTGAACTGCCAGCAGCAGCCAAGTGGCAGCATGAAGTGAGAGATCACTCCTGAGCTCAAGATGAACTTCACCTTGGATGGTAATCAGAGCAGCCACCCCTTTTGCCTCTTGGCATTTGGTTATTTGGACACTGTCAATTTTTGCCTTTTGGAAGTGCTGATTATTGTCTTTCTCACTGTACTGATCATTTCTGGCAACCTCATTGTGATTTTTGTATTTCACTGTGCACCACTGTTGAACCACCACACTACAAGTTATTTCATACAGACGATGGCATATGCTGACCTTTTGGTTGGGGTTAGCTGCCTGGTCCCTTCTTTTTCTCTCCTACACTACCCGCTTCCAGTAGAAGAGTCGTTGACTTGCCAGATATTTGGTTTTGTGGTATCAGTTCTGAAGAGTGTCTCCATGGCTTCTCTGGCCTGCATCAGCATCGATAGATACATGGCTATCACTAAGCCTTTGATCTATAACACCCTGGTGACACCCTGGAGACTGCGCCTGTGCATCTTACTGATTTGGCTGTACTCCACTCTGGTCTTCCTGCCCTCCTTTTTCCACTGGGGCAAACCCGGGTATCATGGAGATGTGTTTCAGTGGTGTGCAGAATCTTGGTATACCGACCCATACTTCACCCTGTTCATTGTGATGATGTTGTATGCCCCAGCAGCCCTTGTTGTGTGCTTCACCTATTTCAACATCTTCCGAATATGCCAACAGCACACCAAGGAAATCAGTGAAAGGCAAGCCCGCTTCAGCAGCCAGAGTGAGAAGGCTGGCGAAGTGCAGGCTTGCCCCGATAGACGCTATGCCATGGTCCTCTTCCGAATCACTAGTGTGTTTTATATCCTCTGGCTGCCCTATATTATATACTTCTTGTTGGAGAGCTCTACTGGCTTCAGCAACCACATCGCATCCTTCTTGACCACCTGGCTCGCTATTAGTAACAGTTTCTGCAACTGTATCATTTATAGTCTCTCCAACAGCGTATTCCAGAGGGGATTAAAACGCCTCTCAGGGGCCATGTGTACTTCTTGTGGGAGTGAGATCACAGACAAGGATCCTTACACAGTTAGAAGTAAAGGTCCCCCTAATGGATGCCAGGTGTAAAGTGGCACAGATATTGAGTCACTGTGTGTGTACCTGTTTATGTGTGTGCAGTTGCTTTCTTTATTTCTTTCTAGATCTAGTTTACTAGGAATTCTGGGACAAAATAATTTGATGTTCAGCAATCCCATAGAATGGTCCATCCAAAGTAGCCCTCCAAGCGTACAGAAAATGTTTTTCTAAACAGTATTTTTAAACCAGAAAAATCAGGGCCACAAACATAAAAATTCTTTTGGTTTCAGTTTTTGAAATGCCATGGAAATGACTCTACTTCCCAGATTTAAAATAAATAAAGGCCTATCTAACACCTCTCTTAAAATGGACCTGACTGAATCTGGGTGTGAAAAGCTTCAACATTTTAAAAAGTCCTCATTTTCTTGACTCACTCTGGGTTCTTTCCAGCTGTTCGAGTTCCATGTGCAGATGATTTATTTTAAGATAGACTGATGAATTAATCCAGATTATATATGAGGGGACTTCAAATAGTTCCTGGGAAAATGGAATTAAAAGGAAATAAAAAATAATTTATGAGCATTCTGGAGCCCCTTCATATGTACACATATGTGCCAAAATATACCTAATGTTAACTTCTAGCTCTGTCATTTAGGAAGCTTAATGTTTTATTCTCTTGAGAGAAATCTCTTTAGAGGGAATGCGAACATTTAAATATTTTCAGAATTTTACAGTCCAGAGTGAAGCAGAAGTGCATCCAAATCATATAATTTATGAGAAACTGAGTTACTCTTTGTACCCTACTTCACAGAGCTCTAAAGAAATGTGTGCATAGATAAGATAGTGTTGTGGTATTTGTGTATATGTGTATTGAGAATAAGTGAATTGAGTTGGATTTCTATTTTACAACACAGAACTGATAGGCTGATGGCTGTAATATATACATGGTGCCTTCTGGTCTGTCTATAGAAAAGAATGGGCATCAAAATATCAAAGAGAAGAATATTATGAGAAAATGAATAAAAGATATATACTGTGTTTTAATTAGTTCATTTTTTTAAATGGAAGGGTAGTTTTTTTGTGGTTAAATTGAATCAGTATAGAAGCAGCTAATTTCAGAAAACTTCTGTTTATTGACATATTAGTGAGTCCCCCTTTGAAGGAGGGATGAAGACTTCTGGCTAATCTATGTCTCCTTTTCTTGTTATTTTTTTTCCTTGGGGGAATGTGGCGAGGAATCCTTTGGGACACAATTCTTCCCGTAGAAATACTCCATTTTCTTTTCTTATTATTTTTGTTAAGCCAAACTTCTCACCAAAGCCATAAGGTTTATTATTGTTCTCTAGCGATGTGTTAGTGAGAACGATACATTTGTATGGAGTAGTGATAATTTCATAAAAGTGAATGAAGTTTATTTTTGAAAAAGAGAGCGGGGAATCCCAGCAGTTCCAGGCATGATATTATTTCCTCTACTGGTTAGTAACTTGGAAATTTTCAGGAAATTTATTTGATCTCTGCCTTTGGCTAGCTGTTATAATCTTAGTGCTACAGTGGTGCTCACTGAGATGGAATATGGAGCAAACCCGAGAGGCATGGGCTTCTGAATCCAAGAAAGGACATGAGTATTTATAAAACAGGTAGATAGGCTTTGGGTTTTCCATCTTGACATAAGAATCTCCCCTTCTCTTAAATAAGGACAGTATTTTTAGATTTTAGCCATCAATTTTATTTTAACCTGAAAGTATATAATTTTTTTTCTCTTATTTTAAATGAATAAATATTAGATAAACATCCAAAATTCAAATTCTGAGTTCTGTCCAAAGCTTGCTCACCCTATATATTTAGTATTAAAATTTTGATTCTAAGCTATTTCAAAATTTAGAAATAATTTTGAAATAAGTATGTGCAATGGCTTTTAAATTGCTAGTTTGGGTAGAAAATGCTTTTGCTGGATTCTGGAAAATAACTGCACATATTTTTCCTTTACTTAAATGGTAATCTAAAAAAAGCAAAATTTACACTGTACTCTGATGTATTAGTACAGTTTGCTTGTGAAAATTGTCTAGCAAATATGGCAGTCTTTAAGACTTATAATTTTTATCAAAAACAGACATGAAATTAGAAAGCTTTACTCTTTTTTCCTCAGAAAGGGCTCCATCCTACAAAAATGGAAAAAGGAAATAACTGTTTGATTTTCTGGTAATGGCCATTCGAGCTGGTCTTTTAAATACTGGAACTATAACAAATCTCATAATAAATGCTTTTGTTTATAGCTGTTCTACATTATTTTCTAAGAACCAAATTCAAATACAGTTAGAGGCTTTTTTTTTTCACATTTGAAGCTATGTTGCAGATAAAAGCTAAAGTAGATACTAAATTTATACAGTGATTTTAACCAAAATTAAAATGTCTCCCCTCCCCAAATTGACATTTGCTTAAAGTCATGTGTCCTTCTAGTTTATCATGTCTCTAGTTTATCATGCTGTATGAATTCTTAAGGTTTTTCTCATGTATCAATTTTTCTTTTTACATTAGTTGTCCATGCTGCACTTTGATGTGTGTGTTAGAATATGGAGGGGCCTGAATCAGTCGGATCATCTCCTGTGGCTTGGGGCAATTTCTATGTGACACATTTTGAAATCTGAGTGTTTGTTTTTTAAATAATCTTTTTTCATCTTGGCACATTTAATAAAACATTTGATGTTTGGCTAATTCAGAATAAGGGAAAAATATATTTAAATACCATAAAAATGCATTTAAAACCTTGGGCTTTAGCAGGACATCTCATTTAACTTTATATGGTATGTGACTGATATCAGAAGAGGCATACACTGATTGAGTTGAAGTTATTTTATATTAAATTTTGAAACAAGATTATATTGTTAAATTTATAAATTAGTTCTGTGTTTTATGTAATGATTGCATTTTAGGCTTACTTGCCTCTTAGCAGAGAAATGGCCATCACAGGACAAATGTCCCAGTTTAGTGGAAGAACCGCACCAGCATGAATGTTTGACATTTTCATGGACTCTTAGCAAAATTCCATTTGACAAATGGTTTTGTGTAAGCTTTATTTCTAGATAAATACTTTGTGAGCCTTTTATAAGGACTTTTTTTTTTACTTGAATTAAGGTCTCAATGCTTTGCAGATTGAGAAAACTTGAATTTTTGTAATATAATTGCATTGTCCACCTCTTTGAACTTGAATATGAAGTGGCAGGGATACACAGGCTCTTGGTTAGTGGAGTGATTTCACTGAGAATTTCCTCAGCTTTCAGATTTGATTGGAAATCTGCACAGGGGCTTTGTAGGAAATACATTAATTTTCTGTATAAGTTGACTAATAAATTATCAGAAAACCATTATTTGTATATGAGCAGAATTTGGGAAGCTGAAGGACAGAAAATAATGAGATTTTAAAAAGTCCTCATAAATCACTTTATGTGGTGTGGTGAGTTTTTGCATGATATTTTGCATTTAAGGATGAAGCAAAGTATGAATATATATATTGAGGGTACATATTACTAATATATTTTTCAGACTGATAGTGCTTTAGACGTGTCTGTGGCTATAAATGAGTCATGTAGCTTCAATTTCAGGGCTACCAAAAGGCATGATATGATAAAATGAGCTTTGAACTGAGAATAAAAAAAAATGTGGGTTTCTATTACAAATAATTTGTAAGCTAGGGCATATTGATTTGCAAAGTACTTAGTTTTTTCTGTAGAAGTAAATAATCATTCCTTCATGCATCATATGGTAACATTGAGATTTGAATTTGTTAATGGATGTGCAAGAACTTTGTAAATTGTAAAATTCTGTGCTAATAAACATGATTGTTGTCATTTGTTCTCTTATACTTTTGCATGTCAGGAAGTCTACCCTGGGATATGTTGCCCCTCACCCCATGCGAGGTCATGACACCACAACATTTGGTAATCCCAAATTTGTGAACAAGATAAATCATCACTTTTCTAAAATGATATCAGCTTGGAATTGAATATAAAATTGCTTTCATTTACTTCTTTGGTTTGTGTTCAACTCTCTGGCAAGGAACATGTCTCTTCATATCTTTATCCCCTAGATTGTAACATAGAACTGGGCTCAGTAAAAGTTTTAAAATATTTTATAGAAAGAATGGTTGGCCCATTCTATCACTTCTAATCATATTCTTTCCATAGTCAAATTTTCTTGTTTAGTTACTTATCTTTTAGTCTAATTCTTTTTAAATCTTAGTAGCCTTATTAATCTGAAACTCTTCCGTGAAAGTAGTCTATAGATGTCACTGCTCTTGTATTATAAAAGATAATTATTTTATGAAATAATACTGAAAGGACATTTCTAAACTCTAGAACAATAACTGATGTGGTTTGTGTGTATTATCTATAAACTACTCACGTGGAAAAGCAAGATACAAAAATATGTTGAAAGTTAACCATCACTCAGAAAATAGGATAGAAACATTACATCTCTAAAAGGTCAGGCTATGTTTAGTAAAAGGGAGAGGAACTTAGGAGCTGGAAAAAGGACCTTGGAGATGCTTTGGTGTGAATCTCTTTGTTTCACAAGCAGGGAACTAGTTTAAGATCTGTTTATAATAAAATCCAGACTTCTTGATGTGCTATCTTTGTGTACCATGCAGAAGACTTAGAATTCTCAACATAGGAAATAGTATGAATAACAATATAAATTTTACTTGCAGTTTCTTATGTTTCAGGATTCTATAAACATTTTACTTAAACCTTCCAGTACTATATGACCCAGTTAGTTTCATTAGCTTCATTTCAGAGAGAAAGAAGCTGAGGATTAGTGTTGCCAGACTCACTTAGGTAATTAGTGGAAGATCTGGGCTTCAAACCTAGGCCATTCTGACTCCAGCGCTTACATTTTAAACGCATTTAATTCTCACAGCAACCTGCCCGGTAGTTATTTTTGTTACCCTATTTTACAGATGGAGAAATTTAGGTTTAGAGAAGCATTAGATTTTAGGAAGAAGAAGAAGGGCAGACTTCTGCTAAATCCAGCAGATTGAATATGCAAGGTTAATTTTCTGTTAGCAAAAAAAGAACAGCATAAGCATAATCCATATGGACTAAGTAGAAGACGAACAGAGATCATGACAAGATGAATGATTCCAACAGAATATGTAATATAGAAACACACTGACCAAATGAAAACTGACCGCAGAATAGACAAAACTGAGTCCTAAAGTCAAGGGGGATGGATCAAAGAAACCAGCTGATTCACCCATGTAACCTAAGAAATACTTGGGAGTTGGATTCCCCAGCTACATCTTAGTAGCAGGGAACAGGAAAGAGGAGAAAACTTTAATAGAAAGTGTATATAAAGAATATCTAGATATTGTCACCTCCCAGTCCCCCACTTCATCACACTTTGATCCCCATCCCAAACTTGCCTAAGCAGTCAACTGTATTTAACTATGTCAACAGGAATTGGGAAGTTTGTTCATTCAAAACTTTGAATCACAGACATTGGACCCCAGGCATAGCCAATGATAGGATGAAGTGCCTTGATCAACTCATGAGTTTCAAGAGAAGGTCTACATATTAAATAATCAGCTCTTTTGTCCCGCTTCACTTCCAGAATGTTTTTAGCCAGCCTTAAACCCTGTAAGCAAGAAAGAAATAAGAGGCTACTCTAAGGACTGGCACTTGAAGGTTCATATTACCTGCTTGGTAACCATAAGGTGATGCCTATTAGTCAACAGACCTTGTCCAGGCATATAGAGCTTCCGTTTAATTTTTACTTCCTCTGTTTAAATATTAACAAACAGCCAGATATCGCTGGTTTTACGAGGAAAGCTTCTCACATAGGATGCAGAGTCCAATACAAAGTAAATGAGAGGAAGCAGACAGTGCAGTCACAGAGAAATTTCCCCAACTGTTCCACATATAACTAAAATTGTTGGAGATTTTGCATCCATTAAAAGAGCTGGGTGCAAAAAAAAACAAACAAAAACCCGCTGGGTGCCTCGAGAAGGAAGCATTTAAGAGAACAAGAATGGTCTTGGGATTGAGGTGTAATGAAAGAGGCCTGCACAGCAGTCGGAAGATGAAGTAGGCCAGACAGCAGAGCGGGAGGAGAGAAAAGAGAAAAGAAAAAAGATGGCCAGTAGTAAAGGAAAAGCAAGAAAATTCAAGGCTTAATCAAGGAAGCCCAAAGTCTGCCTGACAAATTTCCTAGAAACTAAGAGGAAGGAACTCTCAAGAGCCACCAATAACCATTTCCACCACTGAAGGGTATGAGTCTCTCTCTAGCATGACAGTCCTCAACACAATGACAGGAGAAGGCTTCAGACCGTGTAACATCACGACATTTCAGAACACCAAGGATTTTTAAAAAATACAAAAACGCCAGGCTTTGGATAAGGGTGGAAAATGAAAACATACAAGCTGTAGAGAACTTTTATTCACATTGAAGCAAGAAGATGAAAGGGGATCACTTCAAAGTTTTAAGAAGTGATTCCTAATCAAGAATTTTATGTCCATTCAAGTTAGGGTAGGGGACTAGCATAAATCCATTTTGAGATGTGCAGGTTCTTAAAACACTTACCTGCATTACATACGTTCTCAGGAAATTACAGAAGACATATTTCCCTAGAAAGAGATGTAGCTAATAAGATCATCATACAGAACCCAAGAAACAGGGACTTCCCAAACTAGCAAGACGTGGGGAGAGTTGCTGTAAGGACGGGGGTCTGAGGATGATGGCTGGGCCAGAGAACTAGAGAGCAACATAGCCAAGTTGGAACAGGAGAGAGCAAGGCCTAGGAGCAGTGTCTATAAGGGAAACATTTGAGGTTTTGACTATATTGAGAAGAGGATTTTACAGTTCTGTCAGATCTGCAGAGGAAGAAGTTTTGATAGAAAACCAAACAAAAGAAAAGTGATAACTGCAGAAATATATAAGAGATTAAAGATGAAATCTAGTCCACTCTGGCTCAGTTTCAAACAGTATTGATCTAACCCAAAATTTGTAGTGAAGCTGTGTTGAAAGGATGCAGGGAGGTTGTGTGCGTATGGTGGGGGAGCATGTGACAGAGCTGGAGTGCCAACTTCCAGTACTAGAAAGTCTGAAGACAAGGCCTGAAAGCAAAGCGCCAAACTACTCTTAAAATAGAGCAACCTGAGCACTTTATTCAGAAATAGAAAGGGAGAAAGAGGAAACAGTTGGCTCTGGGGAGTAGGGAAGCAGGATGGAGGGGTTGAGGACTGTGCTATTTTTCATAATAACCCAAAAGACCAGCCCACTGCCATCAAGTCGATCCTGAATCAGAGGCAACCCTGTGTAGGGTTACCAAGGCAACGTCAAGCTTTATGGGAGCAGCTAGCCTCATCTTTTTCCATTGGCTTGGCCAGTGGGTTTGAACTTCTGACCATATAGTTAGCAATTAGCAGCCCAATGCCTAGCACCACTAAGGCTCCTTTAGTTTAGGAACTTTAGGTTTTATGAAAAACAGACCACATGTAGTAAAATGCAAATAAGTTTCATCTGAAGTCAAAAGAAGAAGAAGGGGTCATAAAGGCACTGTATTGTCCATGGCTCTTTACAGAGCAGTTTCCTATTCCTCACCTCATTTCAACTTGTAGGAAGATAAGCGAATGAATTTTTATTCTTCTCACAGTGTGCTAGCAGAGCATTAGGGCTTTAAGATTGATATACCATGTCACAGATTATTTCTTTTAATCATTTCAGATTTTTAAATTTTGGTTTTTGCCACGAGAAGATAAAAAGTAATAATGTTTCCTTTGACACCATCAGAAGAAATATACGAGAAACAGAAGTGTGTATAAAATAAATGAACAGACTGGTACATAAGTATCTGTAATATAAGAAGACTTCACATGAAATCATGAGAAGTGCAGAGATTTGCATGTTCCTAGATTTGCATGAATTGCCATAGAAAGAGCATGTATGTGAGGTGAGCTGCACTCCTGGTAGCATCCCCTGTGGCACAATGGGCTACCAGTTGGGCTGCTAACCTCAGTGTCCACAATTCAGAACCAACCACAAGCCCCTCTGAGGGAGGAAGATGAGGGTTTCTCTCCCTGTAAAGGTTTCCCGTCTTCGAAACCCACGAGGGCAGTTCAGCTCTGCCCCGCAGCACCGTCACGAATTTGAATGGACTACATGGCAGTGAATTTTGGTGGAAAGTGCTCAGTCGAGTAGAATTTCAGCTTCACTCCCCCATCTCCATACACATTCTTTGAATCACATTACCCTGAAGTCTCCAGCTGGACAGGGCAAAAGGAACCCAAATGAATGATCTCTGGGCCGTGATAAAATGATACACAATTATGAAACAATATTTGGCATGAGAATTCAAAAACAAAACCAAACCCACTGCCACGGCTCATAGTGACCCAGTAGGTCAGAGTAGAACTGCCCCCGTGGGTTTCCAAGTCTATGAATCTTCTCGCAAGCAGACTTGTCTGTTGTGTGGCAGCTGGTGGGGGCAAAGCCTGACCTCTCAGCTGCCAGGTGCTTCACGACGATATCACCAGGGGCTCTTTGACACGAGGAAGCCCTTGCAAAATAAAAGGCACGTCTTTATGTTACTCATTGTAGTCACTTAATGAGAGATTTGTTAGCTTATTATTAAAGGAAAATATGAGAGTTCAATTTTTTTCAAAGTGAAACTTGTTGAGATTTCAAAAAATACATATGGAATTGAATTCGTGTCACAGTCTTTCAGGGAAGCAGCAGAAGCTACAGCATTTAAAATAGCATGATTTATTTCTGAAATTGACTCCTGAAGGAAGTACAGAGACTTCTGCTTCCAAGGCCGTTTATAGCTAGCTTGTCCCGCCAAATAACAGTGTAAGCCCTATGTGCATCTCTGACTTCATTGCCCACTAGAGAGCAGAATCGGATTAACGTCTTTTTCATTTCAAAAGTTTGCCTCCTTCATAGCATGATACTTGTAAGAATAGAAACCAGTCCTACTTAGGGTATGCTAACGCAATGAATTGTATTGGGCATGTGTTATATTGTGTAGAGCAATGAAGACCTAGTCAAATAAATTCCCCATCCTCCTCCTGGCAGTAAAGTATGTCTTCTGAGCTTCAAGAATGCTCCTTGCCTTTACATGAGGATGGCACCATCATTACACAAGTCAGTTCAAGATCATAAGCATGTTACACTGCCAGTAAGGCACTTTAAGGTGTTACTGCTTTTATGATTTTACTCTTGGTTCATGTTTTCTCTCTCTGTCCCTACACACACACACACACACACACACACACACACACACACACACACACACACGAGATACGGATTTTGGAGTCTGATGCATTGTTTTCCCCTCTATAATATGGGATATTACATCTTCTTTTAAAATTATTGTGAAAATGTGCTCCTATCTTGTATATAAAGTGTATAGAATTGTGCTTGGTGTGTTTTGAAATCTCAGTAAAAGGTTGCTACTCCTGGTTCTTTGTCATGCCTTGGCCATAATGTGCCAGTGACTTGCAGGGCCTCTTGCCCATTGGCACACGCCGTCAGAAGGAAAGTTCTGGGCGAGTGTGGGGCTGCCTGGTGGGCTTCCTTCTTTCGGCGGGTAGCCCCTTTAGGTATTGCCTTGCATGGTTTGCTCACTGCTTTCAAATGGATGTCTTGTGCACTTTTCGTTGTTTTTATCATGTGTTCTATGGGACGGTTAGTCCCTTACAACTTCATGGACTTTAAGATTCATACAGTATTTGATACACTTCACCAAGGAACAAGTCATTGGTGCTTATAAGTGAGAGCTTTAATAGTTTAGAAAGTGGAAAGAAGTTTGGGGCTGAAGTGGTAAAGGGAGGTCATGTCAACAAAACTTTTTCAAACTTTTGATCTTAAGAAAACGCAATTGTGGCAAAGGATGTTTTAAGGTTTCGAGTCCATATGAAGAGAGCCCATTTATTTTCTTCAGGAATAAAGAGTCCGTTTAATGTGCACAGTGATTTAAAAGTATGTGCTTGAGAGGCAGTCAGTTCCTAGGTTAGAATCTTAGCGCTACTGCGTGCTAGCTGGAAGACCTGCAACACACAAACTCTTTGTCTCCGTTTTCTTAAAATAGAACCAACCACCACTGCTGCTGTTATGACGACTCCATCGAGGGTTTTTGAGGCTGTAAATCTTTTTCATTATTTTAAGAAATCTAATTTTTAAAAAACATTTTTTAGGGGCTCATACAACTCTTATCACAATCCATACATATACATACATCAATTTGTATAAAGCACATCTATACATTCTTTGCCCTAATCATTTTTCCCCCTTTTTTTACATTTTATTAGGGGCTCATACAACTCTTATCACAATCCATACATATACATACATCAATTTGTATAAAGCACATCTATACATTCTTTGCCCTAATCATTTTCCCCCCTTTTTTTACATTTTATTAGGGGCTCATACAACTCTTATCACAATCCATACATATACATACATCAATTGTATAAAGCACATCCGCACATTCCCTGCCCCAATCATTCTCAAAGCATTTGCTCTCCAGAGGCTGTAAATCTTTATGAGCGCAGACAGCCTCATCTTTCTCTCACAGAGCTGCTGGTGAGTTCAAACTACCGGCCTGCAGTTTCCAGTTCATTGCCACCAGGGCTCCTTCTTAACTAGAAGTTAAGCTAATGACACTTGTGAAGGTTTTTTTTTTGCGTGTGAAGTTCTTAACATAGTGCTTGGCACACAGTGAACACTCAGTTAGACTTCAGACCAAGTCTCAGTCTGCCACACGAATAAATCCAAAGACTAGCTCAGCATTTGTCAAATTCTATAAAAGTGACAGTTTTGGTATACTTGGAAGCAGCCAAAGCAAAGAAACAAGCAATAAAATGCACTGACCACAAGTGTTCTGGTATGGGCGCATGTTAAATAGAGTAAATAAAATAGTCCTCCCATAGGCACTTTTTTCAACCAAACAAATTAAGATCTGAAAAACCTTAATTAAAAAAATGCCCTTAATTAAGTTCTTTTGATAATTGGCCACAACTTAAGATTGGTTAGGGCAAGTTAAACTAAATAGTTCTAGAGTGCCTGTTAAGGTATTTATGGTGTTTGTACTGCTAGTGATATTAGAAGGTTGGGTTTTTGTCTAAATAAAATGAAAGATTATTGATAGTGCAGTAAATGGTTTTGCTATTATATATAACAAATATTTGCTATTTCAATATTTTACATGTACAATTCAGTGACAATAATTACTTATAAGTGTAACCATC
The DNA here is from genome assembly GCF_050624435.1 of Tenrec ecaudatus. Taxonomy (NCBI): domain Eukaryota; kingdom Metazoa; phylum Chordata; class Mammalia; order Afrosoricida; family Tenrecidae; genus Tenrec; species Tenrec ecaudatus. The sequence continues at coordinate 60,994,383 of NC_134539.1, forward strand.
ACCGCGTTCCCATCAGCCTTAACAGAAGCTCTTTGCCACCTGAATGATGACTTCCCCTTTCCTTGACAACCACTAATAGACTCTTTTGCCTGTGCGTTTGCCTCATTTTAATATTTCCCCTAAGTGAGATCTTGCAATCTGTGTCCTTTTCTGAATGACTTACTGTACTCAGCATAATGCTTCCAAGGTTTGTCCAGGCTGCATCTTATATCAGGACTTCATTTCTCTTTCTGGCTGAATAGTCTTCCAATGTACCGCATTTCACTCATCTGTTGACGACCAGATAGGTTGCGTTCACCTTTTGGGAATAGTGTTGTGTTGAATAGCTGATGATCCCTCCACATTTCCTCCCAACTTGTAGGTTGCCTCTTTGTTAATATAGCCCAGTAGTTTTGCAATTTATAATTCGAAGAATCTTAAGTAAAAGGAAATTAAAAAATTTTGATTCCAGATGCTACTTTTAAGAAAAGTTGTAAACATTTTATTATTACATAGAAATACAAGGGGGCTTCAAAGAGTTCATGAAAAATGGAATTAAAACATAATAGAATGTTTCCATGAACTTCTTGAAGCCCTCTAGTAAACATTGGTTGGAATTATTTCCTATATGCTGTCAATTTTTAGGTTTTTTAATTAACAAAATATTTCATTTACTTGCATTTTTACCTTAATTTATATAGCCTAACGGCTTTATAAAAATGTATAATTGGATATTGATTTGTTTATGTACGTGAAATATAGCTTGAAGAATGTGGGGCTTAATAGTGTGTGTATGTGTAGGTGATTTTAAGAAAGTTTCATTCTTAGCATATAATACCTTATAAACCAAGCCAATAATATAAGTCAAGAAATGTAATCAGTGTTAAACTGTATGAAGCTGGGAAGTTGATAGATAGTTCTCATTAGGACAGTAGTTTGGGATATGATTTTATGCTAATTTAGCTGGCTCATACATTGCTCCCAGCTATCACTGCCACACCATTTTACTCAAAAATGGCATTTTGTGTGTTCACTTTTGTCAGGTAACAGATCTTGGGCCCATATCTTGAACCTCTCCATGATGGAATGCGGTGAAGGATAATCCACAATAGCAAAGCAGGAGAAGGTTGACAATGCAGTTAGCATTCATTCCTTATCTATACATGTGTTGGGACAGTTTTGCCAAACATTGACTAATTTTCCTGTGGGAAACTTGAGCCCTAAAAGGAAATGAACATAGCTAAAGGGCTGCCTATCACATGGGACTCAGGTTATTTTTAGAATGGCACTATAATGCCATATTTGGATTGAAGCAATGTAGTAACATTATTTTATTAAACAGAGGCATTTTTTCCTGAGCAGACATCTACGTTTTTTTTATTACATCGCATGCTGTAGATTCAGCACAGCAAAATAAATCACCACGTAGCTAATGTACGTATGAGAGTTAAAGGATGTATTAGAGTTGGAAACACCGACTTTAAACCACTTCTGAGACCCGCGTAGTGAGTGTGGTTCTGCTTCAGGCAGCTCATTGAGTACAGTACATGGTTGGCTTTTTGCTGTGCGTGTTTTAGTGTACGTTGTTTTCTTTATTGAGAAAGAATGTAAAGAAAGAAGCGTTAGAAGCATTTGGGATTTTTATGATTATTTGATTGCCTTGAAATAGAAGTGCTCCTTACTAAATGAGACCATGATCATAGAAAAAACCCAAATGAATTTTTGCCTTTTACAAATTTTTTAAAATAAAGACAATCAGCAAATGTATGTCACACTGAGTTGCATAGTGTTTCAGTTAGCTTAGTTCATGAGTTTAAAAACAAAAACAAGCATGGCCCCATTTATCATTTGTGCCGGCTTTTCTTGTACCTAATTTATATTTTTGTATACAGTGAAATCTTTGAGAGCCAGAACTCAAGAGACTGGCTTGATGCTTGGGTTTTGCAAGGCTTCCCCTGTGGCCCCGGGCGCAGTCATACCGCTTCCCCACGTTCGTATTACTGGAAAGGATTTGAGTTGTCTTTTCTGACAGGTTTTCACCTTAGTCAACTTCCAGTTTTCACTGACTTAAAAAAAATTTTTTTTTACTTGGTTACAATGAGTTACATCTGAAAAGCTGGCAAATTGCACATTTTGTCCCTTGTCCTATCCTACGAGATTGAAAGTATGCCAACCACCATAAAACTCAAGTCTGGTTCGAAAGTGTTCACAGGAATGTGCCAGACTCTCTGCTTGCTTATCTTATTTCATCTTTCTGAACTTCGAGAGGTGAGACGCGTTCAACAGAGAGGGCTATTAAGGCCTCAGATAAGTGACTTGCCTGCGGTCACACAAGTTAGTAAGAATGGGAATATTTGAAACTAGAGCTACTTCATCTGAAGAGTATGTATGTTTTTTGTCCATTGCGTTGCCCTCTTCCTGGTAGTGCACCTAAATTTATTTTTCTCCATTCTTTGTCAGAAGTCCAACTTCTGTCTGGCTTGACACAGTTGTGGGCAGATTCTAAAATGCCTTCACGTCCATGTTCATCAAAATCTATTTCTAGTCTGTTCTGCATCTTGGGATGTGCTGCAGTTTGAGAATGTAAATTTTAATGGAATGGAAATTTAAAAATATTAAATAAACCATTACAATATTAATTACTGAATATTTAATATTTGCATATTTCATTTATTATTATTTTTAATTTAACGATACATCCATCCTTTTGGTCCAGCTTTTAAAATCTGCTTTTGTTTTGGTAAATGGTGATTGTATAATAATTGTGGATTTGCATCCAAAAGCAGATCACCAGAATAAATCCCTTCTTTTGGATGTTTATCCAATTTCTTTCTTGTTGGTGTTACATGCCATTGTGTCATTTCTGATTCATAGTAACTCTGTGAACAACAAACAGAACACCATTCAGTTCTGTACCATCCTCACAGTTAGTGTGTGAGTGTTGTTGGCAGCCACTGTAACAATCCATCTTACTGGTACTCTTCTTTTTTTAAAAAAAGATCATTTTATTGGGGGTTCTTAGAGCTCTTATAAAAATCCAGACATCAGCGGTATCAAGCATATTTGTACGTATGTTGCCATCATTTCTTAACATTTACTTTATATTTGAGCCCATGGTATAAGGTCCTTTTCCTCTCCCCTGTCCATCATGACCCCTTGGTAAATTATTGCAATTTTCATATCTTACACTGACTACTGTTTCCCTTCAGCCACGTTTTATTGTTATCCTTAAGAAAAAGAGTCTTCTTTTTTACTGACTTTTCACTTTACCAGGGAATGTTCTCTCCTGATAACATGTCTAAAGTATGTGAGACAAAGTAGCACTGTCCTTGCTCTTGAGGAAGATCCTAGCCATTCTTGCAAAATGAATTTGTTCTGTGGCAATCCATAGTACTGTCAATATTCTATGCCAACAGCGTAATTCAAATGCATTAATTTCTCTGTAGTCTTTATCCATCTCTCACATGACGCAATTAAAAATACTATGGCGTGGATCAGTTGTACTCATTGTAATGATGTCTTCATTCTTACCTTGTAAGGCCATCTTGTGCAGCAGATTTGCCCAATGCAATACATCTTGGATTTTTTTTGAATACTGCTTCCAGAAGTGCTGATTGTAGATCCACGTAAAATGAAATCCTTGACAACTTTCGATCTTTTCTTAGTTTATCATGATGTCGTTTATTGGACCAGTTGTGAGGATTTGTGTTTTCTTTGCATTTGTTGTAGGCAGTAAGGCTGCAGTCCTTGATCTTCAACAAGTGCTTAAAGTTCTCACTATCAGCAAGCCAAGTTCTGTTATCTACATATCAAAGGCTGTTAATAATTAGTCTTTATCCAGTCTTGATGCCCATTGTCATTATAGTTAAGCATCTTGGATTTGTTTTTCTGGCAGTCTTATTTATTTAGGGTATTTTAAAAAACAAAGTCCTTAAAGTTGCTTCTAACAAGCTAACTTTTCAAGAATAAAATATATAACATATGGAACATAGTGTTTTGGGCCATATTGTTTGTTTTATTTAAGTTATTACATAATTGCTTTTAACAAAGCATGTCTAACACCCTGGACCAATCAGAAGAACTGGCTTTTTCAGGCAGCAAGCTAGCTTTGGGAGCGAGACTTCCCTGCGCTGGCCCTTTCTCATGGCAGACTTCCACTGCATTTTCTTTGTTTGGGTTCTTTCTTTTTCTTCCTGTCATTCTTAGCTTTCTATTTTTCAACTTGAGTTTACAAAGGGTGTGTATTCAAAGGGTTTCCTCCAGTTCCCAGTACCTTGATAATACTGAGAAGTTACTCTTTGGGCCAATTCTCACAGTAAGGTATAAAAATAGTCACGTAAAAGGATTCCAGCCAGGGGAGCCACTGTGGTTCGGACTAATAGACAGCTTTTAAAACGCAAATGAAGGAATGAAACTAGCACAAACTACTTTAGAAGAGCATTAAAAGAAACTTCAGAACGCCTCACCATTGCTTTAATCGTGTACCTCAAATACTGGAAATTGAGGCCTAGAAATCAGCCCTATGAACAGAGCCCACCTCTTTGATGGTTCTAAGGAACATATACCCACAATCATGTCCACCAGTTTTAGTTCACAAATTTAGTCTTAACATTTTATTTAGTCCCTAGTAAATGAAAATCATTACTGGAAATTAATTTGGGTAGTTTCACCTTTCAGCCTCTATTTTTGTTTCGTGTAAAAGTATTGCCTTTATATGTTATATATGTGTGTATAAATATATATATATATACACATACATATATTTCGCACCATAAGTTTCTGTAGTTTATATCCAGTGCCCTTGTTCTATTCCAAGACCCCGTTACAAAATACGACTGTACATTTACTTGTTGTGTCTTCTTAGGCCACGTTTGGCTTTTCTTGTGTAATGACTTTGACAGTTTTGAGGAAAACGGGTCAGTTATTTTGTAGCTTTCCCTTCAGTTGGGATGTTTATCTGGAGGAAGAAGACCACAGAGATCAAGTGCCATTTTTAATGTCAAGGATACAAAATCAAAGAAACAATCTACACGAGGTACTTGTAATTCTTCTACATGGGAGATATGTCTCTTCTACCCAACCACTCATCTCTATATGAATATATAATCATGGGTATTTATACTTTAGATTATAATCCACAACTACTTAATTTATTTTTTTGATTAAACTGTACCAGTCTTAGCCATTGGGAGCTCTTTCTATTGGCTCCTATGTCCATGATATACCTCCATCATTGTGTGTGTGTTTTCTTGAGAAGAAACATTTCCCTATTTGCTGGCACTGTGAGATGCTCTGGGCTCATCTGTTGTACAGGGAGGCTCTAAAGGTTCATGGAAAAATTCGGTTATCTTTCTCAACTCTTTATTTTCCCACAAACTTTTATAAGCCCCCCTCATAATGTGTGGTAGCAATGCCTTTTTTATCTATCAATATGTGAGTTCAGCAAACCATGCATTAGAGTTAAAATGAGGTAAAGTCGATAAACTTTATTTGCCAGCCCTTTGCACCTTGACAGCCCATATAAGGGCTCAAGAAATGTTGTTTGCTTTATTAATTGTTCTTAGTTGTTTATAGATTAGATGGAGACTAAGACCAATGCATAATGATCATTCTAAAACAGAGAAGTGCAGTTTCTGTAAGTGTGGTACCAATGTTAGCAGTATAACTAGAAATTTTTTTAAAAATTAAATGAAGATTATGATAGACCTTTGGGAGAGTGTAGTAATTATGGAAGCCATGCCCTCTTTTTAATAGCCTTATTTATAACAAGTATAATCTGATAACCCAAGGCAAGAGAACTGGTATAGTAAGTTAGAGATTGGCTACAGGATAAGGTTAACCTAATCCAAATGACCAGGAAAATGATAACTGGTTAGCTAGAGCTGGGGACTCATTTGACACGGTGTGGGTAGGAGGAGAGAGGTAGAGAAAGATCAGCGAGACTATTACAGCAGTCTCAGTGAAAAGAAACATAGATCTGACTTTGGATGGTACAATTAAAGTAGAAAGGAAGAAACCGAATTCTCAGAAAGATGATCTTTACATCTGTGATCTTTTGTCGGAGCACAGGTCCTGTTAGGGTCTGTGTTGAAATGACAGGTAAAATAATAAAACCTGCTGCCATTCGTAGTCATTGGGAAGTATGGAGAAACGTGGTAGTGAGTGGTGGCAGATGGGATTAGTGGGGGTTTCATTGTGGTTTTTAAGTGCAGTGTGAGTTACATACAATAAAATGTACACATCTCTGTAAGGTGGACAGTAAAACTAGGGAAGTACATGCCCCTTGAAACATTCTACCATCCCAGGTCAAAAGGGCAGCGTTTGCTCAAGGACAAAGTGTAGAAGGTTGGAAGGGTTAGGAAAGAAGGAGGAATGGACATGGAAAACCTAAGGAGGAAGTGGAATAAGAGCTGTTACATTGTATGTATGCAGTCAGTGACTTGAAGGAAAATGTCTATGAATTATTGAATGGAAAACTGATTGGCTTTGTAAACCTTCATCCAGTTCACAATTCAAAAGCTTTTAAAATTCATATCTTAAGTGTGGAATTTGATGAATTTTGAGATTTGTGTTCAACTGTGTAACCAGCACCCAATGAGATTTAAACATTCCCATGATTTCTGAATGTCTCCCGCGTCCTGTACAACCTTTTCCAAAATTTTATCACCATAGAAAAGTTTTTGACTCTAGTACTTTGTATTAAGGGAATTGTAAAAATATGGACTTTTCTCATCAATCTGCTGTGGTTGCTGTAACTAGCATGAAATGCCTTGAAGTTCCTGTGTTCTTAATTTAAGATTCACCTGTCTGAGCATGTCAGGGCTTCTACTCTTCTTCATAGAATGTTTAGAAAAATTTAGATAGTTAAGGAAAATTCAGAATTCTCTTTAAATGTGAAACTATTGTTCAATTAGAGATGTAGCTCAAGAATAGAGTTCATAGATATTTTCTAGAATAATATTCTTATAATTGCCCTCAGAATATAGGGCTGTCCATATATATCTGTCGGTAATTTCTGAATATTTGTGTGAAATTTATCTGAATTTTTTCAGTGCTCTGTGCGCCCTCTTTTCTTTTTTACCTTCAAGTTCTAGAAACTTGCAGTAAACTGTTCAGTTCAGCCTTTGGATCTTCTTTCTTCAACATTGCAGTTACAGTTCTGATATTTCAAATTGCCATATAGTTGAATTTGCTATCCCTACAGTTGCTCTTATTGCACAAGAAATCCTTCTCTTCGGTACACCTCTTGACTGCTTATCTCACTGTGGTTTAGTTGGATTTTTCTGGCTATTCTTTTTATTTTGTTGTGCTTTGTTTCTTTGTGAAACACCGGTTGAAATTTTTTCTTTTTTTAATTGGGTTGTCTTTTTGTGTGTGGTTTTAGAAATTGTCCATTTCATATATATTTCTTACCCACACTTTGAGTTACCCATGAAATTTTAGAGACTTATTAAAGATAAGCATCTCTTAATTCTCTAGTAAATAGTATATGACTACAGTTCTTTCTATTAGGGGTAAGCATTGGACTGTTACCCTCAAACTCAGTGGTCCAAATCCACCAGCCACACTCCATGTAAGAAAGATGGGACTGTTGGCTCGCTTAGAGACTTACAGCTGGGAAACCCTGAATACCATCTCTGAGTTAGAATTGACTTGACAGCAGTGACTTGGTCGGGTTGGTTCTCTCTCACAAAGGTCATGGCAGCAGTTTTGGGGTGTGCTCAAGGCATTTTGCTTGTTGACTTCCTGGAAGACTAAAGAACGAGCATAACATCTGCTTATCAGGAGAAGGTTCTGCTTTAGCGGAAAAGCACCACCTGTGTACAGTAGTGCCGCCCTCGCCAAGCACCTGATAGACCGTATTTCTATCCCTTTAGAGAGGCCCCTCATGTTTCTTAGCAGCCTTCTTTCACACAGTTCTCCTGCCTGCTTAGGAATTCTAATAGAATGCCAGAGTCCTAGAATTAGAAAGCATGTAGTCTTTTGTGTCTGGATTCTTTTTCTGGGCGTGGTTTACAGTATAATTTGAAGGTTCACCCTGGTATTGCATATGTTAATAGTTTTACCTCTTTTAAGTTCTCTTCCACATTTGGATTTACCAAAGTTTGTTTATTCCTTCACCCATTAAAGGACATTTGAAATGTGTACAAGTTAGCACTTATGAATAAAGGGGCTGTGAGCATTCAAGTTCAAGTCTTTGCACATACAAAGGCTTGTATTGTCCTGGGTACATATATGTTAGGGAGTTACTAACTCATATGGTAAGTGTATGTCTAACATTGCCAAACTCTTTCAAAATACTTGTAACAGTTTGCATTCCCACCAACAAAATATGGGATTTCTTGTTATTTCACATTTTTGCCAACATGTAGTACCTTGATTCTTTTACTTTTAACATTTAGCCCATGTATAATGACCTTGTGATTTTAATTTGCATTTTACTTGGGCACTAATGATGTTGACATCTTCTATATTCCTATTGACTGTATATGACTAATTACTGTATGCCTATTGACTGTATGTGACTAATTACTGTATGCTTATTGACTGTATGTCTTCTTTTGTAAAGTGACTATTCAGTCTTTCCAATCCAGAATTCCAGTTGTCCTTTCCTTATTAGTATTAAGAGTTATATATTCTGCATACACATCCATGACTATATATGCTTTGATATTTTGTTGTGGTTGGTGGCTTGATTTTTCATCTTTTTAACAGTAAATTTTGAATTCTTTACATATAAAAGTTTTAGAGAGTCCAGTTCATCGTGTTTTCTTTTATGCTTCTTGGCGCATAGGGATGCTCTGGCCAGTTTGTCCATCTCTAGTTCTACCCCCCAAATTCTAGCCACCTTGGCTTTCTCTTTCTCCTCAATTCTGAGAGATCCATTTCCCATCTCCCTTGGCTTTAGTTCTCTCAGCTTGGAAGCTGCTACTAGGTAATAAAATAAGCTGGTGTGGTGTAAGGTATGACTTTGGATTTTTTTTCTTTAGTCGGGTCTCATGGTTCTGAGCTGCCTTCACAGTTGTCACAACTGTTAGAAATGGGTAATTATATACACCAACACAGCACTTTAGAAAGAGTTTGACAGTATTCTTGAAGGCATACTTATTTAAGAAAGAGCATAGGCTTTGGAGTTTTTGGTAAATCCCACAACTTTAAATATTCATGGTGCTGGGAATATCATTACTCAAAAGATTAGTTCCCAGGAACTACTGTGTAGAAATAATTGGGTAAAAGAAGAATATCACTTGCAGTTTTTCAATGAAATGCTAAGACCTGCTAAAGAAAATCAAGTTTACTGTCTTGGTTACAAAGACATTGAATGATTAAAATAGAATGTCGTGTTTCTGGGCTTCAATTCTTTAGTGTGTGAGCAAAATAAAATTCAACAAGGGAAAGATACTAGGAATAGCTAGAGGCTGGTATGTTTTATGAAGGATTGCTGACATTATTGACATTTGCTCAGATTTAGTTAATTCAATATAGGAGAGGAAACTTTCTTTTTTTAATCATTTTATTGGGGGCTTGTACATTTCTTATCACAATCCATACATACAACCTGTGTCAAGCACAGCTGTGCATTCATTGCCGTCATCATTCTCAAAACATTTGCTCTCCACTTAAGCCCCTGGCATCAGCTCATTTTTTTCCTCTCCCTCCCTTCTCCCCCTCCCTCATGAACCCTTGATCATTTGTAAATTATTATTATTTTGTCATATCTTATACTGCCCAACATCTCGCATCACCCACTTTTCTGTTGTCCATCCCCCAGGGAGGAGGTTACGTGTAGATACTTGTAATCAGTTCCCCCTTTCTACCCCGCTCGCCCTCTACCCTCCCAGTATCGCCATTCTCACTGCTGGTCCTAAGGGGTCATCTGTCCTGGATTCCCTGTGTTTCCAGTTCCTATCTGTACCAGTGTACATCCTGTGGTCTAGCCTGATTTGTAAGGTAGACTTGAGATCATGATAGTGTAGGGGGGAAGCATTTAAGAGCTAGAGGAAAGTTGTATGTTTCATCAGTGCTACCCTGCACCCTGACTGGCATCTCTTTTCCCGCGATGCTTCAGTAAGGGGGTGTCCAGTTGTCTACAGATGGGCTTTGGATCCCCACTCTGCACTCCCCCTCATTCACAATGATATGATTTTTTGTTCTTTGATGCTTGATACCTCATCCCTTTGACACCTCATGGCCACACAGGCTGGTGTGCTTCTTCCATGTAGGCTTTGTTGCTTCTGAGCTAGATGGCCACTTGTTTATCTTCAAGCCTTTAAGATCCCAGACGCTATATCTTTTGATAACCAGGCACCATCAGCATTTTTCACCACATTTGCTTAGTCACACATTTGTCTTCAGTGATCATATCGGGAAGGTTGGCACTCACTGATACGATTTTTTTCTTCTTTGATGCCTGATACCAGAGAGGAAACTTTCTATTGATGAAAGCAAGAATTAATTTCCCATCCTTGGCATTTGATCGTACATTGTTCATATTGAATACATTGTTATGTGCATTCTTAATTTGCCCTTCAGACAAAATCCAATTAAGGGATTCTCGTTTCTTTTTTAAAAAACTCATTTTATTGCGGGCTTGTACAACTCTTAGCACAATCCATGCATCCATCCGTTATGTCAAGCACGTTTGTACATATGTTGCCATCATCATTTAAAAAACATTTTCTTTCTACTTGAGCCCTTGGTGTCAGCTCCTCATTTGTGAATTCTCTTTTCTATTTGAGAACTGGCACATGGATTTCATGCCAATGGATCAATTAAAAGACCAGTTTTTATACCTACCTTTTCAAATGGATTCACTTTATTTCAGTGGTTCTCAACCTTCCTGATGCTGCGACCTGTTAATACAGTTCCTTGTGTTGTAGTGACACCCCAACTGTAAAATTATTTTCTTTTTTAAGGAAGCAGTATTTTGTTATTTTTATTAACAGTTGCCCATTTTATTTATTTATTTATATTTATATTCATTTTATTAGAGGTTCATACACCTCTTATCACAATCCATACATACATCAATTGCGTAAAGCACATTTGTACATTCATTGCCCTCGTTATTCTCAAATCATTTGCTCTCCACTTAAACCCCTGGCTTCAGGTCCTCATTTTTTCCCCTCCCTCCCCCTCCATCATGAACCCTTGATAATTTATAAATTATTATTTTGTCATATCATGATCTGTCCTACGGCTCCCTTCACCCACTTTTCTGTTGCCCGTCTCCCAGGGAGAAGGTCACATGTAGATCCTTGTAATCGGTTCCCCCTTTCCAACCTACCCTCCCAGTATCACCACTCACACACTGGTTCTGAAGGGATCAACCGCCCTGGATTCCCTGTTTCCAGTCCCTATCTGTACCAGTGTACATCCTCTGGTCTAGCCAGACTTGTAAGGTAGAATTGGGATCATGATAGTGGGGTAGGACGAAGCATTTAGGAACTAGAGGAAAGTTGTGTGTTTCATCGTTGCTACATTGCATGCTGACTGGCTCATCTCCTCCCCGAGACCCTTCTGTGAGGGGATCTCCAGTGGCTGACAAATGGGGTTTGGGTCTCCATTTTGCACTCCCACTTAATTCAATATTGTAAGATTTTTTTGTTCTGATGATGTCTTATACCTGATCCCTTACCTTTTGATCGCACAGGCTGGTGTGCCTCTTCCATATGGGCTTTGTTGCTTCTGAGCTAGATGGCTGCTTGTTTACCTTCAAGCCTTTAAGACTCCAGATGCTATATCTATTGATAGCCAGCCACCATCAGCTTTCTTTGCCACATTTACTTATTCACCCACTTTGTCTTCAGTGGTTGTGTCAGAAAGGTGAGCATCATAGAATGCCAATTTAATGGAAGAAAGTATTCTTGCATTGAGGGAGTACTTGAGTAGAGGCCCAGTGTCCTTCTGTTACCTTAATACTAAACCTATAAATATATGTGCATAGATCTATTTACCCATCCTCGTCTATAAATATATTTGCATGTATATATCTTTATCTAGACCTCTATAAATACCCTTTGCTTTCCAGCTCTTTCCTCTATTTCCCTTGACTTTCCTCCTGTCCCAGTATCATGCTCAGTCCCCACCAGGGTTTCAGCAATTCCTCTTTGTTACATTACGCTTGATCATGCCCTACCAGGCCTCCGACACCCTCCTCACCACCGATTTGGATCACTTGTTGTTCCCTTGTCCCTGGGTTTGTTAACACCACTATCTTTCCCCCCACCTCCCCTCTGCCATGACCCCCCAGAACTGTCGGTCCCGTTGTTTTCTCCTCCAGATTGCTCATTCGTCCTATCTTATTGAGACAGACCTGCGGAGATAATAACATGCACAAAAACAAGACAGCAAAACCAAACAACAATATATAACAAAACAACAAGAACATACTAATGACAAAAAACACAACAAAACAAGAAAGAAAAGCTTGTAGTTAGTTCAAGGATTGTTTGTTGGCCTTTAGGAGTGTGTTCCAGTCCAATCTGTTGGGGCACCACGCCCTGGCCCTGAAGTCCACCTTCAGCATTCCCTGGGGACCTCGCCGCTCCATTCCCTTGCTGTTCTGTTGTACCCCCCTTAGTGTTTTGCCTCGGTGTGGCGGGGTCCGAAATTGGGTGCAATTCCCACACTGTGTCTCCAGTGTTGTCCCCTGTAGGGCTATGGGTCAGTGAGGGGCGTCATATCTCATAGTGAAGCTGGCCATGTGGTCCTCTCTATGGACTGGCAGCTCTAATTGGGAACATCGTCCTCACGGCCTGGTGGGCCAGGATGTGCTCTACTCTCTCCTCCTCCCACTTCATCTGGTCCCCTGTGCTCCGATCAGATATGTCCCTCTCCCGGAGCTGCAGCTTCATTGCTGTCCTTTGAAATAATTTCTTCTGCGGTTAGGGGCAGGTGTCCACTTAGTAGTTGGGATTGGGGCCGGCCCCCCCATGTAAAATTATTTTCATTGCTACTTCATCACTAATTTTTCTACTGTTATGAATCGGGCGAACCCTCCCAAAGGGGTCACAACCCACCGGTTGAGAACTGCTGCTTTATTTTCTTTCAGATTAGGGTGGGTGTTTTCCTATGAAAAATGTGTTTTATTTATTAATTTTTTTTGAAATGCATTTTATATAACACATTTTACCTTTGATAGTAGAAAAGTCACCAACTGTACTTCTTTATGTAAAGGGTGCAATATAACAAGGTGTTTAGAGGGAAATATGTTGCTTTTCATTCCTATTTTTTTCCCTTACATTTGATTTTCCACAGGTTAAAAGTGTTTGATCCACGAAGGCATGAACTGGCAACATTGTTTATGTGGAAACTATATATGTATAACAAAACATTTGTGAATTTGTAATTTTTACATGTATACTTCAGTGACATTGATTACATTCATCATGTTGTGTAACCATCACAATTGTCTTTTTCCAAATTATATCACCACTATTAACAGAAGTTCATTGCCCCCTAAACAATGATTCCCCTATTCCCTCTCCCTCTTACCTATAATAACCACTACCCAAATTTTTCTCTCTATACATTGGCCTATTTATTATAGAGTGGGTTCATAGCTTTGTCCGTTTGTGGTGACTTATGCTACCTAAGGGGCTCTCAGAGTTCAGCAGTGAGCTCCTAACTGTAAGATCAGGAGTTCGGCGGGAGCACAGTAAGGTGGTCTGCTGCCACGAAGATGACAGCCGTGGGACCCCAGGGAGCACTCTGCTCTGTCCTTTGCGGTTGCCGTGAGTTGGAATTGACTGGACTTGGCAGCAGTTAGTCTTTCGTTACTTTTTTTGCCACCGAGCAGAGTGCTCGCCTATGTTAAAGCGTGTTTCATGCCCTGGGGCCATTTTAAAGCATCTTAATGAAGATATCCTGTTTTCTTATAGACCCCAAATGGTATATGATTGACCACTTAAACCTTTCTGTGTGTTTCCTTAGGAGTCTCCCCAGGACAGTGCTATCACGCGGGATATTAATCGAACATTCCCAGCCCATGACTACTTTAAGGACACAGGAGGAGATGGACAAGATTCCTTATATAAAATATGCAAGGTACTTCGTGTCAAAACTAGTTCTTTGAAATTTTCTGAAAATCAGCTACAAAGTTTAATTTGTATGTGATGTTCAAGGATGCCAAAAGCAGACAAAAGTCTTTGTAAACAGCACATCGTTCGACTCATGAAAGAATAGGAAATAATTTGAAAATTGTAGATTTCCAGGGTCTTCGCTCTCAGATAGGTTTTCAAAAATTTGGTTTTATGTTAACAACCTCTTGAACCATGTCACGATGCAGTTTCTGTTCTGTACTCACACTGTGATGACCTGACAGTGGGAAGTGCCGATGCCCATCCAGGCTGTTCTCTCAGCTCTCACAACCTTGTCAGCATCCTCCTTTGTCTTTCTCTCTGCCTGACTCCCAATCCAAGGCTGTGCCCTGGGTGCTCAGCCCACAGTTCCTCCAGCTCAACACTCTCTCCCTGAGCGGTGCCTTTTGCTCACAAAGCTCCAGCTGTCAGTGCTGCACAGGGCTAGCTCTCCGAATCTTCTTTAGCTCAAGGACCTAAATTCCCAGCTCTCAGATTGCCTCCATGTCAGTATCCAACCTCTATCAAGTACATCATATAAAAGATGTCTAAAAATAAAGCGCATTTAAAGATGTTTTTATTAGAAAAAGTTTCAAACAGAAATGTTGAATAGTACAATGAGTCATTACAAATGAAGGCACTTCAAAAGTTTGTGAAGAAATTTTCTTTTTATTCCATTTTGCATGAATTTTTAAAATCCCCGTTTGATCTCCCTCATCCAGATTCAACATCTACCAGCATTTGCCTGTTATGCGCTGTCTCTCCTCTTTCACAGTTGTTCCCCTGAAATTACTTCAAAGCAAATCCCAGACAGAAGATCCTAAATGTTTGACTATGCATCTCTAAAATGCCAGGCTCTTTCATAAATAACTGCAACATCATTATCCAGCCAACAAAACTGGCTAACGGATGGTGTTAAAGAATCACTGGTAACTATATTGTTTCCCTCTAACTGGAGGAGCTGAAAAACAAGGTTATCCAGTCAATTTCAACTCATAGTGATCCTATAGGGCAGAGAACAACTGCCCCCATGAGTTTCCAAGGCTGTAAGTCTTAGCAGGAATAAAAAGTCTCTCTTCTATGGAGCAGCTGGTGGTTTCAAACTGAGCTTGCCGTTAGCATTCCAGGGCGTAGCCCACTACACTACCAGGACTCCTTCTGATGTCCTTCACTGCCATCAAGTCGATGCTGACTCATAGTGACTCTAGTGGACAAGACAGGCCTGCTCTAATGGGTTTCTGGGACGTAACCCTTAAATGGAAAGTCTCATCTTGCTCCCTCAGAGCAGCCGGTGGTTGGTCTCCAGCTGCTGCTCCTGTGGGTAGGAGCCCATTGTGCAACCGCTGTGCCAGGAGGGGGCCGTCCACTCTCCCTAGGTAGCTTTACTATAGCTTGTTAGAATCAGGACCCACACGATTCACTTGACTTTACGTTGAGGTAATCTCTCTTAATCTTCCCTTCTAGTACCTTGGCGAGGGTAGAATTATTTCTGTTTTCAATACTTGATTTGACTACACAGCATTTGATACGGTTGCTATCTCTTCATAAATAGCAGTATATCCTTTCGTATCCACTGGCCTGGTGGAGGTGTGTATCACATGTTGCTGACACATTTACAAAAGCTACCTTGCTTTAGACGCCCCTGATTTGAGTTCATTCATGCTGCCCTATAACTCCTCAAATGAGATAAAGAAAATGCTTTAATCAAGAGCCCTGGTGACATTGTGGGATAAGTATCGGACTGCTAACCACAAGGTCAGGGGTTCAAACCTACCAGTACTCTTTGAAATAAAAACGCCTTAATTCATTTACTTGTCCTGGTTTCCTTAACTTATTATATGAGGCACTTGGTAATGTATCCAGGCTAATTCCTTTCTATGGGTTTCCTAAATATTTATGCTCACTTTACTCTGCTGGATGTACTTTTCTAAGTTCCCTTTGAACTATGACATACTTAAGAGCAGGGACATTTCTTACGTCTGTTAGTATCTGTAGCACTCAGTACAGCAGGTGCCCATGAATCGAACTACCCTCTCTTCCCAATAGTTTATTACATTTCCCATGAACCTTCTGTTCCAAACATTTCCCAAATATATTACATTCTTCCACATCTCCTTGCATTTCTCTCAGCCTGAAAAATGTGCTCCCTCCATTCTTTACCTGTAACGTTCAGTACATAGAAAGAACGAGGCGGCATCTCACTCTCCTACTCGGGAGGTCACTCTGTGTTGGAGCAAACTCATTGGCAACAAATAACAATGTAATTGATTAATCCCTGTGCTGAGCACTTTACATGAGAGGGAATGGGTGAAAATAGTACATCAACTCTATGAGATAAATCTGTGGCGATTGTAGGGAAAGCAGGTACTATATTCAGACTCCAAATTCAAACACTAGTACTAGTTTGGGGGATTTGAGCCAAATTTTGACTAATTTTAAAGCTTTTGCTTTTAACCAGTAAGCCAGTATTGATTTATACTCTATAAAAATGTTGGCAAACTGCTCTCCACAATGCCGTGTTGACATATATTACTACTGTGTTCTTAACAACGTGAGTTTTAAAGTTTGTTCATTTTTAATGACCCTGATAGATTTAAAGTGGGCCTTGTCAAATACACATCATTTTTCAGGCGCACAGAATACTTCTTTCACCACCGGTCTTCCCGTTCATTGGTCTGTGGTGGGAGGTGTGCTCATTCCTATGATGCAGGTGCTGTGACACCAGTATCCCAAATACCAGCTGGATCACCCCTGGTGGGCAGGTCTCCGCAGAGCTCCAGACTGAGTCTGAAGAGATACTGCCACTCTACGTACAGAAATTATCCTGTGGGAACCTTATGAATCACAGCAGAACGTTGTCTGAACTCACTGGCTTTGGACATGTCATGAGTTGAGACAGTTGATAGAGGAGGGCTTGATGTTTCGTGAAGTATGAAGGAGTGGGAAGTTCCTGATGAGATGGATTGGCCAAATAATCACAACAGTAGACGTGAAGATGCTCGGGACGATGAGGATGACGCAGGACCAAGCATTGTTTTATTTTGTTGTACATAAGGTCGCCAGGCGTCAAAGTAGACTTGACAGCAGCCAACAAGAATAAAGATGCAAATCTTGTCTTTAGGAAAACATACACGCTTCTGGTCCTGCAGCCCTGTCATCAGATAAACTTCGATGAAATTCAAGAGATAGTAAGATTACATTGAATTCTATCTGAATTTGCATGTATACTCACACACCACACACACACACACATTTCTTGAAAAGGTTTGCCAAAGCCCGTGATAAAACCCAAATATATATGTATTCACTTGAGAAAACATTGACAATTACATTAGCTAAGTAATCTGAAGTCTACTAAATATAACCAATTCTAAATTGCTTTCCTGGAACACAGAGAAACTTTTGTACTAAAAGTAAATGGGAAAGAAAGGGAGTTTCCCCAGAAAGGCATTTATCAAATAAGCAATAGTATCTTGAATCTATAGGAATTCCCCTTTGACCACAGCTTACATGAGAGCTATACTATGAGTCATCAAAACAAGACTCAAATACATGTTCAAAACAAAACAGAGAAAACCATAAGGGATGTTAGATTTCAGTGTTCTGTTAAAGATGATGTTCAGAGAAGATGGGTAGTAATCATCCGCCAAGAAAAATAAGAATTCCAGAGGAACCGCAAGTGGTTTCAGAATAATCTCCCTTATCAGAAAAGTTATTATTGGCAAGTGGAAAGAATCATATTTTGGAATCCTTGCCAAAAAAGACTTTTTCCCAGAAAGAAAACTGAATAACATTTACAGAGCCTGCTATGTGTGAGGTACCAGCTAGCTTGAATCGGACATCGCTCCAGCACTCACAGCCCAGTCATGAAGACGGAGATTTAAAACCCAATGTGCTAAGTAGTGTAACAGCGGTGTCTGTACCAGATCCCATAGAAGCGCAGGGAAGAGGGATAGGACTTGGAAAAGGAGCGACGTTTCAGGCGGAGGCTGGGGCAGCATTAACAAAAACAAATGTGAGAAACAGATCTGAGTGCCGAAATAACTTTGCTTAACCTTCTCCATCCCTTGCCATAGCAAGTGGTTGTGCCAGTTCTATTTGTTGTAAAGAAAGGATTGAGATCAGAGAGAGAGAGTGGTATCCTTCATTGACCATCGAAGTGCCACAGTGGGGTATGGGCACGTTCAAACCTTCTAGGAAAGCCATAGCCCAGGAGTGACTGTTTATTTACACCTCTTGTTTTTTTTGTTTCTCCCCCGTCCCCGCCCCAGGCTTATTCTGTGTATGACGAAGAGATCGGCTATTGCCAGGGCCAGTCATTCCTTGCTGCTGTGCTGCTTCTCCACGTGAGTAATATGGCTGCGCAGTTACCCGCACAGGGCCTGCCAGCATGGCTTTACGTTGGGTTTGATCAGGCTCTTCAGCATTCATTTTAACTCCTATGTCTAGAAGCTTTTTACTTAAATGAATATGATAGAATCATGGAAAGACAGAATAAATGGCAGTGTTACAAACTATTACAGGGCAGACTTTATATGACTAAGAAGTTTAAATACCCTTGGGTTTTCCTTGGTTGTATCCCTGAGGACATTTTATCTTCCCTAAAGTAGCCACTCTCTTTAATAATTGTTTAGGGGTTTATGTATTAGAATGGAATGAATGCAGAGAAGTTGGTTTTCTCCCATACTATTTCACTCATTCACTTTACACTTGCTGATTTTGATAGCTTCCAAATCTATAGAGAAGTTGGGGTACGAAATATACAATGAATTATATCCTTCACTTAATTTGCCAATGAATGTTCTTCCACATTCCTCTCTCTCTTCCTCTCCCATGTCCCTCTCCTACTCACAAACATGGGCGCACACAGATAGGTTTTATTTTTACTGAGTTATTTGAAAGATCGTGGCAAACATCATGACATTTTACTTTTAAATACTCGAGCTTGCATCTCTTACAGACCAGGGCATTCTGCAGTATAACCATGATCACGTGCCAGGAATTCCTCATGGATTAAGTAATGTCTGAAACACAATCCACATTCGGTTTTCCCCAAATGTTCAAATAAAGTCTTTTATAGCTTGTTTTATTCTTCTCTGAACAAGATCTAATCAAGATTACGGCATTGAATTTGGTTGCCATTTCTCCTTATTTTCTTTTAATCTAAACACTTTACCTTATTTGAACTCTCATGCCATGATCACTTCTGAAATAATTCAGGTCAATTGCTTAGAAAATGTTTTACATTCTTTATTTTCCTGATTTTGTTTCCTCATGATCTGTCTTTAGAAAAGTGCATGCTCCAGCCCAGTAGCCCTCTTATCAGATAAACATGGATGAAATTCAAGACGTAGCAAGAATAGCACACAGGGGTGGTAGCGAAGAGTTGTGACCACCTTTTATGACCTATACTGTTCCAGAGATCAGGATTCAGAGACTTGGTCTCAGTTTTAGTGAAGCCAAACTAATCACACAAACACATCACTATTATCTTTGACGGTGCGTGGTGCACCTCAGAAGACAGGCCTTGAAAACCACGAGGAACAGATCTGCTCTTCCCACGTAAGGCTGCCAGGAGTTGGAATTGACTCCACAGCAACCACCAACAAATGAAGGTACAAGAGCTTATGGTGGGAGGCATGTACAATTATGATGAAGCCGTGGCCTTAATAAAGAGGCTACATTTTAAATTTGGTCTTCTTAATTTGAATCAGATTTTCTGTACCAAAGTCTCACAGGCCTATCCCGTTGATCGTTGTTCTCAAAGACAAGTATCACGGCCCCTTTCAGATGGTTTCCTGGTTAAATCCATGGTGTCATGTATTGAGCTCTGCTGCTTCACCGTAACATGTGGACTCCTGTCAGTGGCCAGGCAGTGTCATCGCATACGACAGAAGCTACTTTCAGGGTTGGGGAAATGGGCTAGCTGATAGTAGAAATGCCATCAGGGGTCAGTCGGGGTCTCCCTCTAGTTGTGTGGGAAAATGCAGTCGCCTTGTAAACCAAAGACCTCAAAGATCAGGCCCCTGGCCCCAACACTGTGTTTTTCAGTCTTCCTCTACTGTGCTTCTCGAGTGCATCGCTTAATCTGATTTGTTCCTTAGCCCTTTGAGTCCTAGTGGTGTCTGCTCCGCCCACCTCCACCATAGTGTTCCACAGAAGCCCACCCACCTGCTTCACTTTTGTGAAAGCCCGCTACAGTCATACCAAGTCTCAGCTAACATTCTCCAATAACTGGACCTCTTGCCAGCTTTATAGGGAAGCAGTTTTGCATGTAGCTATAGAGGATGCAGGTATTAATTATAATTATGTCGCTTCTTTAAATAAAAGGGTTTCTATAATGCTGAGCTTTAAACATTATTATTGCAGACTTTTAACTCTTGCTTAGAATGGGTAGAATTCTTCTGAACTAGGTATGTTCTTAACAATGCAGGGGAAGAAAAACATTCTCACCATCAGGAAACATCTGGTGAGGGAGGTGTAGGATTTAACAAGTCTTAGGATGGTCTTGGAAGAAGGAAGTGTTTGTCCTACATTTGTCTGTCAGAAATCCTTTCTTCCTGGCATACTGTTCCTGACGTCCTTAAGTAGATGCACACTTTCCTGCTCTGGTATTCCCAGTGCCCTTCCCACTGACGACATAGTATAGTTCTCGTCTCGTGTGCAAGAAGGTAAAAAGTACTGCTATTGGGTTTATGCCAAACAGCAGGTATCTAAACTTATCTCTGTGATCAGTGGATGGCTGCAGACAAGGTTTCTCAATAATACACTTCTCTTAGTCTCTTTAGGGTGGCTTTAAAATAGAGGTCCAATCAGAACAGAGGCTTCTTAGGGGGTCTACTGGACCAGTTAAATTCACGTCAGAGAGGTCCGCTCATAAGGTGATGGCGCATGTTTAAGGGGTGAATCCAGAAAGAGTAGTCTCAACCACTTGTGTGTTAGTTTGTCATGCTCTGTTGGCTTGTGTGTTTCAAATACCAGCAGGGTCACCCAGAGTGCACAGGCTTCCGCCAAGCTAACAAGGCTATGGAGAAGGAATCAATCGGCTATCCACTTGTGAGGAGCATAGTGAATAGCAGTGAAATATTGTCAGATACTGACCAGCTCGTGGATAGCAGCAGAACATTGTCAGATACTGACCAGCTCGTGGATAGCAGCAGAACATTGTCAGATACTGACCAGCTCGTGGATAGCAGCAGAACATTGTCAGATACTGACCAGCTCGTGGATAGCAGCAGAACATTGTCAGATACTGACCAGCTCGTGGATAGCAGCAGAACATTGTCAGATACTGACCAGCTCGTGGATAGCAGCAGAACATTGTCAGATACTGACCAGCTCGTGGATAGCAGCAGAACATTGTCGGACACGGTGTTACAAGAAGAGTCCCTCAGGTCAGAAGGCACTCAAGTATGACTGAGGGAAAGCTCAAAGTCAATTCAACCATAATGGCATGGATAGAGTAAAGCCTTTTGAGACATTTCATTCGCTGATGGGACATGACTCAAAATGAATAGAAACATGTGAACATCTATTTATAGTGGGATCATGGTATGGATGAGTGCACAGTGTATTGGGTAAATCTGCATAAGACCTCTTTAAAATGTGGGAAAGCAAGGAGGCTGCTTTGACAAGTAAGTGGTGCCCTTCCCAAGCCGTCGTATTTGTAGTCGCTTCATGTGCAGGTGAGAGTTGGACGAAGAATAAGGAAGGCTGACCAAGAATCAGTGCATTTGAATTGTGGTGCTGGTGTGAAATACTGAAAGTTCGTACCGTGGACTGCCAAAAGAACAACCCAGTCTGTCCTGGACGAAGTACAGCCACAGAGTTCCTCAGAATCAAGGATGACAAGACTTTGTCTCACATACTTAGGACATGTTACCGGGCTAAACTGGCCCCTGAAAAAGGATCTCATGCTTGGTCCAGTAGCGAGACAGTGAAAAAAGAGGATGACCACCATCCAAATGGATGGGTGTGACTGCAACAGAGGGTTCAAGCACAAACCCTGTGGTGAGGCTGCTGCAGGGCCAGGCCGTGTTTCCTTCGGTTGCTGTGCGTTGGAACCAACTCATCTGTGTCCCACAACAAAGGGGTCATTTTGATAGTTTCTCAAAGGACATAGGCTATCTTGGAGGCTTACTAGGAACAAGTTTTCAGAAAATGGAGAAACTGCATTGATGGGGGAAATGTCAGGGGGTGGTCTCAAGAAAATCTGCCGTTTCTATTGCAAACACGCCTCCTCACTCTTCGGGGGTAGCACAGCGACATCCTAAGGCAAGTTTGTTAGGAAGTCACACCCCATTCATCCTGCAGGTCTGATTGATCTTGCTGATCTTAGACTTTGTCTTCTTCCCCAAACTCAAAGATCGCTTCAAAGGAACATGTTCAGAGTCCCTCAGGAGCTTGATGTTTAAATCAAAGATCATGGACTTTGCAGGAAGTGTTAAAGAGATGCAAACACCAACTTCAGAAGGGCAGAGACCTAGGTTGAGGCGATAGTCACAAACAGTAACTTCACATTTTGATACTTTGGTTTAATAAAGGTTTCTGGGAACTTGGTAGCAACACTTTTTGACTTGCCCTTTCCTAGTTCTCTGGGCAGTTCCTTGAGAACAGGGCCATGTCAGACAGAGTATCCACTGTTAAATAGTTGTGAGTGAGTGAATTCTACAAAGCCGTCATGGGCCTGAATTGCTGGATTTCCCTATATCCAGATAAGACAGTAGAAGGAGGAGTTGAATATAGTAAGAACATTTCTATTTATGTTTTTTTATTTTGTTTCCTCTGTTCCCTGTCCTTACAGATGCCTGAAGAGCAGGCATTCAGTGTTCTGGTCAAAATCATGTTTGACTATGGTCTCAGGGAACTTTTCAAGCAAAATTTCGAAGATTTGCATTGCAAATTTTACCAGTTGGAGCGCCTCATGCAGGTAAGAAGGGCGGCCAGCCTGCCTCTGACCCGAGCGCGGGCTGGGGAGAAGCTGGTGATGGAGAGGGTTAGGGAACAGTGGTCAGCGCTTCGCCAGCAAAGGCAGGTTTTGTTTTTGCCATTTCTCACTGGGTGGTGATGGTGCTGAAGACAGGATGTGGATTTGATGCATGTGAGCTGTGAGCTGGGGTTTCTACCGTATAAACACCCAGAAGATCAGATGGCTTTTAGGGCCCTTTCTACAGCAAACATGCTCAAGAAGAATTCACCATTGCTTCCAAGCTGACTGGCTAGGAATTTCCTCACTGGATGGGAGCGGGGAGTTGGAGGTTGCAGAGACTGGCCTTCTAAATACTTGGCCCCATTTGGGGGGGGGTCCCTTTTTCTTTAGTTTGTGCTCTAGAAAGGAGAATTGAGGGCCGGCTTCATTGTGGTTGGGAGGTTTTTAGAAAAACCTTAAGAGTGTGACTTGTATGGCCTATTCTTGGCAGATGTGTGTGTCTCCTGAGTGGGAGTTGACCAGCTGCATGTATGCCCCAAACTAACGAGTTTGCTATTTCAGGAATATATTCCTGACTTGTACAACCACTTCCTGGATATCAGCCTCGAAGCACACATGTATGCCTCCCAGTGGTTTCTTACACTTTTCACTGCAAAATTCCCTCTCTACATGGTCTTCCACATCATCGACCTCCTTCTGTGTGAGGTATGTACCCAGCTCTCGTTCTCAGGACCCTGTGTCAGCCCTGGCAGTTACTGTATTTCAGTGATGGGATATCCAGGTTTAGATATCTCTTCCCTAGGCCACTATTGATCACATTTTGTTAAAATTCTAAGAAAAAGAATAGTAGATAAACTAGTTCATAGTAGATTTGACTGCATTTAATGAAGAAATTAAAAATAATAAATACAATTAAAGTATGTAACAGGAGTCAGAAGTTCAACAGTTACACCGCCTTCCCTGGAGTCTACACCCAGCCTCCAGCCCCCAATTGCTGAGCAGCACTTCAGCCTTCACACCGGTGTTCCAGCCAGAGGGTTGGGGAGTTGTGGGGTAGTAATTAATCGTGTAACACTGCGAAAGGTAGGAATTAAGGGGATTACAAATGCACGGTTCCCCCCAACATTTCCACCTCCCTCCTATTGACCAGAACTTACATGTGTGCTTCCACTTAGTTACAGAAGCGGTTAGGTTATATTTTAGCAGCTTATGAATGTGTTACAAAGTAGATTTCTATAACTAAAGAGAAAACAAATACTTAGATAAATAATAGCCCTTTATCCAACATTTATTTGGGGTTTTGTTTTTTACAGTGTGTTTAAGGAAAAAAACAATAATTTCAAAAAATAAGACAAAGTTATTATACAAAATGTAGGGAGATGTGTAAGCTAAAAGAATTGAAGACGCTTCTAATCCGCAGTCTAGTGGTATCACTACTTTTAGCATTTTGATTTGCTGTGTTAAATGCCTTTTTTTCTGTTTGTATATAATTTCAGTATGGATGATTATATAATAAGGTATATTTAAAATATAATTACCTTATATTTACTGTTTGAAATTTTTTCCTTTTTTTAAAGATTAAAAACATCATTTTATTGGGGGTTCGTACAACTCTTATCACAATCCATACATCCATCCATTGTGTCAAGCACATTTGTACATTTGTTGCCATCATCATTCTCAAAACATTTGCTTTCCACTTGAGCACTTGGTATCAGCTCCTCATTTTTCCCCTCCCTCCCCCTCCCTCCTCCGTCATGAACCCTTGAGAATTTACAAATTATTATTTTGTCATATCTTACACTGTCCAGCATCTCCCTTCACCCACTTTTCTGTTGTCCATCCCCCAGGGATGAGGTTATATATAGATCCTTGTAATTGGTTCCCTCTTTCCACCCCACGCTCCCTCTACCTTCCCGGTATTGCTACTCTCAGCACTGGTCCTGAAGGGGTCATCTGTCCTGGATTCCCTGTGTTTCCAGTTCCTATCTGTACCAATGTACATCCTGTGGTCTAGCCTGATTTGTAAGGTAGAATTGCGATCATGATAGTGCAGGGTTACAGGGGGAGGGGGGAGGAGAAGCATTTAGGAACTAGAGGAAAGTTGTATATTTCATCATTGCTACACTGAACCCTGACTGGCTTGTCTCCTCCCCACGACCCTTCTGTAAAGGGATGTCCTATTGCTTACAGATGGGTCTTGGGTCCCCACTCTGCACTCCCTCTTATTCACAATAATTTGATTTTTTGTTCTTTGATGCCTGATACCTGATACCTTCGGCACCTCGTGAACACACAGACTGGTGTGCTTCTTCCATGTGGGCTTTGTTGCTTCTCAGCTAGATGGCCAATTGTTTACCTTCAAGTCTTTAAGACGCTAGATGCTATATCTTTTGATAGCCAGGCACCATCAGCTTTCTTCACCACATTTGCTTATGCACCCGCTTTGTCTTCAGCAATCGTGTCAGGAAGGTGAGCATCATGGAATGCCAGTTTAATAGGACAAAGTATTCTTGCATTGAGGGAGTACTTGAGTGGAGGCCCAATGTCCAAGATGTTTTATTTCTTGTGCTTGAAAATTTAGGAGATATTACACATTTATACTCAATTTATTTAAAGCCATATTTAAATTATGTCTACTTTTTAAGTATTACAAACCACTATTCGTTAAGTGTTTACTGAGGACCAGATGGCATACTAAGTAGTGTAAAGAAAGTTTGTACGAATTATCTTAGAAAACTCATAGGAGACTATTAGTCCTTTCTGGAAAGGGAGGTCCTAACATGTAAGTGGTTTAACTCGGTCAGCAGATGCCACTGTCTCCTGGGTGTGTCCTTTGCCCCCACCACTCCCAGAGGGCTGGATGCAGGCAGCCCTGAGCAGATTCACTCTGCTTGGTGTACTTGGAGTGTGACAACCCACGATAAAGGAAAAATCCACCAGGAATTATCTCCTGATACCCCACCATTTTCTGCTCTAATGTAATTGGGAATCATGAACCACTCTGAAAAAGTATTCTTTCCTGTTGAATATGAAGATTGGACTCGAATATCGCTCTTTCTCTCAGACAAATGGGAGGCAGAGATTGTCCCAAGTGGCTGTTTAGTGATGGCTTTCTAATTTTTGTTAGCTGAAATACTCCATTTCCTTAAGTTTTCACAATTTCTATGAAATTGTGAGGTATTCTAGGTACAGATGGCACAACCTTCCTGATGTAAACACTGAAAATACTCTTTGTCTTTTTTCTTTCAGGGAATAAGTGTCATTTTTAATGTCGCCCTTGGCTTGTTAAAGGTACGTGCTCCTTTATACACTGAGCTGTGTGTCCTTGCCTGTTCAGCACTGGCAGGATGCTGCTGTGAACTGCCTTTGGAGCAAACCCTCGCCCCGCTCTGGTGTTTCCCTGAGGCTGAGCATGTGGGAGACTTTCACACAGGCAGCTGAACTTTTGGGGGATAAGAAGGGTAACTTTTGGGGGATAAGCAGGTAACTTTTGGGGGATAAGAAGGGGAGATGGGATGCTAACATGCGTCCTGGGGATCTTCATAACAAAAGCTTGCCTTTTCTTTTTTTAAGACTTCCAGGGATGACCTACTATTGACAGATTTTGAAGGTGCCTTGAAATTCTTCAGGGTCCAGCTCCCTAAGAGATACCGATCTGAAGAAAATGCCAAAAAATTAATGGAGTTAGCTTGCAACATGAAGGTAAACTATCCTTGCATAAATTTAAATTACTTTGCTTAATTACAATTCCTGGTCTAACTATTAACAGTTACAGTAGGTAAATAGTAATAATTTATAGTAAGTAGTAATATAATGTTCTTTTGTACTATGAAGTTTTCACCTCCTTTTTTTCTCAGAATATCTTGCATACACATGATCACCTATGAAGTCAATCTCACTCGCCCCCTTACATTCTTAAGAAAGCTATCACCCCATTGTGACAGCAAAGCAAACACAGCGTTGTAGCCCGCCTAGAGACACATAGCTCGTGAGAGGCAGAGTTCAGGGCTCATGATGTCTTTGATGGCAGTCTTGTAATTTCTAAGTTTTATTACTATTGTCAGAAATTCCCAAATTATAAAACTAACAGTACTTGATAAAGAAAAAAAGGCCACTAAAAAGCCTCTCCTTGTGCTTATGTCATAATAATGTCGTTTACAAGAAGGGAAGAACACTAGAATTTGTAGGTGGAGACAAGCAAGCCGGGAATAGAACTAGTCATGTTCGAATTGCTATGATATAAATACAGGGCCCTCAGTGACACAGTGGCTCCAGCACTCAACTGCTAACCAAAAGGTTAGCGGTTCAAATCCCCCCTGCCCGCCGGGGGAAGGATTCAGCCTCCTGCTTCTGCAGAGACCCGCGGCTGTGGGACCCTCTGAGGCGCTCACTTTGCCCTGGAGGCGTGCTGTGAGGTGGGATCCACTCGGACCAGTGGGTTTGGGTGCAGAAAACATTGTCATACTGACTTTAAATGCTTGTGAGCCTCGGTAGATTTTAGGGTTTAAGTGCTCGCACAGACTTGGGGCCTGCATGAGGCAACTGTCGCCAGTAAATTTGGGATCTTGAAGTGATTCCTCTCTGGAAGGGGACCACAAAAAAAACCATAGTAGCCTAAGAAACCATTGAGATCATAAAATAAGATTCATGAATGGGAGGAAAGGGGCAGGTTGTAAAAGAATGAAATGTATCTTCTAAAAGTGTGAATAGTGATTAAAATTAAAACATACTTCACAGGCAGCATTTCATGCGAGTTTCCCATGTGCCAGGCCCTATTACAAAGTCCGTTTTCATGTGAGAAGTAACTAGATCTATAGTCAGTGTTGTGTGAGAAGTAACTAGATCTGTACTCAGTGTCTCCCTGTCAGCTCACTGCCATCGAGCTAATGGTGAGACATAGAGGTCAGGGTAGAGCTGCCCTGTGGGTTTCCAAGACTGTAACTCTTCAGGAGTAGAAAGTCTCACCTTGCTCCCATGGAGTAATTGGTGGTTTTGAACTGCTCATTTTATGGTTAGCTGCCCAATATGTAACCACTATGCCACTAGGGCCTGGTAAGTAGGAAAGGCTCAAGAGTGATGGCTACTACTTTAATTATCTAATTGTGTTTTTTCATCAGATAACAAACAGACCCTTTCCACTAATAATTCCAGTGGGGTTGTGCACAGGGTGAAGATCTCTGAGTCCCTCTCCCCACTTCAGCCTAGCTCAGCCCACAAGAAGACACTGCATCATACTTGCTCATGAGTGCTTCCCTCTAAAACCTACTCTCTGCTCTGTAATTTGCTAACCTCTATTAGTGGCACCTGGCTCCCGAGACCAAAAACCTTGTTGGCGATCCAAATACTCATCTGTCACTTTCCACATCTTGGGATTTCCGACTTCAAAGTACACCCTGAATCCACACGAATCCAGTCCCTTCTTGCCACCTTTATCAGTAACACCCTAGCCTAGTCACCATCATCACTGCTCTTCCGGATTACTTCAGTAGCCTCTGCCTCACCCCCACGACTCTCAGCCCCATCTTATCTCAGAGTTAAACTCAAGCCCTTACTGTGCCTTACAAGGCCCTGCTTCATGTGGCCTGTGGCCATCTCCTGAGCCCATCTCCTATTACTCAGCCCTTTCTAGGCCTCCTAACTGATCTCACATGTGCTGGGCATGGCACCCCTCCAGCCTTTGCACAGGCGTTTGCCCTGGTTCTCTACCTGTAACCTTCTCCAGATGTCTCTTTGACTCAGTCTCCCCATTCTAGCTTCCCTTCATGTGTCATGCCACCTGAGAGGCCTTCTCTAATTACCGCTTCGAAAGTAGCAGCTTAGCTCTAGCTACCCAGTACTCGGCCTTTCCTCCCTCATTGCACTGGTCACTACCTGTTCAGTGCTGAACCCCCAGCTCCTCAGGCAGGATCTAGCATAGAAATGAGTGAAGGGGGGGAACCGACTATAAGGATCTACATGTGACCTCCTCCCTGGGGGACAGACAACAGAAGAGTGGGTGAAGGGAGACATCGGACATGGCAAGATATGACAAAATAATTTATAAATTACCAAGGGTTCATGAAGGAGGGGCACTGGGGAGGGAGGGGAAAAATGAGGAGCTGATGCCAGGGGCTTAGGTGGAGAGCAAATGATTTGAGAATGATGAGGGCAATGAATGTACAAATGTGCTTTATACAATTGATGTATGTATGGATGGTGATTAGAGTTGTATGAGCCCCCAATAAAACTATTTAAGAAAATAGAAAATAAAAATGTTTCCAAGAATGGAATCACAGATTTGACAAATGTGTTAAGTGTAATGGAGAATACTTTGATGGTGATAAGGTTGTTTTGTAAAAAAAATTAAATACTTACCTTTGGGGGGGAAAATCCCGTTTGGGGGGTGGGTATCCCCTCATAGGTAGGGAGATTCAACTGTGAAATTAAGGCTCGTAGACTCAACAAGGTGACCTAGCAGGGCAGTGACAGAGCTCTAGGGGGGATCTGGACCTCCTGACCACATTTCCAGCTTCTCACTGCAAAGTCTTAACAAGGATTTAAGTTGGGTGTGGCAGTACCTAATTTGGCCACAAGATGGGTGTGCTGCTCAAAAAGTCTGTATTCCTTTCTGCCCTTGATTCTTCCACCTTTGTCTTAGTCTCTACGGGTCCTCTTTGCTTCTCTCTTTCTGGGCCTTTCCCTGTTTCTTGCTCTTAAAGCGTATTTATTTTGTAACTGGAATATTTTTGAGTTTTTTGTTTTCATTTCGCTGCTCCTTGAATTCCTCCCTCTTGCTAGAAGAAGGACCTGTCTATGATTGCAGGCAAGCAGAATCCCTTTCTGACACAAGACACAACAGGGGTTCTACTCTGAGATTGGGAGTGGGCCTGCGAGCTCTCGGGCAGCAGGGAGGGTCTTTTTGGATCTAAGGCTTCACCTAAAGGCTCTTTTGCTTTAGAATCCTACTTGTGCTTAAATATGGTTTTTAATCCCTTCATTGGGATTTGTTACTTCACAAGTACATGGAACGTGCCAGACTTCAAAATACCTGTAAGAAAATACCTTGTTACAGAAACCAAATAGCTATATCTCCACATTAATGTAATCCTCAAACATTTGCTATTTAGAAAAATAGAAAACCCTTTGCCATGTGGGAATTTCCATTTTTCACAGATTCTTGAATAGACTCAAGATGAATTTTTAATCCTCGCAGTGGGCACATGAGGTCGTTTTACAGTCGTGTAGACTCATGGTTAGAGACATGAAGTAGTTCATTTTCAGAAAGGTGTGTGACAGGGATGTCTTCGGACTCCACAAGAAGGAAAGGGACTTGGATCATTAGCAGCAGCTGCCACAGCCAGTTCTGATGGGTGAGACAAGCCTCGGCCCTCTTTTCTCCTTTGCCAGTTCTGACGGTGGTTGTCCACAGGACTCTGTCTCATCTGGGTTCAGTAATTAATGGCAATGACTACACTGAATGTTCATACCACACTCGCGGTGATGGGCTCTTTAAGGAAGTTAGCGGGTTACAATTCTGGATCAGATAGATTCAGGATACACTTCTCTGGTGAGGACAGCCTCTTCCCTGCTGTGCTTTTGCCTGGTCTTTGCCCCATGATGTGACCTCTGCCTCTCTCAGTCTGGCTAAGGTATTTTAGCTCTTCTGAGAAATTCCCAGAAGGCAGTCCTTTCTACATGTGCGTCAGCCCAAAGGTGCTCAGTTCTAGCTCTAGGTCAGCAAACCTAGCTTCTCCCGTTAAGTGTCCAGAGGCACTCAGCATTTCTCCTCCTGGGGCCACAAAGTCTTTCTGTCTCAGGCTCAGGTCGTGCTGCTCCTCTGTCCCTTCTCTGGTGTCACAGCTTCCCCAGGATTGAAGAGATTCAGAGTGCAATGACCTCGGAGTCTAGAGGATACCACTCCTGGCCTTTTTCTCTTGATGGTAGTGAAATGCTGCCTTTCTGCTTCTGCACAGGTGACTCTTCTTATACCCAGCACAGTGGTAAAATAACCAATTCCCACCTTAGCGTCCCAGGTTTTATTATCACAACTAACCCTTTGAACAATCATTCACAACTGAATCATATAATCAAGCACTATCTTCCCCCATGTAATCTTACCCAGATCCATCAGGAAAAGAAAAACTACGCCCCCACTGCATGGTCCCACTCAGTTTCTGGTGAGAGTATCAAAGACTGTGGCTTGAAGAGCTACATCAGGAAACTCATTGCACCACTGGGGACTTAGTGGTGCTGAGGTTCAGGTGCAGGAGTTTTCAACTTGACAGCCGATATTTAACTGTCATTGTGCTTTGCTTTTTACGGAAGACTGAATGGTTGGGACAAGAGCCACTTAAACCCATCCATTTTGTGGTGGTGATAACTCAGTCTCAAAAAAAAAAAAAAAGAGGGAACTCAGTCTCTATATCAGAGTTACAAAAAACACGCTCTATACATTATGGTCAAGTTCTGCTTGTTTCATAACTAAACCAGGCTTTAAGCTTATTTCTTAACTTTTTCCCATCCTTTAAACTTGGATTCTGAGTGGGGACCCTTTTTCTCAATCACTCTACAGATCCTCGGTTTTTGTCCGTTGCAATGAGGACAGCAGTGGGCACCGCCTTCCTGTTGGACTGCGGGGTGCTCGTCTCTCGTGGTCCTTATCTGGTTGGACCCTCGCTACTCAGTTGCTTCTTGCCACACAGAAAAATGCTTCCATGGTAGAATCAGGAAGGAAGCCAAATTCCATGTAGTGTTCTTTGAAGGAACTTGCATCTGAACTCTTTGAACAAATTAAATCGAAAACCTCAAAATTAAATAGAATACGTATTAGTTTAAAGTGGTTAGGAGTGCAAGCTGTGGAATCCCACTGACCTTGGCTCTGATCCTGACTCTGGCTGTGCTGTGTGACGCAGTATAGAGTATCACAGCTGGTTGCAGTGGGAGAGAACTAGATGAAGCTGCTTTGAAATGACCACTGCTCTTTACAGAATGATGATCACCCCTCAATCCCTGGTGCTCTTTGACCAGCCTTGTTCTGACCACCTGTGCCCTTGTGTGCTAAGTACTTGCCTGTAGTCGGTTCATACCAGCATCCAAAGATCTGCCTATGGGCCAAGAACTGTGCTCAACACGGAAACATGCTTCAGAGAAGAGCAGGAATCCAGAGTTCCCCTGCGTGGTGTCCTTCTGCTGACCTTGTGTCTCAACATATTGGCTTTTTTACTTTGGGCCTGCCACCAGTCTTACTAGGTCTGCTATTCCCTCTCCTGCCCATCTCAGAAAATTGTCTTGACGGTTAAGTTAGTAAGTGTGTCTGTCCCCAAAATGGGTGGTGCCCCCTGATTCAGGAAGCAGGGCTAGCTAACAGATCTGACTCTCGTCGTCAGCCTTCTTATACTAGAAGGCTGGTGAAATCAGCTTCTCACAGGCAGGCCTGTCGTCACAGAATATTCAAACATGAGATGTAAGCCTTCCTCTGCTCATGTGTGCTTTCGGGGCAGGGGGTGGGGGGGGTAGTGGGGGACGGGACTATAACTCTGCTTAGGGATCCATCGGCTGTGAGTAGTGAAATCCGTTTTATGCTGCCAAGCAGTGAGCACAGCAGGACCCACGTTGACAGCATCCCAAGTGCCAGGGCTCCTCCCATGACATTATACAAAGGCAACTTCACCAGCCCCACTGTACTTCCTACATATGACCTCTGAGGCTCAGGGGCCCCTGAACTCGGTCAAAATGTCACCATATAAAATGGGGAGAGCACATACCTTGAGCTGCAACGTGCACGACTCAGTTTCCTCCCATGGAGTGACTTCATGCATTAGGCATTTCGCAGTGAATAGTTCCGGGGACTTCGCACATTGTGATGTACATGCATGTTGGTGTCGCCAACACCAAGCAGAGCCCACTGTGCATAGATAAACTGCTTCATAAATGGGGCCTCTACTACATCTGTCACAGATGAAAGGGGAGGCCATCAACTCTGGTTTGTTCAGTAACTGCTTAGTGAACTCTGAAGGTGTTCCACGCACTATGCTGGCACTAGAGATGCACCAGTAAGCAAAGCAGATGTGGACTTCCTTTCTCGGGCGAAGACAACCAGTAAGCACACAATCACTGTAATCTTGCCAGGTGCTCTGCAGAGAGGATTTGGTGCTATAAGACTTTACGACAGCAAGGCCTGGCCTAAAGCGGGGCAGGCACACCTGAAGATGAGGTCTCGGAGCCTGGCTTTGATTGGCCTGGGAGTTAACCAGGCGTGACCATTTCCATTCAGAAGCAAGGGCGATGCAGCAATGACAGGGTCTTGGTAAGGGATCAGGCATTCCTGGGCAGTTTCTGTGGGCATGGGTGGGGCCAGAAGGATGAGTGAGACCAGTTCCAGCTGAGAAACCGGCATCAGAGGAGAGGTGTTAGTCTCCCTGCCTGCTGCCTCCGAAGGAGCCTTGAATCACTGCCTTTGCTGCCTGCCCCTCCAGATTCTCCATCCAGGTATCAGATCCTGGGCTCTGTTCCTCAGAGGAGGGCCCCGAGTGACACAGTCAGCAGATAAAACCCTCTCCCCCCGCGGGGGAAAGCTGAGGCTGTCTACTCTGGTAAAGAACCCCGCCATTGTTGGGCTGCTGTGGGCAGAACCGACTGGACGGCAGTGCTTGGTGTGGTGCTTCCCAGGCTCTGATTGCCGCCGACAGCCTGCCTCAGAGAGGATGGCCTGCGGAGCTTGTCTCCATCATTTGTGTTTCAGGGGACTCAGGAGAAGGAACAGAGGAGACTGGCCACGTCCAGCAGAGCACTCGGCCTGTGTCCTCAGGAGAGGGTGGGAGGACTCAGAGTCCCTGTGGAAAATGGCATCCAGGGAGATGGGCAAGGCTCTGTCCTTTGCCCAGAGGAGCCCAGTTAACTGGGACACCTTTTTAAGCAGCATTGTTGATTGAGATTTTCCTAACTATAAAAAGCATGGGAAATGTACAAAGATCGACCTGTAAACACACCAGCAAGATGTCAGAACCAAAGGAGCTGGTGCGTGAAGGGCCCAGCATTTCCCAGGGATAGAAACCACTGTTGTCGGGGCTGAACTCCCTCTTGCACAGGAGCGTTTTAAAAAATCAACTCTCTTGCAGAGAGAACAAAGCAGTTAGATTGGGACATAATGAAATGTAGGAAAAAATTATAATTAGTCTCTTAAAGTACATGTTGAGGGGAGGAAAAGGAGGAGAAACTTTAATTCTTCCTTACCTTAGGATAAGAATGAAAAGTTGAAACCTGAGGAGCATCCAAAGTCCATGGAAGAAATGGGATTAAGCCTACTCATAGGGTTTGGTGTTAATTTTTTTAACACTAGGGGGAGCCTCGTACCCATTGCCTTCCCTTGCTTCCCCAAAGTAACAGCAAAGAGCCCTGGGAGGAAGTGTCAGCTGTCTACAAGGCTCATTTATGCTCTCTCCCTTGCCTATTGAGCTGTTGGAATTGTTTATAAATTTACTGATCAAACAGACATATTACTTAAGCACGTTCTTTGTGAATCACTTAGATGCACAATAAAAATTTACCTCAGCGTTGGCCTCAGACCACAGAAGATTTGGGTTTAAAGATGGCCGTGACTCTCCAGCTTGTGGCCTCTCCCCAAGTGTTTAATGGGCATCTTTCTGTAGACTGCAGCCAGGGCACAGTGTTAGCCTCCTGGCTGCCTCCCTTTGGGCAGCAGCCAAGTGCCAGTAATAGAGCTCTCATTGAGGCAGAACTGTTAAGAGCCTTGCCAGGGGAGAGGCAGCTCGAGGAGGAAGGGCAGGGAATTGAGGGCGCTGGTGCCAGCATACTGCACACTTGGGCCTGCGGTTTGCAGTGGTTGGTAGGAAAGACTTGAGAGCGTTTGATGGGTGCCAATGTTGCTGTGTTTTGAAGGGTGGAGAGAATTGTACTTCCTTGAAAGCATCCCAAGACAAAAGAGGACAGGTGATAAAGGTAGTAGGCTAGTGAGGAGGCTACCGGCTTGGATTGTAGATAGATGCAGGCCAACTACCGAGGCTCAACTCCAAGATCTGCCCATCCCTAAGTGATTGGAACCTCCTTTCACCTCAGCTTGCTTATAAAGTAAGGGTGATGATAGTATCCCTGGTAGAGGTGGTGTGAGCTCACAGATTCAAAGTGCTAAGTAAAAAGATGGATGATGATTTTTACTGACCAGAACCTAGACCCCGATAGGAGGGGTCATCAATGAGGTGTTCATTCTCACTTTTCTGTCAGTAAAAAGTTTAGGAATCTAATATCCCTAATGGAGGACTGGACATGCTAGTCCTTGTGTAAGATTTCAGAATCACGGGCTTACACCTCACCGATTTCCCTGCCAAAGAAGTGCTACTTTTGTCGTGCCTGGGGGAAGCCCCTGTCTTCAGTGCAGGTCACCAGGCACCCCCCCCCCCGTTCTTACACCTTTTCATTTGTACTCTGGTGTGTCCTGCAGATCAGCCAGAAGAAGCTGAAGAAATATGAAAAGGAGTATCACACCATGAGAGAGCAGCAGGCTCAGCAAGAAGACCCCATTGAGCGATTCGAGGTTTGTTTGCTTGTGGCCCTGTCCATATCTGGTTGCACGTCATTGTGCCGGGGCTGGTCTTACCAAGCTCCTGGGAAAGCTGAGTTCCACGGCTCCCGTCTCAGTCTGAGTTGGCATATGAGAAAGCAAGGGCTGTTTTGTTTTAAACCAGCTGCCTTTCTGGTTACCGTTCAGTGGCCTTTGTCCGTTAATAAGAAATAGCTGCCGGACAAAGTCCCTTGAATTGGTTAAGTATTTCTTCATGGCTGAAAATAAGTCATTGATTGGAAACACATCAGGTCCAGCCAAATCTTACGGTACTTCTATGGGACTCAGAAATTGGTTTGGATGTCTAGTCCTAAGAACAGGACAACCTGATGTGCCTGTAACCGGTCCCTCTCTGCCCTTCAGCGGGAGAATCGACGTCTGCAAGAGGCAAATATGCGGCTGGAACAGGAAAATGACGACTTAGCCCATGAGCTCGTGACCAGCAAGATCGCACTGCGGAAGGACCTGGATGATGTAAGGCCACCTGGACTGCTGGGGAAGGGCCTTGCGAGTGTGGAGTGGTAGTGACTGTTGGTCCTTGTCGCCGGGTTTCTTTGCCGGCATTCTGGATCACCTGTGAAATGAAGCCCTCCTCCGCACAGCCTTCTCTGCTTGGGCACGTAGCCCTGCAAGCCTCTCCTCAGCATGGCCTCGCTAGGGAGTTTGGCTGGCCCTTACGCCGTCGCAATGGGCAACAGTGTTTTAATCACTCCCAAAACGAGAAGGAATGTGTTGTCCTGCACACTGTGTGCCTATTGAATAAGTTGCCGATTAGGATGCAGCTCAGGGCCTCGGCCACCAGCAGCTCCCTTAGTCCTTTCTGCTAGCAATGGCCTGTTCTCCCTTGCTTCTCCTAACACTACAAATCTGAGACAGTGGTTTTCCTTGGAAGAAGTGCAGTCCTCTCATCTATCAGGTTAGGGATTTTCCAATAAAACTTTATTTAGAAAAATAGGTGATGGGCCAGATTTAGCCGTTAACCTTAGTTTGCTAGCCTCTTGACCTTCTAAGATGACTTTTTGTGCTCACTGGTTTTCAAAGGCTCTGTGGATAGGCTTAAGCTATTCTGGGCTTACAAGGGACAAACCCATAACCAAGACCCAAAACACTGCCACTGAGTCAATTCTAACTCGTATCAACGCTACAGAGGATTTCCAGGGAAGTAATTGTTTACAGGAGCCAATAGCCTTACCTTTCTCGAGGAGCAGACTAATGCCTAAATGCACCACACCAACCTGGCTCCTTCATTGAGCCCCATTAGTGCCCAGGAACTTCACAAGGAACTTGAATGCACTCCTGCATTTCTCTGGGTAGATAGAAAATAAGTACTTTCATTGGATTCTCAAAGTGACCTGGGTGGCAGATGAGCTGAGAGAGGGGCGGCAGGAGCTCCTTGTCTGCTACTTCTCTTTAGAAGTTGAGTAAAGGAGTGGGAAGCCACTGCCCAAATAACCAGGCCCTCTGCTGGCATTTCCCAGGGACCAGGTGTCCCTGGGAAGGCTTCCCTCTTCCAGTCATTGCTGGGAACGAGCATGTTTCAAGGTCATTAGCCCTCATTGAGCAGCACCTGGGGGCTGCTCAGAAGGCTTGCGTTTCCTCTCTTCGGTGCAAATTCCTAGAACACACTGTTTCTCTTTGTTGGAACACTTCATAGAACACCGCCTCACTGCTCAGGGATTTGTTCCTAGCAGGTGGGAAAAGGGGGCATCCTGAAGCAGGGTCAGAGGTATGCACCTATGACAGCCCTGAAAACGCCTGTGAATTGTGCAGAAGGGAAAGGAGGGGAGAGATTAGTCCTGCACTGGAGTCTGAGCTCTGATGAAATTATCTTCGAGGCAGCTTAGACTAAAATTGCAGGTAAGATTTAGTCTGAGCATTTAAATTTCCTTAGTCAGCTTTGTATTTGGGGCCCCCTTTGTGGATGAAAATTACTGTAACAAATCCGGAAATTTGAGGACCAGAAAGATGAAGGTACCCAGGAAGAAGCAGAGCCGGAATCTGACCAGAATGCACAGAGTTGTCCTGGGCTGCGCCCTGCCCACACAGTAAACCTGGAGCTTGTGTGACTCCATCTCAGGCATGGAGAGGAGGACCGGGACTCCTGACGGTAGGAAGGAGCTAGCTCTTCCTTACCTAACCAGTGCTTGGCACAGTGTTCTATCAGATCCTCAGAGCAACACCCTGTTCTCTAAGGGCTGTAATTATAACCCTTGTCCTAGAGGTGAAATTGAGGTGAAGAGAAGTGTCTGACAAAGATCACAGTGGCAGCTTGCTGTAAAGTTTCTGTCCGGCTTGGTGTAATGCTGACCTGCCCAATGAGCTGGGGAAGGGTTCCCTCTTCGTTTCTTTCCTTTTTAAAATTTTAATAAATCATTTTATTGGGGCTCTTATGTATCAAGCACATTTGTATATAGGTTGCCATCATCATTTCCAAAACATTTTCTTTTTACTTGAGCCCTTGATCTCAGCCCCGCCCCCCCACCCCTCAACCTGATCCATCTTTGTTTCTTAAAGACACTGTGGAGGATTGGTATTCTCGATGAACTCTCTGATTTCATTGACCAGCAAAAACCTCTCTGGGTCTAGAATTTTCTGTGCACCAAATTATTTAATTATGAATTCATTCTCTTTCATTGATATGGGGCTGTTCAAATGCTCTCACTTTCCATATATACCTGCTTTTATAACCCTTCTCTTTAAATCCATTTCGTCTTAGTTGTCAAATGAATTGGCATGAAATTGTTTATATTTTCTTACATTTTCATGTTTATAGGATCTGTAGAGAGGCCCCACTTTCATTCCTAATATGGGTACTTTGTTTTCCCTTTTTTCTTTAATCATATAGAGTCCAGGTGTCCTCAAGCTATGGCCCACGGGCCACATGCGGCCCGCCGAGGACATTTATCCAGCCTGCCAGGTGTTTTTGCCCCATTTTTTTTACTTCAAAATAAGATATGTGCAGTGTGCATAGGAATTTGTTCATAGTGGTCTTTTTTTTTTAACTATAATCTGGTCCTGCAAAGGGTCTGAGGGACAGTGAACTGGCCCCCTGTTTAAAAAGTTTGAGGACCCCTGATCTAGACAGAAGCTTATCAATTGTATCGATCTTTTTTTTAAAAACTGCTTTTGCTTCCATTGATTTTTCTCTTTATTTTGTTTTATTGATTTCCACTTTCTATGATTTTTCTTCTACTTGGGTTCCATTTACTCTTATTTTTTAAATAAGCATTTAAAGTTACAAATACCACTTGAGCCACACATTTTGATGTGTTTTCAGTTCCATTTAGTTCCTGTGATTTCATCTTTGGCCCCTGAGTTAATTAGCATAGTGTTTCATTTCCAAATAGAAGGGATTCCCCCCTCCAGAACTATTTTGGTTTTTTTTAAATGCCACTGTGATCAGTGAAAATAACCTTTCTGATTCCTTTTAGACTGTGTGTGTGTGTGTGTGTGTGTGTGAGAGAGAGAGAGAGAGAGAGAGAGAGAGAGAGAGAGAGAGAGAGAGAGAGAGAGAGAGAGAGATTTTTAACCTATGGCCTCTCAAAAGGTCTATTGGGACACTTGAAAAGTATGTATATTTGTTGTGAGTGGAGTGTTTTTTATTCATGTCCGCTAGGTCAAATTGATGGATAGTAGCGTTCAAGTTTTCAATGACATACTTATTCCTCCACTTGCCCTATAACTGATTGACTGATGTGGAAGTCTCCAACTTTAATTTGTACAAAACTCTCTCTCCTTTTACTGGTCAATTTTTGTTTCTTGTGTTCTGAATTTCTATGTACATTCCAGATTGCTATGCCTTCTCAATCAGATGACTGTTATTACCAAGAAATAACCTCCTTTGTCCTTGATAGTGATATGGCTACTCTAACATTCTTAAAACAAATTGGTTGTATAATGTATCCTTCCATCTTTTTACTCTTAACAAAGCTGAGCTTTTCTATTCAAAGTGAGTTTTCATAGCTTCTTTATTCAGCCTGACAGCTTTGTTTATTAATGGAAATGTTTACTGAGTGTATTTAGTGTGATTGTTTATTTGGTTGGTCATAAGTCTTATCACCTTACTCTCTGTCCTTTGTTTTGGTTCCTGCCTGCTTCTGGTTTAATGTGGTGTTTTCTAATTTCAATTCATCTTCTGTGGTGCTTGACCAGCTGCTCTGCTCCGGCTCCCTCTGTTCAGAGCTCGGTTCTTTAATTCCAGCTGCCTCAGCCTTTCTGGCTCCTGGATGCTTCATCCTTAACCAGTGGAGACCTCCGTATTCTGCTTGGAGCCCTCTCAGCTTGTTCTTTGGTCCAGAAAGCAGCACCAGGCATAAAGCAAGGACGGCAGCAAGATTGAGCCTGTTTGTTTTCTTTCTCTCAGGAGCCACGACCCTGGACTTACTGTTTCAGCGACTGAAAACAGTTGTTTCATAGACTGTGCCCCGTTCTCTGTGTACAGGGGGAGGCTAAGTCTGGTCCCTGTTACTCCTTCCTGTTCAGAAGGAGTGAAGTTTATTCTCACCACATGTTCTCTCCCCATATGCTTACGTAAATGCCGTGGCTGTGGAGGAGTCCGGTGGGATCTGTGTAGTGGATTCTGTGTAATTGCCCATTGGCACAATATTGAGTCCACTCTTGAAAGTGTGGCACAGATGCTGGTTGAAGTGTTAAGTGACCAGGTTCCTGACTCTAGTCCTACTACATGGGTGGTGAGAGTGAGGGGAAATTCACATCCATTCCCAGAAAAGACAGAAACCCCACTTCTTTATCATGTGGGCAGTCAGACTTCAGGGGAATGTATGGAGTCCTAAATCTATGCCAGCCCCTCATGCTCCCTGTGAGCAGTGCTCATAGGACCTTACCCATCGCAGTGGCCAAGAGCGTGAATGAGACCAGAGGCCCAGCACGTGCTTCCGAGCTGTGCTCAGAAGATGTGAACTGAATCCAGGGGAGGGATGACGGATTATTCAGATAGTTTGTGAAGCAAAATCCCTAACGGGGCTTCTTCCTCCTTACCAGTTATTTCTCTATTCTCGTCATTTCCTTTGTGATGGCTTCATAGATTTGAGTTAGGCGGGGGGGGCACGCCCCAGAAAGGACCAGGCCCATCATTTCGTTATGTGCAAGTGCAGTGTGTCAGTAATTGATGGCCTTCAATGTTTGTACCAGGAACCCTGGGGCGGGGGGTGGGAGGGCGGGGTAGAGGTTACACACTGGGCTGCTAACCCCCAAAGTTAGCAACCCATGTGCTCTTTCTGGAGAAAGATGAGGCTTTCTGCTCCCGTAAAGATCTGCAGCCCTGTCCTGTAGTGTCCCTGTGAGTCAGTGACCTATTACTTGCATTGATAGCCCCCGCCCTCTGACACCTGTTCTCGCAAAAGAAGGGGAGGGAGGGAAGGAGGGAGGGAGAGAGAGAGTGAGTGTGTGTGTGTGTGTGTATGTGTGTGTGTGGGTGCTGGGTGTGGGAGAGAGAGAGTGTGTGTGTGTGTGTGTGTGTGCTGGGTGTGGGAGAGAGAGAGAGTGTGTGTGTGTGTGTGTGTGTGTGTGTGTGTGCTGGGTGTGGGAGAGAGAGAGTGTGTGTGTGTGTGTGTGTGCTGGGTGTGGGGGAGAGAGAGAGAGAGTGTGTGTGTGTGTGTGTGTGTGTGTGCTGGGTGCGGGAGAGAGAGAGTGTGTGTGTGTGGGTGTGTGTGTGCTGGGTGCGGGAGTGCCGGTGGAGTGGAACATGTGGGCTCAACTACACAGCTATAGTGAAGTGACACTTGGGCGTGGAAGGTGGCACATCAGGAGTTGGCGCCGCACCCGCTCCAGCTCTGTACCTGTGGGCTGCTGCTCTGGCTGACCTCCTCTCCTACCTGGTGCCCATTCTTCAGTTCTTAGGGACCCTCCAGCCAGGCCTAGGTAGATTGTTGTCATCTGGCTACCTACAGCTCTTCCTGTCCATACAGTAACCCAGGGGAGGACAGAAGGAAGGAGCGCCAGGAAACAGGCCACGCCCTCCTCCTTGATCAGGTGACAGCCGGGACCGAATGTACAACTTGGTTGATGAAGCAGAGGAAATACCGAGAATTGAGAGAAGAAAACTAGAGTTTGTTACTCTGGGTACCTTTCATTGAGGGTCACGCTGACCAGACAAGCCCTCAGGTGAAGTGCCTGGAGCTCAGAGAGCTTCTCGGTGACGTGTCCAGGTAGCACCTGGTTAGTGGCCAATGGGAGTTGAACACAGACTGACTGATGGCAAACAGCGCAAGTCCTCACCACTGCCATACCCAACATGAGTGCAAGGGTCTTGGCCAGGCACATCTGGAGAGTCTAGTCTCATTGGAACTTGCGTGTCGTTCATCCCTCTTGCCGGTTCACATCTCCCCTCTGCTCAAGTGGATTTGTGCTGGGTGATAGTTTAAACCCTGCTCAATCTCAGTTCCTTTTTTTTAAAATCATTTTATTGAGGATTCTTACAACTCATATTACAATCAGTACATCAATTGTATCAAGCATGTGTTGCCATCGTTATTTTATAAACATTTACTTTCTATTTAATCCTTGGTATCAGCTCCTCTCTTTTTCCCCCCTCCCACTCTCCCAGCCTCTTGATAAATTATAAATAATTATTTTCATATTTTAACACTGACATCTAGCTCTTCTCCCCCACGGTTTCTGTTGTTCATAGCCTTGGAGGGTGACTGGTTGCCCCTTCCTTCCCTCCTTCCCCACCTTCTCCCTACTCTCCTGGTATCACTGCTTCTTACTGCTGTACCTGAGAGATTTATCTGACTTGGATCCCGTGTGTCCTGAGCTCTTTATCTGTACCTGTGTACATGCTCCGGTCTAGCCAGAACTGAAAGGCAGGACTGGGGTCATGATAGTGGGGTGTGAGGAAGCCTCAAGGAACCAGAGGAATATTGTGTGTTTCATCAGTGCTATACTGCGCCCTGGTGAGGGGATGTCCCATTGTCTACAGTTGGATTTTAGGTCTCTTCTCTGAGACACCACCCCACCCAAACTTGGCAATGTTTTTTAGGGGGGAGGGGTTGTGTGTTTTGGGTCTTCTGATGCCTAGTACCTGATCCCGTCGACACCTCATGATCACATAGGCTGGTGTGCTTCTTCCATGTAGGCTTTTTTGATTCTCTACTAGATGGCAGCTTATTTAACTATAAGCCTTTATGACCCCAGATACTATATCTTTTGATAGCCGGGCGCCATCAGCTTT
Source organism: Tenrec ecaudatus (assembly GCF_050624435.1). Lineage (NCBI taxonomy): Eukaryota > Metazoa > Chordata > Mammalia > Afrosoricida > Tenrecidae > Tenrec > Tenrec ecaudatus. Next base: position 61,037,123 of record NC_134539.1, read on the forward strand.
TTTCACCACATTTGCTTGGGGGCACCCATTTTGTCTTCGGTGATCATGCTGGGAGGGTGAGCATCACAGAATGCCAGGTTGTTAGAACAAAGTGTTCTTGGGTTGAGGGAGGGCTTGAGCAGAGACCCAGAGTCCACCCACTTCCTCAATATATATATATATGCCAATGCCCCTTTTTTAGTTCATATATGTATATGTAGGTACACACCTATGTTTATACCTCTGTCCATAGTGTTTCATAGATCTTTCCTGTTTTCTTTTACCTTCCTCCTGTCCCACCATCACGCTCGTCTTTCTTCTGCCTCTTAGTACTTCCTCTCAGCTAGATTGCTCTTGCTCCAACACCCCCAGGATATCTATGTCCTCCTCCTCCTTGATTTTAATCCCTTTGCTGTTCCTGTCTGTGGCGTTGGTTGCTCACTGCTCCCTTCCCCCGCCTCTTCCTCCCACTAAGTCCTCCAGAACTGTGTGTCCCATTGCGTTCTCCTCGAGCTGGCTTCTCATGACTTTCTCATATTGGTAGGCAAACCAACAATAACAGAGACAAAACAAAAGATTGAATTAAAAGACGGGAAAAAAACTAGCACTAGCAGAAAATGAAAAAGCATAGATAATTCCACGTCTTTCTGCTGACCTTTATGACTGTGTCCCCACCGGTCCTTGGGGATTTGGGAACTGCCCCTCCTAACCTGAAGTCTATTTGGGGGCCTCCTTAGGGCCTTTGTGGCTTGGCTTTCTTTCCGTTGCTGATCTGTTATGCTCCCTTCTTGGTGCGCCCTGCTGTGGGGGGTTCAGACTGGATTCCCTCCCCACTGTGTGCTCTGTCACGGTCTGCTCCAGTGAGGGGACATCAGGTCGCACACTGTTGTTGGCCCTATGGTCCTCTCTGTGCCTTAGCAGCCCCGAGCAGGGATGTCGTTAGGACTTGGGTGTGCCAATATGGGCTCTAGACCCTCACTCGTTTTCCTCCGTGGTTTGCTTGCGTGTGGGTGTGGCAGGCCGGCCCCTCTCCCTAGCCTGTAGGTCAGTGTCAGCCTCTGTAGCACAGGTCTCTAAGAACGGGTCAGTTAGCCTATAGGTCAGTGTAGCCCGGGTCTCTAAGAACGGGTCAGTTAGCGTGTAGGTCAGTGTCGGCCTGTGTAGCACGTGTCTCTAAGAACGGGTCAGTTAGCCTGTAGGTCAGTGTCAGCCTCTGTAGCACAGGTCTCTAGGACGGGTCAGTTAACCTGTAGGTCAGTGTCGGCCTCTGTAGCACAGGTCTCTAAGAATGGGTCAGTCAGCTCGTAGGTCAGTGTAGGCCTCTGTAGCACGGGTCTCTAGGAAGGGGTCAGTTGGCTCTGATGGGGGCCAGCTCTGTAGCTCAGTCTGTTCTTGTTCTGTGACATCGTATCTTGAATGTGTGTGTTTCAGGCTGAGGAAAAGGCAGATGCGCTTAATAAGGAACTGCTTATGACCAAACAGAAATTAATTGATGCAGAGGAAGAGAAAAGACGGCTGGAAGAAGAGTCCGCTCAGGTGAGAGGACGCTGGCCCCTGGCTCACATCACTGCCTCTCACCAGTGGCAGGGTGGGCGATCTCCGCGAGTGGCTGCCCTTGGGCCCTGTGGGAAAGCCAGAGACGGCTGGCTTCAGCTTCCCGCCCAAGGCTTTTTAATGTACCGTGTACACGGCGTAACGTTCTCAATAAGGAACGCCCAGGAGTCTTGGCACCATCCTACACTGGAGCAGAAGAAATTCCTGTGTATTAGCATCTGAGTGCAACCAGTAAGAGCGTTAGCACTGCTGGGAAGGGACAGCAGGTGGCTTATGCTGAGTGTCTGGCTCTTCCCCTGTGCGCCCTCCCCCATCTCCTTATCAAGCAAGTCTTACCTTGAGCCAGCTCCCCACAGTGAGGGGAAGAACTTGGAAGAACTTGGGGTGCTATACACATTGGAAGAACTTGGGGTGCTATACACCTGGAGCACAGCTCCCTCCTCCTCTATGACTCCCATTGTGGTAACACCCTCCCAGCTCCTGCTGGACTCCCTGAGGCCACGAGTGACCAATACTTGCTCTGTAAACTGTGAGGCCCTCTGGCTAACTGGGTGACCAACTAATGGTTCAGGCTGCTGCCTTAGCCAAGAGGCAGAATTTCAGCCGCAAAAGTCACAATCGTTAGTGAAAATGGATGTTTTCAGGATTTCCCGCTCGCTCGCTCGCTCGCTCGCTCGCAGGGCATGCAGAGTAAGGGGTAGCACCATGGGGCCTGCCAGAGCTACTTGCGCACTATGGAGAGCCCAGCAGGATGCTGACGCTCCAGAGCTTCCTTTACTTGTTCTTAGACCCTCCCTTTTGCTTTTCTGTGTGCAGTTGAAAGAAATGTGCCGCCGGGAACTGGACAAGGCTGAGTCTGAGATTAAAACAAACAGCTCCATCATCGGTGACTACAAGCAGGTGTGTCAGTCCTATGGCTCCAGTTGGGGGGTGGGGGCATCTGCACACCCTGAAGTTGTGTTGGAGGCACTGTAGCACCCAAATGAAACCAAAATATCCTGGTTTCAAACCAATCCAGGCTCAGTTACTCCCCTCTGATCCTGAATGTAAGATGTGGAAGCCCATCCTCTTGGGGAGGATTTCCTAAGACTGTCTGTGGTGGACCTGCCATAGTGCCAGTAGGGGGCAGCACCGAATGAATGAAAGCCACCGGGCAGTCTTAGGAGCATGTCCATATTGGAATTATTACACAGGGTTGTGTCTAGTTCTCTGCCTGACAGGTACAGTTTAAGAATCCCGGATCTGGTCCGAGAGACCGGCGAGGTTCTTGAGTCTTCGAAGGGGGGTGGGGCTGGGGTGTGTGTGCCAGAGGCCCCTGCGTATCCTAGGCCTGTGGGTGCCGAGATGGCACAGGTAGAGGAAGCTCCCTTCTGCCCCACACAGTGGCCACCTGCTCTTCAGCATCGTGCTTCAGCTCCAGCCAGCCATTTTTTCCTGAGCCCAGATCACACAGCTCATGGTCCTGCCGAAGGGATTGTTGTTACAGGTTATGTTCATTTCGTTTGCAGATTTGCTCTCAGTTAAGTGAAAGGTTGGAGAAACAGCAGACTGCTAATAAAGTAGAAATTGAGAAAATTCGGGTAAGTCCTTCCGTTTTCCTTTATCAAAGCGACTGTAGACCTTTCCTGAGTGCGTTTGGGGCTGCAGAAGCGGCACAGCAGGTTTGGGGAGGTGCCTTTTGGCCAGTTTCACATGTGAGAGGGACTCAGGGCTCAGGCTGTAGACCTCGGCTCCTCTGGGGCTCCCACGGACACACTCCCCTCTGTGTGCAGTCCTGTGCTAAGGGCTGCACCCGCAGGGAGAAGGGTTGCGAAGGGCCTGGCTGGTTCTCACAGGTTGGTAATGTGTGTACTTCCATTGGAGGAGCCTGGGTAGGGTAAGGGTTTTATGAACTTGGCTGCTGACTACAGGCAGCAGTTTGAATCCACCTGCTGATCCTCGGGAGAAAGATGACACTTTCTGCTCCCTTGAAAAAAAGGGTAACCGTCTCAGAAGCCTGCAGGGGGGCAGTTCTACTCTGACCTGTGCGGTCGCCGTGAATGGGAAACCGCTCAGTGACCATGAGGACATGCCCTTGAGAACTTGTCACGTCCTACAAAGAAGACTACTTGACAGATATATGGCCGAGGTACTGGCAACCCACTGGACAGGAACCCGAGACGTACTTGAACTAAAGGTCTAGTCCCGTGACCCTCTCAGCACAGGCAGTATTTGGGGGCAGGGCCAGGAGGGTTGTCTTTGGAGCAAGATTCACGACTCCTGGTCTCCATTAAAATTGGTGTTTTGCCAGGAGTGTCTATTTTACAAAACTTAAAGACTCGGAGAAAATAAGGAAAACTAAACCAAGCTGTAGTCCCATTGCTCCCGAGAACAGGACTGTTAGCCACACTTTACTGTGTCGCTTACCAGTCTCGGTTCTGTAGTAACCCAATCCATGTCACTGCTTCTCTTTACTCCCTTCCCCGCTGACGTCTCTGAAAGTAAGATGTTTTATGTAGGACACTTTTGTGGCTTAGTAGTACCAAAACCTTTTCTTGGAGGAATATGCAATCATGTTGTTTCCTAGAGTCTAGACCTCCTATTTTGATGAAACATATTAAAGTTTTATTTTTGTGACTGTGCTTTATATGCACTTGTATGTCTCATTTCTTTCACCTGGCATTTAACCACTGCCACCGATTATCAAAAAGTCTTCCAGAAACTCTTCAGCTGCTGCATACCTCCTCCTCGTATGCATGGCGTGTGTGGACCCCAATTCTGGGGTAGTTTAACTCCCACCCCTCCGAATCTGTGATGAAATCCTGGTACATATGTCATTATCTAGCCATTGTTGCATCATTTTCCTAACAAAAGTCTCTAGAGGTGAGTGTCCTGCCTGGGTCAAGGCCTAAGAATGAACACAATATCTATTTGGCCTGGGATATATAATCCCAGGCAGCTTTCCCGAGCCTTCCAAAGAGAGCAGTCGGAAATTCCGAGCTCTGGCACTGAGCTCCTGCGCCCCAAGAAAGGGAGATGGGCTGGTTCCTCCGTGCAGCTTTGTCCCTTTACGTCTGATATCCCATTTCAGCAAAGAGTGGATGACTGCGCACGCTGCCGGGAAGTTTTCAACAAAGAAGGCCGTGTCAAGGGCCTCGGCTCAGCCAAGGACGTCTCAGATGAGGACACAGACGGAGAGAAGGAGGCACTCAGGAACCAGCTGAGAGAGATGGAGCTGGAACTGGCACAAACCAAGCTCCAGCTGGTAGAAGCTGAGTGCAAGATACAGGTACCAGCCAGCGAAGCACTTTCTCTAGGGCTGACGAAGTGGGAGGGCGCGTTTGGGACTCGACTCCCTGGTCTGCCCAGAAATGAGGTGGAAGTTTACTGTTTGGGTCGCTTTTGTGGTTTATCAGCTCTGGCCATAACCCTCATCGGGAGAAGGCTAAGACTGGACCTCTACGAAGTCTGTTTAGTCACCGGCTGGCCTGTCCTCGTGAGAATTCTGTATGCACTTTCAAATCCTTGTCGTTAGTGGAGCCCAAGGGACACAGCTTGGGGTCGTGCAGCATCACAGCGGGGCCCTGGCCTGCATCGCACAGCCTGATGGGGTGGAGAGTCCCTACCTGACAGGCATGTCTGAGGAGGCGATAAGGTGGAAAGGAAGGGCGCGGCACAGCCAGGGTGAGGGCTTTCAAGGAGAGCCTGTGCTTCCCCCGCCCCACTCCATGAGACCTCTGATGCCAGTGAGGAAGTGAGAGGGCTCCTCTGGTCATACTCCTGCTGCATGGCTGGATCCCGAGAACACTGATACTTAGCACGCGGTCAACACTAAGCACTGTGGGAGGAGTGGAGTTCAGGACGACCACTTCTGGCCGATGGGCCCTTCTTCACACACATTCACTGGGCATCTGCTCTTTGCCAGGCCCCATTCTAGGTGCTGGGACTGCAAAGCTAAGACGTGGCTTGTGTGACTGCCCAGGACAATCAGGAAAGGCATCACCAAGGGAGCCAGCAGTCTCTGAGCTGTGATCAAAGGAGGAACAGGGCTTTGCCAGATGCAGAAGCGAGAGAACAGTGAGCATTCCAGGTGGAGAGTGGCGTGTTCAGTAGCTGAGGGCTGAGAGGGCCCAACCTGTGGGGGAACCTCAGCTAATGGGTTCCTGCCCAATCTTCCAGCTAGTCCGGGTGGAGGTGGGCTTGAAGCCAGGGAGTGTAAGTGGGTCCAGGCTCTAAAGCATCGCAGGTGCCAGACGAGACCGTTTAGACTGCCAACGTTGGTGGGAATGAGTGTTGCAATCAGAGGTAAGTCCCTAGCTCCACCACCTGACCTGGTTGGTGTGCAGTGGACTGACAGGGGAGGGAGAGGCTCTTGTGATAAACACACCAGGCAAGACACAGGTCTTGATAAGGAAAGATCCCGGGTCTTTCGACATTCCGGATACTTCCACGGCAGTGTGAGATAGGAGTTTCCAGAGAGCTCTTGAGGGTAGAGAACACAGAGTTCTTGTCTCAGCTCAGCTTTGGGGCGGTAGTGTCATTGGCACTGGTGCCCCACATCCTTGTGTGCTCTGTTCATCTTGCAGGACTTGGAGCACCATTTAGGACTCGCCCTCAATGAGGTACAGGCGGCCAAGAAGACATGGTTCAACCGCACACTGAGCTCCATAAAGACAGCTACCGGAGTTCAAGGGAAAGAGACTTGCTGAGAGCAACTGCTGTTTCCAGGCACCTTCAGAAAACATGACACCTTTTGTTGCCTTCTTTGGCCAGATGTGTGATTCTGTGACTTGTCCCAGGACCAGAATGTGTCTAAATCAGATCCATAGAAGCATGCTGGTAGGTCACTGGGCCAGAGCTCATGAAGCAGGCAGCCTCTGGGGTAGGGCTCTAACTACTGATACTAACAGGCCTGCTAGCTCAGCCGATGCTCCGAACACTAGAACACACTCCTTGGTGTGACCTCCAGGCCTTTTCCCAGCATAGGTCACCAACCAAACCAGCCCAGAGGCTGAGATTTACATGAGTAGTTTGGGGATCCTTCGATCTGTTGGGTTTTTTTCCCCCTTAACCTTTAATTTTTTAAAGTATACATATTATGTATATGGGTCGGGTTGAGGGGGGCGGGGCAGGGAGGGGATCAGGAACTCAACGTAACTCACATCTGCTTCAGTGCCAGCAGAGGGTCCCCAGATAGTCATGGAGAAGCACTTTGTGTTACATAGGATGGTTTCATGGTTGTGGCTGAAGCCACCTAGTTTTGTTAACCTGAATAATCAATGCACAGATTTGGGTTTGGCACCATTCACATGTTTCCGATCAATTCTATGCAACTCTCATCGTTCCTGTTTTGCATCGTAGCTGCCAAAATCACTTCACAATGTTGGTTGGGTGACGTAACTGTGAGACTGGATTAATCGGGACGTGGACAAATCTTACTTTGCTTAATGTGTCATGTCTATGTGTATATGTAAATACCCCTCCCCAGCACACCCAACTGACAGTGTTGAAATCCCACCCGGTGGCTCAGCTGCACAGCATAGGGAGGTGGTTACCAGGCACTTACTTCCACTGTAGGCTGGGGTCGTCGGCACGTGCCCTCACCTCAAGGCTCCTCGTGTTCTTGTATACCATGCCGTACCAGTGAGACACACGGAGCTGTGTGTGTGTGTAAACATGAGTGTTTGTAGACGCCACAAGCTGCAAAGCCCCTGTCCTGTGTCCCTCCTCGAGCCCCTGGGCCCCACCTGAGTGTGGCTGAGGGGGACCCCACCGTCAGGTTAGCTGTGAGTTCTCACTTCACTCTGGAATGGAGATTTTAGCACCTTCTTTCCCTCTTCCCCTTTTAAATTGCTGACACTTAATTTATATAGTGATAAGCTGACTGAAGCTGTCTCACAGACGGTCTTGTCTTTGCTGCGTGCAGTGTGGAGATAGCTGGTTACAAGAGGCACTGGTTTGTATATAAAGACGTGGGTGGGTTTGTCTTGCTTTTGTCAGCTGTACTAAAGCTTTCTGAGGTCATCTGTCCGGGAGGTAGCAAGTGACGCCACCCCCACCCCCACCCCGAGGCTTTGTCTTTCCTCTTCGCTTCCCAGAACAGCTGTAAGCCCATCTAATACTAGGTGTGTGGACGTCGTGCTAGGGTAGTTTCAGTGTGTCGACTTTATGAATTGATATATAAACCAGTAAAATTGTATTACTATTTCTTTTGTGGGTTTTATTTTAACAAGCATATTCATTAAATATTTTGGTACAAACAGCATTGTTTTATGAAAGCCACTTTTGTCATTAGTGCTCTTGCCACCACCACCCCCCCACCCTGGCCCACAAAAGCAAATTGGTGCAAACCTTCTGCCCCTCTGTGCTGTCGAGCAGAATGTGTGACCTCAGGGAGCTGCTCTCCTCTCACAGCTCCCACTGGGCAGCTTGCAGGTACCAGGTGGCAAGCACGAGATGACCCAGCCTTTGGCACTAGCCAGGAGCACCACTCCTCTGGGCACTAAAGCTCTGCGGGCACAGGACCAGAACAGTGTGTTTGAGGTGTAGGAAATCTGAGGACTGTAATCATGCCTCCAAAGACAAAAGTCTCTCACTGGGCAGGGAAAGAGAGGGGTCCCACAGTAGCTGGGGCAGTGGGGTCATGGACAGAAATTCGGGGGGGTCAGCCCGTCCAGTCTATTCATCTGAAGGTGGCCCAGGTTCCTGCCTGTGGGGATGCGGCCCCTAGGCCCACGCTCTCCTCTGCAGCAGGAGGGAAGAAGGATGCTTCCAGGAGCCCCCAGAGGTATCACTTGAGAAGCAAGGTAAGGCCCAGGACACTGCTGATTGCCCACAGGAAGGTCAGATTAGTGGTTGGCCCTTCCTGCCTTTTCTCCCTTACCACCCCGAGGTTGAGAGCACCCTGGCAGGGGCCACTGAAAGGCCATCCTCACAGGAAGCAGGCAGAGGAGGGCATTTCTCTGGGATCCACACTACTGCCCAACCCCTTTCCCAGATTAAGACAGGAAGAGTCCAGAAGGAGCAGTCTGCTCAGTACTTTTCCTGTCCTTCAGGTCCGTGTTCATAAATGTTGGCACTCAGGACAAGTCCTCATCCCTGCCTCTGCCCTGGTTCAGAGAGAGGAAAGCACACTCCTGGGAGACCCAGTGAGAGACCTGTCTCAGGGCTGCCCACCCCCCCCCCCCCAGCTCTGCTGTGAACAAGACAGACAGATGAATTTGAAGTGCGACCCCAGGTGGTTCAGAGATGTTCCAGGTGTGCAGAGCCCTGTGGGAACTGGGAAGGTATGTAACTGAGCACAAGGACACGGCTGCCCTGCCCTGTGGCTGAAGGGAGCTGCCGGTGGAGCAGCAGGTGGGAGAGTCAGAAGCAATGACCAGTAACGCGGTAGGCCTGGGAAATGATGGGAGCAGAGTGCAGGCCAGTAGACTGGGGCTGTGGCCAAAGAGTACAACGTAAAGCCACTGGGGCGTTTCTGCCAACTGTGGGAACTTTCTATGGGGCTACATGAAGGACAAGATGAGAAGTCGGGGTTGGCTGAGGTGATCGGGGGGGGGGGGGGGGGGAGGTGTCTTGAGAAGGCAGGGCAGAGTTTAGGCCTATTGAGAGCTGGGCAGCATCTGTAGCCCCGAACAGCTCCATCTGTGTCGTGCGGGTGCTCTGCCCTGTGCTGCAGACGGAAGGCACAGCAGCATTCCCACTGTTAGGACCTAGAGTCTCCCAGATACTGCTAACTTTTCTCTGGGGTCAAAAGTGCACCCCTGGTCGAGAATCTAAGCTTCTTGCTGGTGACACTGGTGTGAGAGGCTTCTGGGGTTGGGTTTAGTGGAAACACCAGACTTGGGGGGGGGGGGCACAATACACGAGAGAGGCGGTGACTGATTTTTGGAAACCTTGGGACCCTCCAGTTCAATAGGGACACATGGTTTCCAGTTATAGTGCCTTGCTTGTTCAGAGAAGGCCTGTTTCTTAAATGAGAATGTAAGTCCTCTTCAAAGATTCCTCATGGTGGAGGTGCCTACACAGAACAGGCCGGCCCAGTGCTGTTAAAACAGAAGCTTTTATTAGTGTTCATCCAAATGGGGAAAATGCAACATGTCAGGGCGTGACAGATAGATGGCGGCGGCCAGCCAGAAGTCCAGTATCGCTCGGTGCAGAGGGAGGGGCCAAGATGTGAGCAGCAGAAGATCCCTTTGGGTGACGGCGAGGCACAGGTGACAGTCCACACATGCAGGCTGCTGCTCAACCACACCCAGGGCTTCATGCTCAGTCCTTCCTGTGTGTTGCCATCGTCCCCATGGGGACGGACAGTCCTTAGTGGTTGCCTTTTCCGGGTGTTTAACATAATGCACAATGTAACCTTATTGCCAGGGAATTTGCACTGCAAATTTTACTATTTACACCAACGTATTCCAAAAAACAGTCAATAGATACAAACATTTTGAATACATCACTAAAAATGAACTTGGCCATCACCAGACCAGAACAAAGGACCTACTGCAAAAGTCCAATACAATGTGTGTAACCGTGCAGTAGGGAAAGTGTCTACCACAGACACTTTCCACTGTTCCCATGCCTCTTGAACCCCACCCTGATGCTGACGAGCAAGACCAACTGACTTTCGTGAGAGCGCCCCACTGAGCAGCTCCACTGCATGCCCACCTGCTTTCCAGGCCATCCCGCCACTGCCCATCAGCCCAGCTTTCTCCTGGGTGGAAGAGACCTGGCTGTGATTATGGTGACCTCTGGAGGGTGTGGTCAGTCACTTACAGAGACTGAAGGCTCGAACACAAGCCTGACTGGTGGGTACCTGGAGAAAGGCCTGAGATGAAAGATGCTATGGACCTAACAAGATAACCCTGCTGTTAAAGACTAAAAGTCTGTGAGGCCTACCCTAGAAAAGAAGACAAAAATGGCAAAGGCAGCAAGTCTCACCTTGACCAAGGGTCCAATCCATGTCTTGGAGCCCTGGTGCACTAGAAAGGCAAGCAGCTACGAGCTGGATGGAGGCAGCTTGCGAGACAGCCAGACCCTGGCCCTGGCCCCGGAGGACTGAAGAAAGCCGGGCCAGGCTCCCGCCGACACTTCTAGGAAGAAGGTGCTCAGACAGACCTCCATGACTAGGCCTGGCCCAGCTTGAGAGCCCACGGCACTGAGGGAGCAAGGGTGATTCAGCACCTTCTCTGCGCCTGGCAAGACCACTCCTTAAGGAAAGGGACGCCAGTGATGTCAGGATAGCCACCCCTGTGTCAAGTGACAGGAGAGGTACTTTTGGAACCAGGGCTTGCCGGGCTTACTTCCAAATGGTACCTTAAGTGTGACAGTAGGTGTCAGGGCTGGAGTCTGGAGGAGCCTGGGGAGACCAGGCACAAGGAAGGTTAGATGACAGAAGCTCATGAAGGAAGCAAGTGATCTGGACTGTGTGGCACATCACACCGGCTCTCAGAGGGCGAGCACCCGCCATCAGAAAGAGGGCAGAGCGGCAGGGACCCTGCGTGCTATTTTCTAAAAGGTGATGGAGCAGGAACATCTATCTTTAAAAAGGGACACAAAAAAATGGGACTGCCAAAGCAGCAGGAGTACTTTCTAACCATCCTCTCATAAGCAGGAGCACGTGACTGATGGCACCAAGCCTATGCAGGTGGATTCGGGCCTGGCTTCTGGTGTCACTTCCGGTGGCTGACAACCAGTTGAGAACCACCACAACTACCTGCCTGCAAGGCTGCTGAATGGGTGCAAGGCCGCACCTCTGGAGGTGCAGGGTGGTGGGGGAACCCATGTATGGCCCACATAAGTCACCTTCCCTTCCTGTGCTGCTGCTCTGTGTCATGAGGTTCATGCCTAGTGTCTGGTAGAACAGCAACCTGAGTCCCTGGCTCCGTGCAACCACAAGTCAATTTCCCAGTGCATGACTGGGGCCCCCAGGGGCCCTTGTCCATCTCTGCTCAGAGCACCCCTGCCTGGATCCAAGAACACAAAGCCTCTGAGGCCCTGTGGAGGAAGAGTGACTCCCTGCCCGTGAGAGCGCCTTGGGTGTCTCTTGTTCCCACTGCATGGCAGAGGCAGGGGCTGCCCCTGCTGGGAGCTCCTCCTAGGAGGTGATGAGGGAACAAGGGTAAGTCCCCTCTGTGCAGGCACTTGTATTGTCCCTTTTCCAGGCCCTCCCCAGGCCAGCCTTGGGCTCTCACTCCCTCCTGCACATGCAGCACTCGGCCTCCAAGTCTTCCTCCTATGGATGGAGAAAGTGCCTTCCCTAGCACCTCACAGATGTTCTGTGACAGGAAAGGACCAAGCTCCTGCACGCCTGACTGAAAGGGAGGAAACCTGTTCTTAGCATTTTGCCCTCCCTCATCAGGCCCCAGGTAACATGAGAAAAGACAGAATGCTTTGTCTTGGGACACAATCCCAGCAAGGACAGGAGCCCTGGTCCAGTAGTGGTTACTCACAGGGCTGCTAACTGCAGTGTCAGCAGTTTGAAGCCACCGCTGGTCCAAGGGATAAAGATGAGGCTTTCTACCCCTGTAAAAAGTTAAGTCTTGGAAACTCTCAGTGGCTGTTCTGCTTTTTCTCCATGGTCGCTATGAGTCAGCTTTGACTCGATGACAGATGAGTTTTTGAGCAGGAAGGAAGAAGCCTGGAAGAGAAGAGTCTGCCAAGCTCTACCGTGTCTCAAGTAAAGATGGGTGCTCACTGGCCCAATGAAGCCAATAGCTTTGCACGATGAGGTTAGCCCAGGTCCTGGTTAAAACAAACTCTGTAAACTCACCATCTCATTCTGATTCACAGTGGCCGTATCTGACAAGGTAAGATAGCTTATGTGGGTTTGAGACTACCTACAGGAACAGAAAGCCGCCTCTTTCTCCCACAGTGGCTGGTGGATTTGAACTGCTGACCTTGTGTTAGCAGCCCAACGAGTAAGCCACCATGGCTAAAAGGCTCAAACTAAATGGAAAGTTAGATGTTGTGGCCTCCCACAATCAAAGTGACTTTGTAAAATCACGCCTGTGCTCACTTTCTGAACGTACATGTCCACTGGCTCCCATTGCCAAGAGTTAGACACTCCATGGCTTGGTGTGCATGGCCCTTCACAAGATGACCCCTGTACCTCCCCTGACAGCCGCTAATGCCATCCTCAGCTACTTGCTCTATCCTTCAGTCCCCTCCCTCTGACTCAACAGCCAAACTCCTTAGGTCAGAGGCCACTGCTGGCTTTTCCACAGTGGGTGCACAAGAGAGAGGTTGCGGAAAGCTAACGGGGCTCAGGCAGCAGGTATAAAGGAAGTCTCTCATGAGTAAACCAAAGGCTGCAGGGCAGGGCAGGCATGATCTGGCCCCTAGGCTATACTGTTTGTTCTGGTTCCTTGGCACACAGCCCACCCGGCCATCCACATGCTGCCTGCGGGTGCTCTGACCTTAGCAGAATTGAGTCCTCGGGGTCAGGGACCACAGAGGCCGAGAAATCTAAAACAGTTACTACCTGGTCCATTGCAGCAAATGCTGCTGAGCCTGAGTCTGACACACCGTAACGTGCCTCTGCTACTGAGCTCAGAACCCTTCACAGCACCCAATGGCAGCAAGACAGATCAGGAGAGGAAGGGGTGGTGGCAGGGACACTGGCAAGGTTGCTGCCAGTGGACACATTGCAACCCCACCCCCGTCTTGAAAGAACCCATGCCTGTGTCAGGACACCTTGAACCTTGTCATAAATTGACTTCTGGGCTCAACCACCCCCTCAAAAGCCTCTTCAGCCCTAGTCCCCAGCACAGCTCTGGAGCCATGGCAACCCCGCGACAGTGCGGCTGAGGCAGACACAAATCTGACCCTTCCAGTGAACACAACCCCAGGGGCATGCAGCCCCGGGGAACTCTGAGGAGGGCCACACGGTAGCCGAGGGTCTATCCTTCTGAATCCAATGAGTTGCCACCCTGGCCTAGGAAGACAAAACCACACATAATGATCCAAAAAGCACAAGGCACCAGTGTGCCTGTCCCTGCTCAGACAACCCCTTGATGGGCGGAGGGGAGTGGGAGGGTTGAGCAGCAGTTCTGGTAAGGGCCAGGCACAGACTGACCAATCCAAACACCTGAAAGCACAGGGACAGCCCATGAGCAGGTTGGATGGGGCAGCTCACCAACACCTGATCTCCCAGCTTGGTGGAGACCAGTCCTCTCACCGACCCCTCCCAAGCATGAAAACCTGCCTACGCTTTGAGCCTCCACAATGCCCGGGTCCTGCCCGCCCACCCCTCACCCGTCCTCTTCCTCTGTCATCAATCTTTTACCATCAGCTGCCTATACTCGTCATTTCAGACAGCAGGAGTGGCCTTGTACACAGTTGGCCCAAACCCTGCCACTCCAGCCCTGCCGCCCAGTAAGTTGGAACTGTCACAAGCCCATGTCCTTTCTAGGCACACAGTGCTTGACCACCCTGCTGTGAGGAGGCGGGAAAGGGGTGTGTGATTTTTTTTTTTAACAATCATATAAAGTGTAGTGTTTGCATGAAAATACAATCATCCAGCCATCAGCATCAAGCACAGCACTACCAGAACGTGTGGGCCCAACCACACACTTGCTGTGTAATTTTGGGCAAGTTTTCTCCTCTCTACGACTCCACTTCCTCAGAGAAAGTGCCTAGATTACATGGTTGTGGTGGAATTCAAAACAGATTCCTAAGAACGGGCTCTCATCACATCTCTGAACACAGCCTTTAAAAAAATGAAGTATTCAAGAACCACAATGTTTTGCCACAAATAAGCGGGGTGAGTTAAATAAGGCCCTGAGCTTCAGTGTCCTTGTTTGTTGAGTGGTGGGGACAACAACCTGCATTGCCACTGCCCCAGATGTCCTGGGTGGGGAGAGAAATCAAACCAGGAGTGTGGGGAGAGGCTGCAAAATGCTGGATTCAACCAAGGCCAGGAGCCCCTTCTGCTCACACACAAGCCAGTGCGCCAGAACTCACGCAGCCTGCACTCACCACACGCTCCTTTCTCCTGCCCCTCGCCAGCCTAAGGCAGGCTGCTCAGAAAAACTGCCATGGTCAAGGAAGAGCATCCTTTTGAGATGAGTGAGAAGTATCTTTCCCTGAAAAGGATGTTGTATCCACCCCCACCCCCACCCGCTCCTAAGCAGAGAACTCATGGGCATTATTTAGCAAAGGAGCTTGTGTGACTGACAGGACGTACGCAGGAGAATTACAAGCTCACTAGCAGCAGTGCGTCAGTGACCTCAAAGCCGGCTCCACCAGAGCTCACCGAGCAGGGCTCAACCTCCAGAGAAGACTGGCTGAAGGCTGGTATTGGGGACACCTAGCAATAGAACCAGCATCTGTAGTCTGATACCCCCATCTCTGTCTCCAACCTGAGCCCAGGGCAGCTCCCACATTCGCATTCCAAACCCTCTTCCTTGTACCCCACCAGGCACGCAGAAACAAGAGGCTAAATGAACCACAAACCCTTGTCTCTCAGTGACAGCCATGCAAAAAAAAAAAAACATTTCAAATACAAGAAACTTCCTTGGTTTATAAAGCCACAGCTCATCCCTCTAGTCTATCAAAACAATCGTCCCGTTATTTCGAAAGAAACTACCCTGGTCTTTAAGCCAGGCTATTCGGTCTGGGATGATTGCATGGCTGAGGGTCTGGATTCTAGCACACTGGATTCCCAGGAGCCTGCCCATTGCCCACCAGGTCCTGCTCTCCATTCCCAGCCTGTGCCTTCGGGCTGTAATGTAGCTGAAAGCACTTTGTTGGGTGTTGAATAGAGCTGGGTTCCATTCCTGACTCAGACCCAATTCCAAGAAGGTTCTGAGAAGGAAATGAGAAAGTCCAAGTGCCTGGTGTTTGAAAGATTCCAATGTTAACCCCCACTTCCCTTCCTCTCATTTCCAAGCTCTCATTGCTGCTGCTTCAGTCTGCTGCTGCCCAGCACCCCAAAGGACCTATACCGACCGAGTCACTGCCAGCTGATTGACCTGGAGCATCTGCAGAGATCATTAGCGCAAACTATGCCATGGGTTCAAGGGAGAAAACACTACGATGAGGTTGGGCTCTTAGGGAGTGCTGAGAGGATATCTTAGCCCCAGCCAGGCTGATGCCATTCGGTCCTGCTGGCCATACAGCAGCAAAGAGGACCACTCTGGAATGCTCCATCTACAGCTGGTGTTGGCTAGTCTCACTTGCTGGGGCCCCTTGGGCACATGGAGGCAGTCACCATCAGACCCCCACCCCAACACAGGCCGCACCATGTGTTGGCTCAATTTTCCCTTTCTGCAAAGAAAAGTCAGGCTTCCCCTTAGAACAACCAGGAAGTTAAGAAGTTAACAACTGATCAAGCAGGCACAACTAATAATAATACGCAATCAGTCTTCTCTCAAGCTTGATGGAGAAGAAACAATGATCCAACCAAACGGCCCCAACCTGGGAGGAAGAGTGATTTCTGCCAAGGTGTTAGTCATGCAAGCACCTCTTGGACTCGAGGGAAGCCCCTTGGCAACACTGCAAGTCTACCGTATTTACCTCCTGAAATGAACTCTGTCCTTGTCTACACACAGCTTCTATAACCTTGGAATAGTTTACAACCCCAGCTTTATTCCTGTCTTAGCTCACCTCTTCTCAACAGACTGGGCTACTCAGCCCAGTTTCCCCTCAGAGGCTCCTAAAGTCTATGGAGGCACAGAACAGACAGTTAAGATGTGCTTTATTCAATCCACATTCAAAAACCACCATCTGCCCATTCTGACTCTTACTAAACAATTAACTATCCAACTGTATGTGGACAGGCAAGAAAGGGACTGAAAACCAAAAGCCTACTTACTGCTGCCAAGTCCCTTCCGACTCAAAGCCACCCACTGGGACCGAGCAGAACTGCTCGCTCTGGTTCCTGAGGCTGTCTGTCAGTCTCACAGGACAGACTCCCTCCTTTTGCCTCCCATAGATCAGCTTTGAGGCTTGAAGATCACCTTGTGGTTAGCAGCTCAGCTCAGTGTTTAACCCACTGTGCCACCAGTCCCCACTCCCCCCGCTCCCGGCAGATCAGACAGATAGGCAGAAGCGAAGCCTCATGCAGTGGTGAGCACAGGTTTTCCCCACAAAGTATCAAAGGGAGGGTGGTGAGGGGAGAGGTCAGTTGCAGGGATGCGATCTGTCCGCAGGAGCACCAGAGTCCGTCGGTGCCTTGGCACAGCCTGCAGCCTTCCAAGCCCTGGTGAGCACTGAAGGTTTTGAGCTCCAGAGCTCACCTCATCAAACACACTTTCTCATTAGAATGCAAGGGGAGGAAACTTGGAGTCAGCAGGTAGGTGCACTAAGTGCAGCCCTTTGGTATAAGTTCTAAGCACCCTTAAAGTCCAAATCAAGTATTTATCAGTCCCTGGAAGCAGCCTCACCAGTGATAGGGGTAACTACCAGAGCAGAAACCAGCAATGTCGTTCTGCTTCCATAATGGCTTCACCATAGCAGCCCTCACCAGGCCTTTGGTTGGCGTGTCTTGTCCTCTCCCAGAGGCTGCCAACCTTCCAACCCAGTTAGCACTAAAGAGCCAGCTGTACAAGCCACAAGCAGGCAGGCAGCCACACGCCCCACCACCTCCACACACCTTTGCCTCCCTCACATGCATCCTTCCCACCATTTACGGAGTATGTGCCAGGTACTGATCAAAGCCCTCTGTGTATTAACTAACCCCAAACCTCCTGAAAATTAGCTGGTTGGAAAGAAATGCTTTGGCCCAGATATCCACATGGTTTCTAGCCCCCATTTCCAGCTGTGCTAGAAAGCGTACATAACCTAATTTAAAGTATGCTGCTTAAAAAAAAAAAATCCAAAGATCACTGCTTCAAGCATGTTAGCTCCCACCTAAAATGGTAAAGTGAAGAGGATAAAAAAGTTTATTCTTACAACTCCACTTGAATTCCTGACTTAAGACCAGTCTTTCTGGAAGATGCTATTAGGAAAGAACCAATCCTTAGCATCTTCTAGATGCCCTACATGTAACTGCCAGAGAGAAACACATCAACACAAATGCACCGCAGCAGAACGTGGTTCTTCATCTGCACTACTCTTCCCCCAGGCCGCCTTGTAATGCCGAGGAACCTCCGGCCACCAGAGCACTGCAGAGCCTGCGCCATGATTCTATGAGGCACGTTCTTGTTCCGGAGGCCTTCAAAGACTGGCCTGTGACAAATAGGATTTACGTGAAGATTATCCAGAGAGCACACCTAATACCCCTGGTTTGGAAATGCCAGTAGACCCTACAGTTCTAGGGCTTGTGATGTTAGAAATCTTGCAACTGGAAGAGGGGCGGATTAAGAATTCCCCTTATTTCTTTCCCCTAACTCACTACTTAAGATTGCTTTTCACTAGTTATTAATAAAATCTAAGCAACCTAGGGACTGACAATGAGTGACTGATTATAAAGGTCACATTCCTTTCACATAATCCAAAATGCATGGTGCATGTTATAACTGCCCCTCTAACCTGTTACACGGCCCACGCTGCTCTCAAAGGACAGGGGTGTGGGTACTCATTTCACTTCGTCCACTTCCTTCAATAGAAAGAGGTCCATGAGACACAAAGCAGAGTTGTGTTGATTTCAGGTTCTCATGATGGCTAAGGAAACCGTTCCAATTCTGTGCTAGTATCATTAAAGGATTGTGTTATTAAATAGCAGAAACAACTCTGTTGCCACTGCAAACACAGTTTATCTCCCAAACTAGGATCTTTATAGCAGGTTCAACTCCACCAACACTCTTCACCGGTCAGAGCCTCTGTTTCCTTTTCACCTTGAAAAGGGGGCTGTCACCTGAGAGGCACTCAGCTGTCTACGCAAGTTTGGGTTGCACTTGGTACTAGTCAGCTATACCGCGTACAACTTTTCGTATAAATGCCAAAGCCACATTAAAATGTATATACAGATTCTGTATGGGGAAGAAAAAAAGTTGTTCCAGCAACCTTAAAGTTAGTAATATAAAGAAAACTGCTACTTAGAAACAAATATAAAACATAAGACTCATTTTAATCTCTATAGATCTATATATATATATTTATATTTACAAATACAGCCCTAGCACAGACAGCTCACACATATGAAATGCATTTATGAGACACAGACTAACCCAAGGGGATCATTACAATCCCTTACCTAACCCTCACATCTCATAGGATGGACTCCATGATGGCGGAACACAGTGGGAAATAAATCATCTAGCTACTTAATCTGAGAAAGACAGATGAATAGCCTGCCTGACATCTACTTGGTCTCTGCTGCCTGGGTATTCACCATTCTGAGTCTCATCAAAGTTGGTTCTCAAGTAGCTTAAAAACTCAATCAATTACATATTTTTCCATAGTTACCTTAATATTTTGGTTTTATTTTCTATTGCTTTTTAAACGTATGGCTTCTTGCTGCTGTTGTATTCATACAACACAGATCAGAGCTTTTCATTCCTCAGAGAGGTTTCTCTCCTGGAGAAATTGGCACTTTGATCCTCAGCTTTAGTAACAAATGGACCGACCCACCAGCACTGTTACCAATCTCACTGCTTATACAAATGCCAGAGCTCTGGCCAAAAGAGAGCTGTTGTTGAAATCTTAGGTGAACTGTCCCTACCACTAAATTCTTGTATTTAAAGCAGGTACATGTATGTAGTCTACACACATGTGATACATTTGTATACACACACACAATCTAGCAAATGTGAAATTTCTTTCTTGAGTAGAAAGTAATTACAAGGGTATTAAAACAAGTGCTGAAAATAACTACTTTACATTTACACTATCAAGTTTTTAAAGGTGGGATGATGACGTAGGATCTAAGAGATCAAACATCCTGTATGATTGTCACATAGGCATGTTGCGTGTAAATTGTCTTTTAGTTATTTTTCTCTTTAATCAGAAAATAAAAGAGCTTACCTTTTTATACTGAGATCACAGCTTACAGTCACTACAGTTCAGCCTATTTTATACAAGTGATATGGCTACGAAGGTCCGAGGAGAACGAGAATAAAGTGAGATAAGCGTGCTGAAAACTGCTTAAAAGTATTAACCTGAAATACACAGAGGGTCCAACACTAGTTTTAAAAATACATTAACAAGGTATTCCCAGCTCTTCAATTCATAATGGTAACGGACTGATTCATGGTTTTCAAGCATTCATCCAAATTAAAAACAAAAGAAAAGGCTAATACTAGCAAAATCTACCAAGTGGTTTGGTCCCCAGGTGAACGATCTGAGAGGCTTCAGGAACCATGTAAGCCCAATTCCACGCGTCACCGTCCTATGCACCGCATCTGTCAGCATGAGGTATGTTGGGAATCTAGCGGACTGATTACCTTGCACAAGAGATGGGGTGTTCCTGCAACCTGAAGAAATCCAGGGTGCAAGCCACATCCCGGGCACCCAGCCCCATGCAAAGCATATGGCTTCAAGGAGGACCCTTGTCTCTGAGAAATGATAGCAGCACTATGCCATTTATGTGCTAAAAAAAAAGTTTAGAAACTGTCAGAAGATAGCATAGCTCACACACTAATTCTAAGTTCTACATTGGTCTGTAAACTCCCCGACATGAGACTAGGCTACAAGGGGTTCTGAAGAGATATTGCTAGGTTTCCAAAGGAAGGTTTTAAAACAGACACATGGCTTTGAATAGAGTGGTGCTCTTCTTTCAAACGCTCAGTCATTGCTTTCAAAAAGGAGGTGTCAGAGGGGTGTGTCTGACAGCTGAAAAGCCTCGGGGTGGGGACAGGGGGGTGTGTGTCACACTGCTCTTAAGAACAAGACATAGGAATTGCCATTTCAAGCCAGACAACCTGATGGTTCTAGAAGTCAGAGAAGAAATCTTGAGGGCCCAAGTGAATAATAAATGGTGCGACGCTCAGAGGCTGGCAATAGGGGCTGTCAATGAAAAAACCACCTACAGTGGAGAAAAGAGCAGAGAAGCAAAACTTTGTGTTAATTCCACGCAATTTGGTGAAGCCAAGAGCTCCATTTATATTTCTCTGCTCTTTCAGCTGTACGTGGAATTTTCATTACAAAATGAAGGGGGAGGAAGGGCGAAGGGGCAGGGGGTACACTGAATTCATTACAGAATTTAAACAGTTGAACTTGCATGGTTACCACTTCTAACAAAGGACTGACAGCTCAATTATTTTAAGTAAAGCAGAGAAATGTAAAAGTTTGCAGCAACTGGGCAGGTTTACAACATGGTTAGTAACTTCCAACAAACAACAAAATTAAAAAAAAAAACTTGGTAGAAACCATTCGAAATGACTGCCATCATGTTGGAAAACAGCACAGCTCCCTCTTTGCCATTATAGAGGGCTTGAGTAATGAAGCAGAGTCAGCTACTTCAAAAGAATTTTCTAGAGAGAAATCTCCAGAGAGATTCCAACTTGGAATGCAAATTTGACGATCAATTCCAATAACAATACAGCTGCAGCTGCCAATTCATAGTATTCCAAAGCAAAGAGGACTGCAGTAAATATTTAATTAATACAAACTGGACCCGACCAGCCATGCTTTTTCTTCTCAGTGATGGCTCTGTTTCATCCATCGGTCAGCAAAACAAATCAATGAAACATGAACCCTCCCAGCGGAGACGGGCCCTCTGTTTATGTCTAGCCACTGATGCACAGGATGAGAATGATATGTTCACAGCTATTTCCAGCAAGTGATGAGGTTTTATTAAAGTATCACCCACCACTCATACAGAAAAAAAATCACTGTTTTAAGTACCTCTGTGAAGCTGTCCTAGCGTGTGTTTTAAATTGCCCATTTCACCCACATTGAGAGGTCCCTCAGAAATCTGGAACATAGATCTGCCAGGTTTTGCGACTCCCAGGCTGTCTGATGGGCAGTGTTCAGCTCTCAACACAAAATTTGAGGAGAGAGAAGCTAATTCATGCTAAGAACGACAAACCTTTTTAAGACAGGCCAACTTAAACATTGGCATGAGACCACACGTCCTCGTGGGGGTGAGTACTTTAATGAAACCATTACCTTCTAGTAACATTACAGGCTTTCCAATAAGGTGAGAATGCCAGTGGAAAACTTAGGTCTGCACCCTTTACAGAACAGCACAATGTTACTTGACTGATCGGTTTTCACCAGCTTAATCAGGTGTCTTAAAAACAAATGCTGACCCATGGCTGAAACCTGTCACTTTTCACAGCAGCACTCAACAAGAACTGGGACAATTGAAGAGCAAGTTTTTATGGGGACCCTGTTGCTGCTTTAGATTCTGATGTAATTGAAGAGAAAAAGGAACCCTTCAATAAATCCCAGAAAAATCACTAATCTTTTATCCAGATTTAAAAAGCCAGGGCATGAACATAGTATCTTACAGAGTGAAGAAGGCCACAAGAACAAGAGTGGGTGATTGATCGATTAATTTATTATTTTTAAAACTTGGAAATTCAGGAACTTAAAATAATCACCCTCCTTCCCCATCTCCGGGCAGGGCCGTCACTGTGGTAAGCAGCACTCTGACAACAGACTAGCACCTCTCTCCAGGAACGCCCTCGTACAGCAGGAGTACCCAGGGCTCACAAAGGCAAAGGGGACCGGCTCAGACTAACCATCGCCTTCATTTTGTCGTGAGCAGATTGCTTACAAATGAATGGGCTCTAGAACTAAGTAAAGATTAGTTTTCAATTTCTTGTAATTTGCTACCAAGACATATCAAAATTAATAAGCTAAAACAATATTCAAACCCATATTTTATTGGCTTTAATTACACATTTGGATATTTACAAAGTTAAAGTTTAAATGAAAAGTCTCTATTGTATTAAAAAAAATAACTACAGCCCAGACTTGAAGTGCCCTGGGGCAAATACAAATCAGTCAGCTAAGGGTCAGTGACTGCATCAGGAACCAGGCAGCACTCTCATGTTACAACAAAGCAGTTTATTTGTGATCAGTGTTTGAGACTCTATACATCCTTCACAAATTTAATTTTACATAATCTGATACTTCTCGTAAAACTTAAAACGCTTAACTGCTAGATTTTTTTTATTTCCCTAGAACAGAAGGGCTGGTATAAGTTATTTTCCGGAAATGAGGTACCGTTTCACAGAACTGGTTTCTTTTTGTTTTCAAGTTTTAAAGAACTAAATTTGCATTTGTTAAAATCAAAAAGTAAGAAAGATGTTCTTTACAAATAATTTTGATCAAGTATGTGTTCAAAGAAAGCAGGATAAAAAGGCTTTTTCACTAACATCTGTATTGACTGTATTGTTGCTCAATAGGAATTAGCTTCTGTCATTTGCTAAAAGAATGAGTAGTGGGGAACAGGATATGTTGGGAATTTCATAACGGGCAACAGAACCATTCTCTTGGGTAAACCTACAGAGAAAAGAAACGGAGAGGACTCCAAATAAGTTTAATAATCCAAAAATAATTTTTCAGGTTAAAGAAAGAAAAGTCTTACAGTAATCACCTTAACCTTTTCCAGATTAGTCAGCTAACATGTAATATTGTAGTCGAGGCACAAACTCTATTTTGAAATTGTTCATAGTGCTTTGATAAGTAAGTTTCCCCTTACAAATCAAGATAGCTCTCAAGAGACTGATACTCAAAAAACCAGTTCACTGGAGTGAGCTGCCATGTATTCTAACGATTGAAAGCACTGTTATTGATTACTGGTCTAAAGTGACTCCATAAAGTCAGGCTGGTTCACATTTTGGCACACCCTATGTGAGAGAAGACACGGGGGCTGCAAGAGTCAAAACACAGTCTTGCTGTGCCGGCCTCAACTCTCCAGAAAAACAGCTCCACCAGGAGCCGGGCACAGGTGTGTATCTGCTCAATGACTATTGCCAATATCAGCATGTCAAATCTGGAAAGATTAATTATTTTCTTAAATTTGTAATTAATACGTTCTTGTGGCCTCACAAACTTCTGCATACTTCAGTATGATTTTAAATCTACTATTTCTAGCTAGCATTGAACCTATGGAGAAATCACAAAGCAGCAACAGCAGGTATTGAAGAGCACCAGATGATTGGAGGGAAATTACCCACATGCAACAGCTTTACAAAGGCCAGGAGACATATTTACCTTACAGCCAAAATAAAGCATCGTTTTAGTAGGTTTGCATCACAGTAACATTTAAAAACCAAATCTTTTATGTGAAAAATGGGGCATCAAATTTCACCAGCTTTGGAAGTCAGTTATATGGCACATGGAAAACAGGAGCCTTCTGAAGTGGGGGCTCGGAAACCACAGGGCGAGAGAATAATGTTAGAGGAGGAATGGGAGGAACAAGAGAGAGAAATTTTAAAGTTTGAGGAAAACACAAATGTAGCTGAGAGTGTAGCTATGAAGTGTTTAAAGGGAAAAATCCAGCTCTATAAATCTACACTAAAGAACTGGCTAACTGTGGTCCAAAAGAAAGACCGACCTTAAAAACCTCTGGCGCTCACATAAGATGTAACACAATGAGTCTAGAGGGCTACTGGGTTTTGGATAACGTAGACAAATTCCCAGGTACAGTGACGAGGTCAGGGACTCCAGAACTTGGCTGAGTACTCAAAGTAAATGCACAAAAGCAGGAAGGTCTAGAGCAGCGGTTCTCAACCTGGGGGTCCAACGACCCTTTCACAGGGGTTGCCCAATTCATAACAGTAGCAAAATGAGTTATGAAGTAACAATGAAAATAATTTTATGGTTGGGGGGTGGGGTGGGTCACCACCGCATGAGGAACTGTATCAAAGAGTCACGGCATGAGGAAGGTTGAGAGCCGCTGGTCTAGACGGTTTGAATTGAGAAGTTCTGGATTAAGTCGCATTGCTAGTCATCCTTCCGTCCAGCTTTGGAAGCCTTGGCCAAAATGGAGTGTGCGCAAGGAGTTAGCCCGGGATCACATGCAACCCCAGCCTCGGCACTCTGCCTCTCAGGAAGCACACTCCCTGTGTGGACATCTTCCCAGGATCTAAGCGGCCTATCTTAGTGGGGAAGGCAGCCACATCCCCTCACTTTCTGTGTATCTCTACAGTTAAGAAAGCAGATGAAGCGTCAGTCTAGCAGTATCTGATGGACCCATAATTTTCATCCAACCAAAAATCGAAAAGTTGATGTGTGAAGAGAAAAGGCATAATGCAAAGGTTTTGAGGCTCATGAGGAGGACTTAAAGCCACAGTAGCAATAAGATCTTTCCCTTCGGTGTCCTGCTTAGGGTCGAACTGACACACATACACTCACATATGCATGCACACTCTCACACATGCACACACACTGGATCTCTTCTCCAAGGACAAACATCCTGCAGTTGGGCTGATTCTGTAACAGGTCGCACCTGAGTTAGGACAAAATGTCTAAGAGCATATCACTGACTCCAAACCTTACTGCCTCCATTGCCACATAAACCTCATTCAAAGTTTTCCAAAGGGCCATTGGACTTCAATTATGCATTTGCTTCCCCCCGGGTTGGGGATACACTCCGGTGATTTTCTAACATGTACTACAGACTTTCTGCAGTCAGCACTGAGATAAGAGTATTGCAGCAGGTCACACCCCCAACTACATCCTCTCAAAGATCTGTTCACTCCCCCCCCCCCCCCATGGCAAAGGATGACCGCTACAAATTTGGAGCGAGCCATTTCCTATCCCTACCTTAAGCCCCCTGTAGTTCACGCAGTTCCACATTACACACTTAAATGCAGCGATGTAAGTGGCGAGCAGCCACACTGGAAAATGGATCTGGCCCTTCAGTAGCCTTTGAATGGAGTGTAAGTTGGCTGTAAGAAGAGCTACTTAAAATATTTAATTTTAATATGGTCAGAAAACAGGCAATTAGAACAAGCAATCTGAAGTCAGGCAAAGCAGAGAGAAGAGCAACTCCAACCAAACCAAGAACCACAAGGTTGTGGCATTTTCAAAGGGAATTTAAGTTGGGTCACTAGAATAAACAGGCCTAAGATCCTGGGATTCGTTTGAGGAAACCCTAGATACAAACTGTGCTTTAGAATGCGGTGACAGTGTCTCTTAAGAGCAGCAATCAGTAAGAGGGTATACATACCATAGGCAGGGGCAGCTGTGCTGTAACCATATGGGGTTCCGTAGCCTAGTGCAAAGAAGAAGGTACATCAGTCCAGGACAAAAGAGCAATCGATGGCACTGGTTCAAGCAATCATATTCCCTGACCCGAATCCTGGGCCCTGAGAACTCCTTCCAGAAGCTGGATGAGTGAGCACCACTCCCAGAGGTTTGCTAGCCAGACCCTTCTTTAGATCCAGAAGCTGCTGCCTGGTCTACAAGACTCTCTACTTGGCCTATCAGAATAACCTGGAATTCTGACTCTCTCTACTTGGCCTATCAGAATAACCTGGAATTCTTTCTTACAGAACTTCCCACGCTATGTTGTAATTACCAACTTCTTGTCTGTCTTCCCCACTATTCCAAGTTTTATTCACCTCTGTATCAATCATCTCAGCCACAGAATGACTGGCATATAAAGTGTAATTTGTTAAAAAAAAAAACAAAAAACAATTACTTATAACAATCAACTAATTCCTCAAAGGTGCAGAAAATATCTTTTAAGGTTTCTCTTCAGAAAACAGTGGCAGCTACGATGCTAAGATTTCAATTCCCATTTAAAGAAGACAACACAAGGATCATTTGTCAGATCAAGGACCAGCCCAATGACTGACTTGGTCAGTCAGTGAATTCCTGGTTTCAACACAAGATCTGAAAGAGGAAAGAAAGCCCAGAAAATGCTAGTGATTATTGACATAAGCATTTAGTGCCTATGAAAAAAGCTAGCATTATTATTAAGAAAAACACTACCAAAGAGCACAAAAACTTTGGAGCCAATTCTGGCACTGGGTTCTCTCTCATACAAGGGGGTTGAAAAAGTCTGTGGAAAAATTCAATTATTTTTAAATTATTTTTTAATTAACCATTTTATTTCAGGGCTCTTACAAATCTTACAAGAATCCATCATTCAATTATATTAAGCACAAGTGTACAGATGTTGCCATCAACGTTTCCAAAACATTTTCTTTCTCCTTGAGCCCCACTTTGGTATCAGCTCTTTTTTTTCCCCTTCTCTCCCGTACTCTCCTACCCTCGTGCATCCTTCATCAATGATATATGTTATTTCATGTCTTACCCTGTCCGTTGTCTCTCTTCAACCACATTTCTGTTATTGGTCACCCAGGGGGTGGGCTATATATCCAACCTTGTGATGGGCTTCCACTTTCTCTTCCCCTCACCCCCCTGCCTCCACCATCCTCCTACCTGCATGGTATCACTATTCCCACTACTGTTCCTGAGGATTTTATCGGTCCTGAATTTTTGTTGAGAGCTCGTATCTGTACCAATGGGTGTACTCCAGTCTAGCTGGATTTGTAAGGTAGAACTGGAGGGAAGAATTTATTTCAGAGCACAGCACTGAAGCTGCAGCTCAGGGTGAGAGACATGTCTGATCAGAGCACATGCGAGCAAATGAAGGGGGAGGAAGAGAGTGGAGGACATCCTGGCCCACCAAGCCTCGACAACGAGATTCCCGCTCAGAGCAGGCAATCCACAGAGAAGACCATATGGCCAGCCCCACTGTGACATGACATCCCTCACGGACCCATAACCCTACAGCCTGGCTATCAAAAGATAGAGTGTCTGGGGTCTTAAAGGCTTGCAGGTAAACAAACGGCCATCTAGCTCAGAAGCAACAAAGCCTACATAGAAGAAGCACACCAGCCTATGTGATTACGAGGTGTCGAAGGGATCAGTTACCAGGCATCAAAGAACAAAAAATCCTATCATTGTATGCTCACCTCCCCAATAAGATCATTGAAGACAAATGGGTGCAAAAGAAAATGTGGTAAAGAAAGTTGATGGTGCCCAGCTATCAAAAGATATAGCATCTGGGGTCTTAAAAGCTTGAAGGTAAACAAGCAGCCATCTAACTCAGAAGCAACAAAGCCCACATGGAAGAAAAGCCTGTGTGATCACGAGCTGTCGAAGCGATGAGGTACCAGGCTTCAAACAACAAAAAAATATTATCATTGTCAATGAGTGGGAGCGTGTAATGGGACCCAAAGCCCATCTGTAGCCAACTGGACATCCCCTTTCAGAAGGGTTGCAGAGAGGAGACAAGCCAGTCAGGGTGCAATGTAGCAATGATAAAACATGCAACTTTCTTCTGCTTCCTAAATGCTTCCTTCCCACCACTATTATGATCCCAATTCTACCTTACAAATCTGGCTAGACCGGAGGATGTACACTGGTACAGATAGGAACTGGAAACAACACAGGGAATCCAGGATGGATGATCCCTTCAGGATCGGTGGTGAAAGTGGCGATACTGGGAGGTTGGTGTAGAGAGGCAGAACCAATTACAGGGATCTACATATAACCTCCTCCCTGGGGGACAGACAACAAAAAAGTGGATGAGGGGAGATGTCGGACAGGGCAAGAAATGACAAAATAATAATTTATAAATTATCAAGTTTTCATGAGGGAGGGGGCAAAAGGGAGGGAGGGGGAAAATGAGGAGCTGATGCCAGGGGTTTACATGGAGAGCAAATGTTTTGAGAATGATGAGGGTAACGAATGTACTAATGTACTTTATACAACTGATGTATGTATGGATTGTGATGAGTTGTATGAGCCCCAATAAAATGATTAATAATAATAATAAAGGGCGGAGGGGGGAGCATTCAGGAACTAGAGTAATGATGTTTGTTTTGTCGGTGCTATACTGCACCCTGATTGAACTGTTACCTTTTTAGTACAATTTTTCCACAAACTTTTTGAAGCCCCTTGTATGTCATGGGACATTGAACACCTGCCTCACCATTTTCTCAACTGTAGAATAGGAAACCTCCCACCCAGGCTACTGAACAGTTTTGTTGTCAGGATCAGAATACTATTGGAATATAAGCTGCTATCTTAAATCTTTATTGAAAACATATAAATAAAAAATCATATGGGTAAACCTCTAGGAAAAATTGGTTTCTAGAGTAAACCAAGGACACAAAATAGACATGGGTCCTTCACACTGAACCAAATCTATCAAGCCTTTTCACACTAAAATCTCTCTCTACAGTCCAGGTCTGCTGCTCAGGACCTCGTCCTCCTCCCACTGAGCTACTGTTCATTCTGAGGATCAGGAGCCTCTGCAATTTCTCCAGGCTGGTGGTTCATACTGTTGTCCAACTGAGCCCGCACCATACTGCACTGTGTTTTTTCAAGTACTTGTTCCCAAACCATCTGATTGAAACCATTCTCTGGGGTAGTAGCTAAGTCTCAGGTCATCTGTGAGTGCCAAGTTCCAAATCTCATTTGGGAAAAAGCACTGAAATGTATGCTAAATAAATGAGCTGCTTTTAGGGATAGATGGAAGCATTTCCTGAGGGATAAAGAATTGTCACATTTTTAGTCCCTGCTTATGTCACATAAAATTTGGAATAGTCCAACTAATCCTTATAATAGGTGCTTCAAAAAGCTCATGAAAGAAGTCCATGATCTTTTCATTATATTTGTTCATAAATTTTTAAGCCCATTCATATACTTCCAAGAGGACACAATGCAGCTGAAACAAATGAGAGAAAGAAGGGACCAGAGATCAAAGGAGAAATTAATGCCAAAAATGCAGGTTGTAGACATATTCCAGGAAAGGGTTAAAGAGAGGTGAAATTATAAGTAAGCTAGTTGATAATCAGATGATTTCGGTTCTAATCTTGACTTCAATCAGCAATGTGGCCTGGAATTGTATAATGCTATTTAATCTGAGTCTCAGAGTCTTTACAGTAATTCCTTTCAGGTTATTGACACCAAATGGCAATAACCTGTTCATAGCCCTACAGGAGATACACTTTCCAAGACCACAGCAACTACAGACTCAGCCAGATGAAGCCACAGAATAAACAAGTTCCTCTTACTTTTCTTTCCTTCTTACAATCTTCCATGGTTCCCAAATATTGTGTTAAACAAATGCTATCGATGTCAGTCTTCCGTAGTAACACTGCCGTGTGGCTAACAATGCCATAGTCTAGCTAGCCTCTCAGCGACAACATGGACTCCAGGTCCCACTGAGCGCCTACTGCTCAGTGTCTAAGCTCTTCTCTCTTTGGTACATCTTTCCAAACGTGTTCCCTTAATCAAGGGCAATCCTCTGTCATTTACCTCCAGTAGCCTGAGCAGATGCCATGAGAAACCCAAGGAATTTTGTATTCTCCCTTGTTTTGAATTTCTGTGCACACCAATTTTCTACTTGTGTAATCTTTCCAGAGGCCCTGGATAACCTCAGAGGAGGAGAAGACGCTGTTCTTCAAAGGTTGGCCCAAAAGAAGGCACACTCGTGGAGGTTGTACTATACCTGGAGCTATGTAGCCAGGAGCAGCTGTGGCCCCAACAAAAGCTCCCCTTGCTAGAGTTCCTCTTCCTCTGCCGCGGACAGCTTGAACTGCTGCAGACACAGCTGTATTCACAACACCCTTTGCCTGATAAAAATAACACATTTTCATTAGTGACAGAAGTAAGAATGACCATCCTGCTGCCTCTTTTACCTACAAACTGAGAAACTTGAGTTGGGATGTGAGACAATGAGAACTTCAGATGTACAATGAACATGGCATCTACCTTACAGAACTGTTCTGAGAATGCGTGCTGGGCACATAAAAGCATGTGAAAAGCATATCCTTTTGACCTGAGTGTCATGTAGAAAGAGTATAATTTCTACAGACAACTTTCAGTGGTCAAATTACACTCAGTTATGCTCGCCCTGCCAAAGAACTGTGAGGCATCAGTGGTTCAGTAGTGGAATTCTTGCCTTCCATGCAAGAGGCGTGAGTTTGATGCCCAGCCAATCCACCTCATGTGGAGCCACCACACAGCAGTCAGTGGAGGCTGGAGTGTTATTATAAAGCTCCAAAGATTTCAACAATGCTTTCAGACTACGACTGACAAGAAGAAAGGCCTGGTCATCTACTTCTGAAAGCCAATCAATAAAGCCCTATGCATCACAAAGGTTCAATCCACAACTAATCAATGGGATAGGCCAGGACAGAGCAGCACTGAGTTCCTCTGTTCAGGGGTCACATGAGTCAGGACCTACTTGATGGCAGATTACAAGAAGGTAATGATAGACACTTGACATGTAGGTACAAAATTCACTGAATTCTCTGTCTGTCCTAATAACATCACCTACAATCAGCTGTAAACTTGAATGTGGAAAACAAACAAAAAACAGGACAAAGAAAGGAGGACCAAAGCTATGGGTACAGGTTCCTGCACTAGGAGAAACTATGACCTCGTGAAAATCATGTGATTTCTTTGGGCTTGATTCTTCTGCTGTGTATTTTTGCTCTAAAATGACAAGGGACCCTCCTGAAGTCACATGATGTCTCTCTATGCTGCTCTCTACCACACTGTCTCACTTCGGAAATCATCACCCCATTTTGTCTTCCTTACTTTAGAGCTGAAAGAGCAATTAAGAAACTAGGTCATGAAAACTTGGGTGGATTAATCAAGACTGTTAAATCAATCACCCTTTTCACAAACTGAACTTTGAAGAAAACCAGAAGGATGTGTAGTTTAAATATGCTCATTTTTAAATATATACAGGAAAAACTCAACCCAGAAAATACTAATATGCCTTACTTACCAAGGTGCAAACAAGGTAGGATAGAGCCTCCGAGCATAGTCTATGACAAAGTCAGAGGAGGATCTCGGCAACAGCGCAGTTACCCAACACAGCAGTGAGCCCCCCGCAGGGGTGCAACACGAGGCCTCCGATAGGAGGCAGAAGACACTGTCAAGGTCAAATGTCTAACACCCACATATATTTTTCTATTTGACTGAAATAATTCCCACATCTACCAAATAGACTGTGCCTTGGCTGTAACAGAATGAGTTTTTCAGTTTCTAGAAAGAAAGAGTTCTAAAACCAAGAGGAATTCATGCAGGCATCTTTCTTTCTGACACAGCTTCGTCCAAAGTCATCAGGAAGCGGCAACGTGGCAGTAGCACACAAATGGAGCTCATCTCACCCAGAGCCAAACCACCACCTAATCAATACCTACGTATATGCTTTTAAACACGGAAATGACTGACCAAATACAAAAGGTGACCCATGGGGAAAAACACACCAAACAAGGTGACAATTATCTGGGTAGCAATTTAGAACATATTTTGTCCTATGTAATAGATTTTAAGAAAATAAAATCCACTTTATGTGTACTGTTGTAATTGGAATGATCTTACTTTTATTTTGTCCAAGTAAAGTTAGTTTTCTATATAGCTTGAACCTTAAAATTGAAGCTGCCATTTAATGTAGTAAACACAAAGATCCTACAGGTTCTGCTGATTCTCCCATCGAGTGTCAGGGCTCAAGTCATAATTAAAGGAGAATTTTATTTTAAAAGTGTCATTTTAAACTGCAAGGATGTCCGTTAAACATCACAATTAAGCGTGCCAAAGGAGAAGTCATGTTGTCAAATTGCCCACTTAATCCACCCAAACATCTCAAACCCACCCTTTGCTGACCTTCTATAACTCCCCTTTTAAAAAGTTTTTTTTCCTTTTTTTTTAAACAAGAGAAAGTAGACAGATAGATACATGTTGGTAAATGCTAACTGCCCAAAGTCACATAGAGACACAGTGTAATCTCTGAGCCCAATCTACAGAGAAGGGAGGAAAGAAGCTAGAGTTCTCTGCACTACTACACGGGGGCCGAGCACCCTCCAGCTGCCAGCAGGGCCAAGGGAGCAGAGGGTTTTGTTTTCCCAAAAACAGAGCACGGGGGTGTGTTGATTCCATAGTTTTTGTTGAGACAGGAAAGGATTAAAAATTAACTTGAACACAAGGGGGTAGAAATTCTTTTCCACTGTATTCTGCACAAGGCATTATCCCCCCCCCCCCCCCCCTCCAAATAAGTTGAGAACCATGGTGTACAGAAAAGAGACCTCAAGAACAGGGCGACTGGGCACAAGAGGAAGAAAACAAAACAAAAACAAAGACTACAACTTGCTCCCAGGGACTGAAGACAATTTAAAAAGGTTGAAATCCATCAGGGTTCTGTTAGTCATCCTCTCCTTCATCCTCCTCTCCTTCCTCTCCCTCTCCTTCCTCTCCCTCTCGTCATCATCTTCATCTTCTTCATCAATATCTTCTAAACCTTCTTCTTCATCGTTGTCATCATCTTCTCCTTCACCTTCATCATCCATATCAGGAACCAAATAGTACTATAATGGATTTGGCCAAATATATCTTTGATGACTTCTTAATTCATCTGCGCCGGCATCAGAATGGGCGGTAAACCAGGTAAAGAAACTCCCAGGTTCGTCATGCTGCCTCTTCCCGCTGGCTTTGTTCTGTGTTTGACTGGAGCGTTTCGTCAAGTCCTTTCCAGATTTCCATTTGATTTCAGTTTATTTTGAAGATGGCCACCACTCTCACTCAGATGAAATTCTTTGGAGAGAACTTTATTTTCGAAGGATTTTCATCAAAATAAAAAACTATTCTGGAACCTGATTTAATATCTTCAAATTCTGTCACTTCAAATCTGGTCAAACAATGCAAAGCCTCTTCATCCTCTTCCCCAAGCAATGCAGACACTTGCGGATGGTTGACAAATGTTGTTACCCAAAATTTGGGATTTTGGCAATTAATTCTGACCTCTTCTGAAAGAATGGTTGGCGGAGTTTGTTTTATTTCTGTTCTACTTTCAAAATCTCCTCACTGGCTTGTTCATTGAGCCTGTCTACTTCATTTTGTACCTCATCAATATGTTCAATTGCTTCCTGCTGTTCTTTTTCTTCCTTCGGGGGGGGGGGGGGGCTGGGGTCCCCTGCACTTTAGGTTTCTTCATTGTGGCAGGCTTGAAGGCTGACGTTTAGAGGCCACGCTGCTTACTGTCTGCCAGCGGAGTCTGAGAAACACGCAAAAGAGTCACTGGCCTCTGGTGGAAACAGCCTCTAGTTTAAGTAATTTTACTTGATTGGTTCTAACACATGATATATTCCGGCATGAGTACACCAGAACTCTTCATGAGAAAGAGAATTTATCATA
Organism: Tenrec ecaudatus; assembly: GCF_050624435.1. Lineage (NCBI taxonomy): Eukaryota > Metazoa > Chordata > Mammalia > Afrosoricida > Tenrecidae > Tenrec > Tenrec ecaudatus. The sequence continues at coordinate 61,070,636 of NC_134539.1, forward strand.
TTTATGTACTCAAGCCTTTTTCCCTCACAATGTGCACATGCTATGTGTGTGGGAAATACTTTGTGACTGTGTAACTTGGCTGAGTGGAAGATAAAGTATCCTGAAGCATACAAAAGCCATAATTTCTAAGTACCTTGTTATGAACTGAGGCCTTCAGTAGCATCGACATCACCAATGTCGATAATGAACAGAAGGACACAGAGTCAAATGCTACTGTGCCACCCTACCTCCCCAATCAAAACCCATACAAAGCAAAAGGACAAAAACATGGAAAGGAAATGGGGAAAGCACCTGTAGACTATGGTAAAATAGGACCCAAATATTCCCAGAAGCTCCCTAATGTTAATACCCTGATAAAAGTTCAAATCACCTCAACATTTTACTAAGACTGCATCCCCACCCTCTAAAATAATAATAACTTTAATTTGCGGGGGAGAGGCCTAGGAAGATGACAGAACAAGGACCCACAGAGCAGATTTATATTGTTCTATTATTCCCTAACCTAACCCAGAGAAAAGGCTGCCAACGCTTAAGAAAAAGAAATAGTTCAGAAAAAGCTGAAAAGGTACAAAGATAGGGGAAAGAGATTTAATTGTTAAAATATTTTTAAAGTATCACAGAGATGTAATGCTAGCTCATACCTGAGGGATAATCTTCTTTTTCTTATTATTTGCTGCATTGGGTCCAGAAAACAGCTTCTCGAGGGCAGCTAGCGCCGCGCTTGCCTTCGCCACTTTCTTATTTGGACCTGCGCCTCTGAACTTCTGCCCATCTACTTCTACCTAAAATCAACAACAGTATTGCAATTAATTCATACATTTCCTCCATAAAGTGTTCATTTAAATATTTCCACATAAAAAGCACCAAAAGTCAAATAGTGCCACAACAACTAGTTCAGTCTTATATTTGTTGAGGCTTCAAAAGGATTTTGGGGAAAAAAAGAATGAAAAGATAATGGTATTTTTCTAAGAACTCTTTGAAGCCCCCTTATCTAAATCTGGGGTATCCTATATTTCTGAGGAAACACATAGAGCTGGCTTGTATCTAAGCACACACCTCCATCACAAAGCGTTTGTCATGGCTTCCACCCGTCTCTGAGATCAGTTCATACTTAAGACCTCTTCTTTTTTCATTAAGCTCCATGACAGGATTTTTGCCACTTGCTGTGAGGATAGGGCCCTGAGTTCTTACCTAAGAGAAAAGGAATACACAGGTTTTTAATCAAGTTGGATTTTAGGATATTAAATTTGCAATATTCTAATATTAAATTTATAATATATAATTATGCTATGACTGTTGAAACAGCAGTTAAAAATTTCTACTTGACAATATTCAGGAACTAGGCTATGTGATCACCTGTGCCGGGAAAGGTACAGTATCTCTAAAGACATAGAACTGACAAGCAGGAGACGGTGCAGTCAGTCACCTGGTCATCCTGCCTTCAGTCCCAACAGCTCACTATTCAACACCAAAGCAGCCTCACCATTACCGTGGCAGTTCTGGGTCTGATGTGTGCTATTCATTGACTAATGATACTATGCTAAATGACTAATATTAAGTTTGATATTCAGATGACAACTAGTATTCATCTTTGGGGTTGGGAATAAATAATTTAGAGAAGAGCGAAAAATGTGCCTGCATACCTCTCAGTCTTTACAAATGCATGTAAGGGCACCTAAAGGTACAAAAACATTGAGTCCCTGGGTGGTAATACATAGTTTATATATTTGGCTGCTTAACCAAAAGGTTATTGGCCCAAGTCCATTCAGAGGCATCTTGAGAAAAGGCATGGGTATCTATTTTCTAAAGCTCAGCCGCTGAAATCCTTATGGAGCAGTTTTACTCTGACACACAGTGGGTTCAAAATGAGTCAGCAACAGACTCAAAGGCAAATGGTTTTTACTGGTTAAAGTCAAAACAATGGCTACATTAATATGGATCCTGAAACTTGAAATAAATAACTAAAAGCAGTAGTTCCTGCGCTCAAGGAAATAGAATTTAATTTAGTGAGAGGGACAGCAAATGCTTACACAATCACTTCAAAACAACAAAAGATAAGTTAGAATACATGAATGCTATGGAAGCACAATGAAAGGAATTTCTTCCTGGGATAATTAAGGTAGTTTTCCTGGAAGTGGCCTATGAGCCAAACCTTAAAGGTAGGGTAGCTGACAACGTCATCAAGAGGATGAGAGAAAAGCATGCTGGACAGAAGAAACAGTGGCGCAAAGGTCCAAAAGAGAATACTTGTTTGGGACATGGCAAGAAATTTCATTTGAATAAGGGAGATCGGGAAGGAGATGGTATGACTAGACTTCATTAGAACCACGCTTATGTAAGACTTGGTAGACTAGAAAATGGGTGTTGACTTTATCCTGGACAATGAATGAACCACTAAAACTTGAAGCTAAAAATGACTATCGGATTCATGTTATAGAAAAATTACTTCATTAGTGGAAAAGACTGACTTGAGGGAAGCTAAGACTAGGGAAAGGAAGACAGCAGCTTGCGGGAGCACACTGCGCTAGAAGCTTGAGAGAGGAAAGATGAAAATATTCAGCTCTCTTTGAGGTCATAGATCCTGTCAGTAACTCCAGGGCAGTAATTGCTCAAAAATGCTGATCAAAGCAAATGAATGCCAGAAATTATTATTTATTATGAACATAAGGGAGAGTAAGATTCTCTTAATAAAGTACTCTATGCAGATGCTGCAGAAGCAAAACATTAGGGATTTTTTAAAGACAAGTTTTAGTACACAGCCTTAGGTCTTTTATAATAAATATCATTCCTTAAAGAGTTTTTACAATTTACATTTTTTTTCACATTTCAGAGCAAAGATGTTCAGCCTCCATTTTAAAAAGGTATTGAGTGATTTTTTTAAATTGGCAATCACTCTCTGAATTCCAAATTGGAAATCTCTTAACATTTATAAAAATGAGTTAAGACATAACAATATGTAAACTTCTAATCCGTTATTAGAGCCCTGGTGGTGCAGTGGTTCAGCACACAAGCCAGCTAGCTGAGACAGAGGCTTGAACCCACCAGCTGCTTCACAAGAGAAAGATGAGGCTTTCTGCCCCTGTCAAGGTTTATAGCACAGGAAGCCCACAGGGGCTGTTCTCTGCTCAACAGTACCTCTGAGAATCAGAACTGGCTCCACAGAAGTGAAGGAGCTGATCCACAGGAGAAATTTGCTTCCAAAAAAATGTATCGCCTTGAAAACCCTTTGTGGCAGCTTTCCTATAGGTCCACCCTGAGCTCAATCAGCTCCACAGCTGTGGGTTTGGTTTTGGTTCACCTCTGTGACGTAAGTCTCCTTTCAATTTTTTTTTAATTTTCAATGTTCCCATATTTCCCAAATCACCTAGAGTGCATGTATATTATTTAGATTTTCTAAAGTTTTATTAACATACAGTTCAATAGTTTAAACATATTAAAGAGTTGTACAATCACACTACAATCAATTTTATAACCTTTTCTTCTTCTTCTTTGTACTCATTATTATTAGTTTCCCATTTCTGGCCCACCAACTCTGTCATAATGCCAAGAAACAATCCAGTTACCTATCCCGGATTTCAGAGAAAAGCATACATAAACAAAACATAGTAACAGTAACAAAACAAAAAACCGTAGTTGAAAAGAAAACAGAAAATAATAAAAACTAGAATGATCTTAAAATAGGTCAAAAGGGAGAACAAATAATAAGGTGCTAAATTTTAGCCTAACTATATATGCATGAGTCTACATTCTATTCACAGGCCTGGTCAATAGTCAGAGGAGATTCACCAGAGGCTTAACCCAAATAGGGCCCTCCCTGCAAATGGGTTTTGGGCTTTCACTATCATCTGCAGTCTTTTGTATACTGGGTGCTCAGGATTTAGGCTCTAATGCCATTCCATTCTCTGCTCTTGGATTTTACTATTTACAATCCTTGGATCTCACGGGCTGGTATGCTTCTTCTGGGTAGGCTTAGCCATCACCTCACTGAGATGGTTGCTTATTTTAAGACAATCTTTTAAGACTTCAAACACTATTCTTTCTGATAACTGGGCACCATCTGATTTCTTCAGCACACTTTGTTAAAGAACCCATTTCTGCAGTGATCTCTTCGTGAGGGCAAGTATTGAGTAGAGCCATGTTATAAGAATTGTTCTTAGATTAGGGCTATGAGTATTAAGTGCGAGCTCAAAATCTATTCATGTATCTGTGATTTAAATATGGTTCTGGTCCACTTTAGACACATCATTATCCTTTTACTAGGGAACATTATAAATCATCCCCATGCAACACATGGTAACTCTACTGAGAGTATCATTAATTTAGCCAATGTTCTAGAATTACAAATACTGTTTAGAAAAGGAAAGTAGTGTGTACATTATTTTTTCCGAAGGGGAGGAAAAACATGAATATACCTCTAAGGTACTGGAGGTTTCAGTTGTAGAATTTCCAGTATTATTGCTTGAGTTTGAAGACACTATTTCATTTTTGCCTTCATTATCTGATTTTTCATCGGAACTCATACATTCAATATCTGCATCAAAGCCAGTTGGGTATCCCATTGCTTGTAATACCTGCACAGATTACATTAAAATTGTTTTATTCGAACACCAGAGATCACAGAGAAGAGATGAAATGGTTAAAATAATTATTTCAAATTCATAACATTTGGGTTCACGAAGTACCTTGCAGGAAGAACGAGATGGTACCATAGCTACAAAATTTAATTAAATAAGTTATACCTACCAGTGTACTAGTGAGGAGAAATAGGAAAAATCACCTCACAATAATTAATTTTAAAAAAAAAGGATGAGTGAAATGTACTCCTGTTGTTGACTCTGAGTCATTTATTTGGAGGTGAAAGGTAAAAGAAACGAACAGAACCAAATTCAACTAGTGAGACAGGGAAATGATAAAACAGCACATAGTGAAATGTACATTGACTGGAAAGGCAAGGTTCTAATGCTGTATCTCTCTCCTCTGGTCCTCAAACAATTTTCTAATGTGAAAAATGAGAAGTTTGGATTAGTTGGTTTCTTAATCTACTGAATCTGGAAATTGGCCTGCAACAGGAATCAAGTGTTCCTTTCAACTTAAACCATAATTGAGGTTCAAAAGAAAATAAAACAGTGGATCTCTGGGTTTGTTTTCTAAGATCAATGAGCTAGGCATGTATTTCTACCCATCTTTCAGTGCCTGGTTTATTTTATGGGCACTTCCAATGATGAATCTTATTTTTCCATTCACTTGCCTTCTATTTTTCAAATTCTTTTGAAATAAAGCTTTCAGAACATTGTTGTGTGTCTGTGTGTACCTCTTCATTCAATGCCTCCTTCAAAATTTTACTGTGTTTTTAGATGTTTGTAAAAGTATGGTCACTAGAATTGTTATAGGTTTCTTTCAAAGTAAACTTGCCTTACCAATTACTAATTAAAGATTTATATCACAAAAACAGAGACAGGTTCCTAAATACATCTGTATTAGTTCCAGTTTTTAACGCTTTTATGTTCCTGATGTGTAAAAGCAACATCGTATTTCCTTACAATCCCAATTGGACTTACATAGGTGCCTTAAAAAACTGTTACATTAGCAACATTAAGAAGCCAGGAAATGAAGAAAAAGCCAGGAAACCTGGCCTCTGTAAGCAATGCCATCTGACATCAAGGATTGTGCTAATGCAAATAAAACTATATTACTCTAAACACAATATGGTCATAAATAGATTATGCACTAAGAAAACTCAAAATTAATTAATCCAATTCATATGGAGAATTTGGCATTCTGTTGAACATTCCAAATCATAAATAAATTCTTTGTATTTATTTGGGAGTAAAAGCCAAGAACCCTTATTTTAATATCTTAAATTCTAAAAGTCCTTTTACACTAAGTACACTAACATTAATATTTTATTTTAAAAAAACACCTTCTCCACTGCCTGAATTCTACAATATGCTCACTGAGAATTTCCATTCTCAGAGAGTGAAATTTTCTGAGAACGGTTAACTTTGAAATGAAGACTCAGGGAATACAAGCTGCAAATCAAAAGACCTTCTCTCCAAAGAGCCTTCAATCCTTATCTCCCCCTAGCTGATCTTGTCCTGGAAGTAACTAAGAATGTTCATGTAGTATGGTGCATTATGTCTTTGAAAGTGACCCTCTGCATTGGGGTGTCAGAGGAAAGAAGTGGAGGAGGAAAGATTGGAAACTGCTCTCCATCTTAGGGTGTCTGCTGAGCTGCCAGGCACATGAGCAAGAAACTGGTTGCTTGTTTTTATTTGAATCTGTGGTGTGAATCACATTAACAGGTACATGCCCCCTTTACCCAGTTAGTGAGTGAAGAACACACCATTTTTAACTTGTGGGATCTGTTTTTATAAATAGATGTTAAGATATAAAGCTCTCTCTTAGAATCCTTTACAGGGCTTCTGAAACTTTTTCCCTTTCACCTGAGAAATTTGCAACACAGTCAAACACTACTTGCAATATCTCGGATTCATTACGATTCTGAATTAAGTTGGGGTCATTGCACATTCTGAAACCTTTGACTGTTTCCAATTTTTTCATGCCCACATCAGCTATGCAACCCCACCTGGGGTTGACACACAGTCCAGGAAGCTTTGCTTTAATGAACACATCTGGTCATAAGTGGCACAGCTCATGTGGAGGGCATGCAATGTTCCTGAGGCGCTCTCTCGTAGGTACTGAACTGCTAGCTAAGCCACCAGCAGCACTCAGCCTGTAATTTACAGGGAAGGTTTACTGCCTTGGAAACCCTGTACAGGGTTGCTGTGACTTAGAATTGACTTGATGGCAGTAGGTACTAAAACATCATTTAATATATTAATGAGTCACCCAGAAGTGATTTCCTCTTAGCCTTGTAATTCCATCTCTAGGACATATCTTCTTTTTAATCATTTTATTGGGAGCTCATACAACTCTTATAACAATCCACACATACATCAATTGTATAAAGCACATTTCTACATTCATTACCCTCGTCTTTCTCAAAACATTTGCTCTCCACATAAGCCCCTGGCATCAGCTCCTCTATTTTGCCCCCTCCCTCCCCACTTCCCCTTCGCTCAGGAACCCTTGATAAATTATAATTTTGTCATATCTTACACTGTCCGACGTCTCCCTTCACCCACTCCTCCACTGTCTGTCCCCCAAGGAGGAGGTTATATATAGAGCCTTATAATCAGTTCCTCCTCTCTACCCCAACATCCTCCCTCCACCCTCCCGGTTTCGCCACTCTCATCACTCGTCCTGAAGGGATCATCCACCCTGGATTTTCTGTGTTTCCATCTCCTATCTGCACCAGTGTACATCCTCTGGTCTAGCCAGATTTGTAAGGTAGAATTGGTATCATGATAGTGGGTGGGAAGGAAGTATAGGAAAGCTGTATATTTCATCATTGCTACACTGCACCCTGACTGGCTCATCTCTCTAGGAGGTATCTTAAGGTATAATCATACAACTTTTAGAGATGTAGAGCAATAAACTGTTATGCATCTAAATCTAAAAGGATTAGAATCATTTTGAGAGATTTGAAATAATAATTAAGCCATCACTGAAACTAAGAGGCTATGCCATCACTGAAAATGAAAACATTATTTCTATAAAATATACAAAATTTCACAATGCGTTTTTAGAAAAATACCACCTAGCATACCCCATTTCAAGTACATCTTTTATATGCACATTATGTAGGCTCACTATTTCTTATTTTAAACTCTTGGAGCCAGATTATCCTTTGAAAATTCATAATTTTTCACAGTTTGGAACTCTAACATTGTATCTAGACTCCATATTTTACAATGTCCCTGATGGAGTTCTCAAGTTCCCACCTCATGTTTCAACAAAGAAATATATTACCTTTTCTTATCAAATGGCATAATAAAAATTCAAAATAGTCTCATTTCAATTCAGGTCATAATTTGCCACCCAGAGAAATTTGCAACAAACTTAGGGGACAAAATTTTTTTTCTAGTTTCTTTTTCAGTTTTTTTTTTTTTAATTTTAGAACTATGTTTTGTTGTAAGAGTTTAAAGAACAAATCCGTTGTCCATTCAACCATTCCTATGCATTTTGTTTCATCTCATTGATTGCAATCCCCACAATTTACCATCACTGATCACACCTCCCTCCTTGCTTCCTAACCCTCCTGAACTTCATTCTTGGGTACATGCAGCTTTTTGTTTCGTTTTAATCACAAATGGGGATTATTCTAAGGTATGCATACCTCACTAGTGATACTGTTCCCCTTACAGACTACCGTATAAGTCGAGTTTTTCAGTACATTTTAAATGCAGTTTTTGTGGTGAAATTTAGTGCCTCGGCTGATATTCATGTCAGCTTATACTTGAGTATATATGCTATCTGTTGTTTTAACAAAAATCAATGACAAATAATAGACAGTCTATAAAATTTGGCCCTGAAGGTAAGTTTGTTTCCAGACCTGAAGGGTGACTAATGGTTACAGTCTTGGAAACTCCACTAGGCTATCCAACTAGTAAACGCTCCTTTAAAAAATAAATAAATAAATAAATAAATAATCCTGATGTTTTTTTAAAAAAATAAGCTTGAAAAACACACATAAAATGTCAATGATCATTTTTTCTAACTGCTAACATTATAGTGACATTTTTCGGTCCTTTTCTAAATTGTGTACAACAAAGAAAAAGAAAAGGCCAAAGGATATATACATTAAACAACTTCTTATCTTTTACAAAACTCACACATAATGAAAAAAGTGAGGATCTGAACACAGAAAGCAAATTCTATAGTTAGTTACACAATATTTAAGGACAGGAGTGGGGTGGTGGATGGGGGTGGTGGTAACATTGTGACATTTCAGAGAAGACTTCAGGCTACTTCTGATTAAGAACTGATAAGAGGCCCTCATGTCACAGTGGATTAGAAATCTTACACCAAAAGAAATTTTCACTTATGGAATACTCTGATCTTTAATTTATTCTACTTGGTTGGATCCAAAGTCTTTTCAAAAAGGGCAAATCTCTACTCTTCTCAAATTTCAGAACTTCAAGTTAATTATATAGTCTATCCAAACTGTACTTTAGGGAATAGGTCAACTACCTTCACATGAATCAGCTCTTACTGCTTCCCTCAGGTTCAATGTCAACTTACATTTACATGTCCTCCATGTTTACCAAAAGTTCAGCTGAGCCCAAACTATGTACTATCAAAGTAAATCCATGAAAGCCTATGCAAGTTCCATTATTGCCTGAAAATACAATGCTGCATTAAATGAGAAATAGGTAGTTACTAAAGCCTATCACATTGTAAAATTTGCCACTTTACTATCTTCCTTGCCCCAAAAGTTAATGACTTGCAACTTGCTATGAGGTCAGTAATTTGTAAGTTTTACAAAAAAAAATACCCCACAAAAATTATCACTGCATCAAAGATGCCCTTAAAAATATATTTGACATCCTGTTTTCTTAAATAAAAGAAGATATAAAGCTACTTCTGTTGTACCCTGGGGAAAAGCCTGCCTGCCTAACGGGAGGCATCCAAGTCTCCAGGTCTTATGTAACGTAATATGGGGTGGAGAAGCAATTATTGTATTGGGGCATTATTTAAAAGGTCCAGGGTTATATGTTTATTTGGATTCACTACTGACACTCTATATTTCTCCTACCTAGTATTGTACTATAAGAAATTAATCATGATTATACAACATTAATCATGACCACAAGGACTTGTAAGTATGCCTTTAGCCTATATTTGTTTGGATATGCTATAAGGGAAGTTAAGAATTGCCTGAAAAGAATGGTTTTTTTAAGTCAAAATAGAGGACGGGTCTTAGATTGAAAGCCTAAGTCCCCCCCAGAACTAATGAGAGAACAGGAGTTTTACATTTGAAAGGGAAGACCTACAAAGAAGAAGATTGTGTGGCTTTTGAAAATGTTGATCAATCAATTTGTCACTGAATGCATCAAAGCAGGAAGGACTATGTGCAGCAGAAAAAGTTTTCTTTGTAGGACTCACAGTTAAAAGGATCTGGTGAGTTTGGAGTGCTCATCATTGTAGCAACCACCTGGATCTGCTTACTAAGTGGAAGTGAGGGAAAATACAACAGTGACTAGACGGCCTGTATGGACATGTTCCATTGGTACCCGTTGATGTTATCTACAGAGGCTAAAGATGAGAGGAACGGTTGGCTGGTCTGGAGTTTGAAGAGTTGTGTAAATATTGAGCCTATTGGCATGATTAGCCTCAAGAGCCAGCTGGTCTGAAGTGTAGGGAGTTGTGAGTGGACCCCGAAGCTTGCAGCTGATATTAATTGACCTAGTGTGAATGGGTAGGGCTAAGATGACCAGAACTTGATCAAATGAAGACAAAGATGTTTAACTCTGTGAGCTGGTACACACTGCTGCCATTTTGATGACTGGTCTGCTGTAGACTGAACTTGGTTTACCAACCATGATATCTTTTTCTAAGGACTGGTCTCTTCTGATAACATGTTCAAAATATCATCCTTATTACAGGTAATATACTCACATTTGCTTATTTATTGTCTGTATTCCCACCCAATCTGTGCTAGAATGTAAGCTCCAGAGGGTAGGAGCATTGTTTTGTTCACTACTGTATAAACAAATCCCAGCATGTAGGACAGTGCTTGTAAAGTAAGTTAATACTTACAAAAGGGAATGGTCAGAAAACCATAATTATAGAAGTAAACACTGAGCCTCAGTCTGTATGACCCTAGACATTTTGGCATAAGTCTGAAAATTATTATAAGTACTTATTCGGAGCTCTCACTATTTGGTAATGTTCTTTAAGCCAACAGGCAAGATTGAGTGGTCCAATCCTGAATGTTTTCTCCTATGGAAATATTTTGAAATATAGAAAATGCAGTATTCACAAAGACATCTATCACACTTGTGTACTGTAAAAAAAACAACCAAAAAATAACAAAATATTCAATGATAAAGAAATAGTTAGACATATTAACAATAAATCCACATCATGTTATATAGCCAATCCAAAATAATGAAGATTTTAAAACTTGGAAGAACACTAATGATGTTAAAAATAAAGAGGATATTTTAAGTTTGCACACACATAATGAATCCAACATTAAAAAGGAAACAAACAAAACAGAAAAATATTAGAAGTCAATAAACCAACATATAAATCTTAAGGGTCTTTGCCTCAGATATATTTGAGATCGTTATTATTTCTTTATTTTCTACTATACTTCCAAAGTGATAAATAATCAACATGTTATTTACAGTAACAATTAAAAAAAACAATTTTTTTATCATGAGGTAACAAAAGCCTGTTATTTGTTATTAAAATGTTAAAATTTTGTGTTCATTTTCTGCAGGAAAAGAAGTGCCTTATTTTCAATATAAAATGAAAGAGCATTACTAAGTAAGATAAACACCGTACCTTCACTGCTACATGAAGTTTTGCTGTTTTCTTGGATGGTCCTGAGGCTTCATATGTTGTGCCATCCACATCCACAGACATTGTGAAAACAGGAGCATGAACAGGGCCAGACTGAGACAAGAGCTTATACTGAAGCCCAGGCCTGATCTGATTTAGCCTCATTAGTGCATTCATAAGGTCTATTGCTTTACTGTCCAGAACTGTTAAAAGAAAGAGGAATGGGGTCAGATATGAACTAGAAAATAAGTCTTGCCCTAGTTTTCACATCTAAAGGGACTAATAATCAGCATAAATTCACCTGGTTTTTAAAAAAGCAAGAATTTCAAAAGGCACATACAAATTTACATCACTTCATATGTAATTTTAATTTGCAATATTAATATATCTTAAGCAATTATGCATAAACACAGAGAAGAGCATCACAATCAACTTCTTGGTTAAGCTCTATTCTTTTTTTTTCAGTATTATGTTTTGTTTTTTTATATTTTTATTGGGGCTCATAAGGCTCTTATCATAATCTGTACATACATCAATTGAGCAAAGCACCCTTATACATTCGTTGCACTCATCATTCTCATAATTCACCTTCCACTTGGGTTCCTGGAATCAGCTCGGTTTCAAGCTCTATTCTTAAGTCCAATTAAAATACCTTATTCATCACTTTTTAAAATTTTATTTATTTTTCTACTTAAGACAATAAATCCTTTCTAGTTTACATCTGTTAAAACTGAAAAGAAAACTAAAAGTTAAGATTTACACACTTTTCCTTAAGTTACGTTTCATCTTCTTATTGGGGTCTTTATCATCCCCCAATCCATCCTCAAATGGCCTCTTTAGAGTTGAAGATCCAGCACCTTAAGAGAGAGAGATACATTGAATCATTACAGTCAAAATATTGCTCCTACCAAATGAATGTATCTATTGCATTCAAATAGAAAAACCTTAGGAAACCCAAGAACCACCCAACATTTTCATTGATGAAATAAATTACCCAATTTATAATCTTGAAATTGCAAAAATTTGAAAGCAAATCTTCTTGAAAGAATTTAGTATTATCCACTTTTTATATTTAATTTTTTCATTTATTATATTTATATACACACACACAAATACCGATGAATGTATTCACGCATGTATATACAGGAACAGAAAAGCATCTGAATTAATAATAACCAAAATGTGAAATGCAGGGCTTACTTTTACTTGTCTTTTCAACTATTTCCATAATTTAATATTTATTAAAAATATAAACTTTAAATGTTCATATTAAATCATGCTTTTAGAAATCTCACTGTTTGTCCAACTATACACAGTGCAGCTCTTCCATGACACTCCAGTTTTTCAGTCCCATCAACTTTCTAAATGAATGTCTATAGTATCAGCAATATCAAGGTTATATGTATATGTGTGTAACTGCCTATTTCACATATATAGTATCCTGTGAGCTCTTTGAAGGCTACAAGATTTTCTCCTCATAAGCAACAAAGCCCACGTGGAAGAAGCACACCAGCCTGTGTCATCATGAGGTGTCCATAGGATCAGGAATCAGGCATCTAAAACCCAAACCAAAATCATACCCAATGTGAAGGGGGATGGGGTGGGGCATAGAGTAGAGACCCAAAGCCCATCTGTAGACTATTGGACATCCCCTCACAGAAGGGTCACAAGGAAGAGATGAGCCAATCAGGGTGCAGTATAGCACCAATGAAACACACAACATTCATCTAGCTCTTTAGTGCTTTCTTCCCCCACTATCATGACTTCAATTCTACCTTACAAATTAGGTTAGACCAGAACATGCACACTGCCACAGATAAGAGCCCACAATACAGGGAATCCAGGATAGATAAAACCCTCAGGGCCATCAATGAGAATAGAGATACCAGGAGGATAAGGTGGGGGTGGGGAGAGAAATGGGGAATTGATCACAAGGATAAACCCCTCCCTGGGGGGACAAACAACAGAAAAGTGGGTGAAGGGTGTCAGTGGACAATATAAGATATGAAAATAATAATCTATAACTTATCAAGGGTTTATGGGGGAGGGAGGGAGGAAATGAGGAACTGAAATCAAGGGCTCAAGTAGAGGGAAAATGCTTTGAAAATGATGATGGTAGCATATGTACAAGGTGCTCGACACAATAGATGAATGTATGGATTGTGATGGGAGATGTAAGAACCTCCAATAAATTTAATAATAATTTAAAAAGCAGATTTTTTTTCCTTCATCTTGTATCTATCACAAAATTTAGAAACAACGTAATAGTTATGGAGCCAAAACTAAGTGAACTGGTATTAGTAAAGTTCTTGGATACGCAGTTAGTTAATAAATAACACTGTCAGCCGTAAGGCAGAAGCAGTACCTTCCAACTTAGAAAAAAATCAGAGAAAAAAGCCAAATAATGTTGTGTCTTCACAGACACGCGTGTAGAACAATCCTAACCCAAGCTCCTTGCGAAAGCTGGTTGTTGGGTTTTTCCTAAAGGAAAGTTACACTCAAGAGATTCAAGCCACAAGATTTCCAGATACTTCTAGTGAAAGCTTGTAATAATACTGAGATTAACTACATATTCTCTGATCATCAAGATTTATTGTCCCTTGGGGTAAAAACATTGACTTCAGCTTTTGCTTGGGTCAATACCATACCACTCAGGCCAATCAATCTTGATGTTCTCTTCAACAAAAGGCAGTATCTGCTCAGTATTGTATTTCATTTGCATTACATAAAACTATGAGTGTGCCAGTCCCCAGAATGCAGTCTTTAAGAAATAAAGTTGAAAAAGGAACTATGTCTATTCAATCGCTCTCCTGCTCATTAAGTTACAGTAGAAGTAGTAGTACTCTGATTGCCTGGAAAACATAAATAGTCTTGAACCAACAAATCTTTTCTACAAATCTTCCATCTATATAAACAGAGATCCAGGGCCTAAACCTCATTCAAATACCTCAGCCACTGGGCCACTGGAAACGGTATATAACACCATCATAATCATAATCTGGGAGTGGGGGGAAGATGATCATATGTAAACAGGCTTACTTTCCCACCTCTTCAATAGCTAGTATGAGAACCAATAATTTCTCGGGCAGGAAAAAATTAATTTTTTAAAGGTAACATACCTGGCACTGTTCTTCATTTTGCTATGTATATCCTTAATACTCATAAGCACTCTACAAAGCCAGGGTTTTTAATCATCACATTATAAATTTATTCACCAACAAATATGCAAGACAATTTGTAGTGCTAGACATGTAACACAACAAACACTGTCCATGTTCTCAAAAAAGTTATACAATAGACCCCAAATCATGCTCATCAAGTCTATTTCAACTTATAACAACTCTGTAGGGCAGAAGTATGGCTCCTTAGCATTTCCAAGATTATCCATCTTTACAGGGACAGACAGCATCATCTTTCTCCCTCAGAGGGGCTAGCGGGTTTGAACCACTGACTCTGAAGTAGCAACTCACTGTGGAATTCACTTCAATAGCTTAGGACCTAAACAGCCTGTCAGATGGTAGAGAGCAGTGGGGGTGGGGTGAGCAAAAACTTGTGTTCCTACTTTATACTGAATGAAATGACGCTTTAATGAAGAACTGAAAAAAGTACAAGAATGAGCAATCTTCATCTATGTAGGGAAACAGAGCACAAGGCAGAGAAAACAGTTAAGTACTAAGGTTTTAAGACAAGAGCAGGCTAAGACTTGGCATGATGGCTTGAGTGGTTAGAGTGGTACAAACAAGGAAGTGGTGGTTTACTCACCAAAGGAACTTTTACAAAATGCCAGGGTACTACTTTCAGTGGGACAGAGTAAAGTAAACCAGAAAAACCTCCCTGATGACAACAATTAGGAAAGCTAAACAAAATATGAAACAGTTATGTTCCTAGAACTTAAGAATTACGGAGTTAAGATTTAAGAAATAAAGGGAACTCAATGTTGAGGACCACATTTCCCGTGGGAGTATCTTCCAAACCCAGAACTGGCCCCTAAAAATTAAGTAAAGTACTTTCCACAGGCTCCCCGGTCTGGGGGTCCAGAACTGAAATTGCAGGACCACCTAGAAGGGAAGATCTAGCACATCCCTTCCCCTCCCCTCTCTGAGCTGGATCTGTAAAGTGCTATACGGGACAGGAAGATGAGTGGACATAGTATAGACTCAAAAGGACTTCAAATCATTTGAACCCTCAGTACATCAAAGTGATCCCCTATTGCCAGTTTTACTGGTCATCTCCCAGAAGCAAACAGAAATCCTCCCTGGAGGGAGGTAACATTACTGTAGGGTTTAACTTCTCTACAATTTTTTCATTTTAACTCTCTAGCATTCACAATAGCAGGGCACAAAACAAGACAAGACACTGTAATCAAAAGTCAAAAGAAACTGTGAACAGAAACAGCCCTAAATGAGAATCAGATGACTGAGCTTTAAAAAATAAACTCGAGAATGCTCCAAAACAATTAAAAGAGGAAGAATGGCAGAGGTTCTGACACTGTTAAAGAACGAAATGGAAATACTACAGTAGACAAATCAACAATAAACAGAAGAGAAAAGAATTAGTACATTGTATAAGACTTGAAAAACACATGGAACAAATGTGTTCTGGCAAGTAATGAATATTCTGGAAAAACTGCAGAATATACTATTTTTCAAGAAATCATGAATCATTTTTAAGTAAAAGACCATGTGCTGGATTTTAAAATAAGTCTCAATAACTATCAGTGGTGAAGGGTCAAATAATCGACAATAAACACTGATGTCAAAAATGTGTAAATGTGCATAAATCTATTCTTAGAGGGAAATTTACAGTTTCATCAAAAGAGGCTAAGAAGTCAACAATGTACTTATATATCTCAAACAATTAAAAGAGAACAGTAAATTACATTCAAAGGAGAGAAAGAAGAAAAATAATTCATATAAGGATACTAAAGAAATGCTGCTCTATTAGGTGTCATTGAGTTCGTTCTGATTCACGGCGTCTGCACGTACAACAGAATGAAACACTGCCTGGTCCTGGTGCCATCTACACAACTGCTCTTGTTTGGAGCCCACTGTTGCAGCCACTGTGTCAATTCATCTAGTAGAAAGATCTACTTCTTGCTCGATGCCCCTCCACTTACCCAACATAATGTCCTTCTCCAATGACTGGTCTCCTGATAACATGTTCAAAGTATGTGAGACAAAGTCTCAACATCCTTGCCTCTAAGGAGCATTCTGGCTATACTTTGTCTAAGGCAGATGTTTGTTCTGGCAGTCTATGTTACTTTCAGTATTATTCACCAACACCATACTTCATATGCATAATGTTTATTTCCATCTTCCTTAGTCAATTATCCACCTTTCCCATACATAGGATGCAACGGAAAATACTATGGCTTGGGTCAGGTGCACCTTTGTCCTCCAAGTAACACACACCTTTCATAAAAACCTCTTCTGTAAATTGCTCACAAAAATCGGTACATGGTTATCCAGCATAATTTTATTTGTAACAAACCTATGTAACTAACAAAATGTCTTATCACATAGAAATGGTTCTGTGGTGTTAAACTGAAACCATGGACTATTAGTAATTTTTAGTAATTGTTTATTAGCACAAGTGAATGGCTTGGGCAGATCACAAAGGGTATTATGCTGACTTGGGGCGGGGTAGGGAGATGGACCCTCAAGAGTCACATACTGTAGGTGATACTATAAAGGGACGGCCAAAAAAGACCACCTTTGTGGAAGTGCAATAATTCTGTATCTTATTTATGGTGATGAGTAAACCAGGTTACAAATTTGATAAAATGGCCTAAATTACATACACACAATTTCCTGGTGGTATTATTGTATGCTTGTAACCTAGTCATAACTGGGAGAGACTGAGTCAAAATTACAGGACAGGGACCGCTCTTATTATCTTTGCAACTTCCTGTGAATCTACAATTTCTTTCAAAAGGAAAAGTTAAGAAACCAAGAATAGCTGCTTTTTAAATAACATACTACATTGGTACAGTGAAGAAAGGAATTTGGATTTTAGATGTCTTCTGTGTGACGTGTCCTAGACATCTATATGGAGATACTAATGAAGCATTTAAATATTTGAGCATGTGCTCAAGGGGCAATCTAGGCTAAAGATAAAAATTTGTGAACTTTCAGTGTACCACTTACTCACTGCCATCAGGTTGATTCTGACTCACCTCTGCCCTATAGGACCAGGTGGAATTTACCCTGTGAGTTTGGGAGACTATTAACTATTTATGGGAGTAGATAGCCCAGTCTGTCTCCCACAGAACCAGTTGGATTTTGAGCAAATGATCTTATGAATCACAACCCCAAACCACTAGGGATCCTTCAGTGTATAGAAGAGATTAAAAGAAAGAAAAAAGACTAGATTTTCCCTTAAAGACTAGATTTTCCCTTATGTAAATTAAGAAGAACAGAGGTTTAAGGGCTGAGCCCTGGAATATTTTAGGGATCAGGAGAGTAAGGAGGAACCAAAGACTAAAGAAAGGTCAATGGAGCGAGAAGATCCAGATAAAGTAATTATCTGGAAGTCAATTAAAAAAGTATTTTCAATCAGAAAATATCAGACAAAGACAACTAAAGAAAAGTCCGTGGAGCTAGAAGATCCAGATAAAATAATTACCCGGAAATCAATTAAAAAACTATTTCCAGTCAGAAAGTAACTGACAATAACTAATGTTACAGATACAAAGAAAAAGGAATTTTATATACTGCTGGGGTATGACCAACCAGGTCACATACTGACCTATCGTAATTATTCCAATTTGTCCCTTTTGTAATTTATAATAATGCTCAAAAAATTAAAAAATAATGCTCATAGTAGCAATACTAAAAACTGGACAGAGCCCATATAGTCTTCAAAAATAGAATGGCTAAACTGTAGCATATTAATAATAAATACAACATAGCTACTAAAATGAGCAAACAATAGCTATCGGAAGCAATATGAATGAATCTCAAACAATGCTCAACAGGAATAAACCAGTCACAAAAGGGTAAATTCATTATGAAGAGAGTTCTATTAGCTCAAGGCAAAATCCCATTACACTTATCTACAGGAGACTGATTTCAGGGCATCACCACCTCCTGCAGATAATGTGACAGCATCCCTTATATTTAGTATTCGGTGTCTGCATATAACCTAGGTACTATCTTCCATACACTGTAAATCATTCCTAGAATACTTACATTACACAATACAATATAAATGTTCTATGAATCCTATTTTATGCTTCTTCTTAGCCTTTGAATGATTTCTCTGACCATTATTGTTCCTCTTCCTATTAATATTTTCAATCTATTCTTGGTTGACTATTCAAATGCAGAACTTACAGATACTGAGAGTCAATTTTAAATGGTTTAAAAATGAATACATACCAGGAAAAGTTACAAAGAATTGATGGAGATGTTTAATGCTCTGTTTATAACCAAGGGGACAGTGAAAAAGATTTTGACATTTAACTGCATTTTTAACTGTAACACACACACACACACACACACACACGCACACGCACACGGTCCTGGTGACATAATGGGTTATGAATTGGGCTGTTAAGCACAAGGTCAGTAGTTCCAACCTACCAGCTATCTCTGAAGGAGAAAGATGAGGTTATCACCGCCTATAAAGATTTATAGCCTCAGAAACCTTAGGGAGCAACTCAACTCTGTCCTGCAGTGTCACTCTAAGTCAAATAGACTCAGTGGGAGTTGATTTTTATGGGTTTTTAAAAAAATAAGCACTAGAGTTCACACTAAAACAAATATAGAAGAAATATGCGTTTATCGGTATAGAATGTGGCTGGATACGGCCTAAAAACTGACCATTAAATTTATGAAGAGGAATTATGGTCGAATGATTAGGAAGGATGCCTGAGTAGAATGTGTACAGGAATTAGGAGATAAAAAGTATGGGTCACTCTTTCCAAAAGTACTGCTTGTAACTATCTGTGTTACACTCTCCTCATTTCCTTCAGAGTCATCTCCAGAATTGTCTTGATGGCCACAATTCCACTAGCAGTCTCTTGAAGGCAGCCAAGGTTTTTACTCTTAGGCATCATAAAATTCTTCCAACTTCTACTGATTACCCAATTCCAAAATTACTCCTGCATTTCAGGTTATCTGTTAGAACAGCATCCCATTTGTCAAGATTTCCATTTTTCTAAATTCCTCTTAGTTAGCTAGTGCGACTATAACAGAAATGCCGCAAAAGGATGTGTCTGACTAACAGCAATTTAGTTTAAAAGGCTCTCACTATCATCAAGCTGAGGCCAATTCATAGCGACCCTATCTATAGGACAGGGTTGGAACTGACCCTCTAAGTTTCCGAGATTTTAACCACTTAAGGGAGTAGAACGCCCTACTTTATCCCATAAAAGAGCTGGTGGTTTCAAACTGCTGACTTTTTGGATTGTATCCCAATTCATACCCACTATGCCAACAAAGCTCCTGTTAAAGACTAGAAGTGTGTGACTTCTGAGCATAGGTTCCCAAACTTATTTGGCATACTGTCTCTTTTAAGAAAAACAAGTAAGAAAAAGGAAAAATTATCTCAATACCCATCCTGGCAATTAAAAACTTTTGTACTATAACCCATAATACAGGATACACAACAACTACATGTGTTTGCAGCCCACCCTTAGTCATTCCAGTGTCCCGCAGGGGGTAGTCGAGGAAGGGTTTTTCTATCTGGAAGTCTTTTATCTCCTTTCAATATCTATGGGCCCAACATTCCTTAGGAACTACATGTTCTGTGACATCAATTTTCCCCTGTGTCTAGAAGTTCTCAGCACATGGCCCCAGGTCCAAAGGACAAGCCCCTGGCTCTTCTTTCTTGTTTGCTTCTTTCTCTTCTACCTCTTATAAAAGGTGATGCAAGTCCAGAGATACTCCTCTTACATCAAATCAAGATTATGACCTGAGTAACACATAAATGCTAAAATATATCATTACAACTCAAAAAGGAGGATCATGACCACACAAGTTTACATACTTTGAGGTGACAAAATTCAAACCATGACAGTGCCTAAGAGGAGATTAAGTAAATTTGCATTTGAGTATCTGCTATACTCCAAGCCTTTAGTTTGGGCATTTTTACCTGACAACATCCAATAATGAAGGCAGGGTAATAATCCTATGTAAATAGATGGGCGCAAGCCCAAATCTGGTAAGCAGTGAAGTTAGGACTTAAAGGCCAGTCAAACTAACCCCAAACCTATGTTCTTTCTGTTGAAACTCTGAGTTCATTCATGCATAGAAGAAGCAGATATTGAGATGCCACACTAAGAAATTTTCAGGGGAAGGAGGGAAAAAAAAAAAAAGAGGACCTGATGCAAAGGGTTTAAGTGGAGAGCAAATGCTTTGAGAATGATTGGGGAAGGGAATGTGCGGATGTGCTTTATACAATTGATGTATGTATATGTATGGATTGTGATAAGCGTTGTATAAGCCCCTAATAAAATGTTTTTAAAAAAAGAAAGAAATTTTCAGAATGCTGCTTAGAGTCATACAGGATATGAGGGAAACAATACAGAAAAAGGATGAAATCATAAAGGAGACAAAGTCCTTACACCAAAGGGAAAAACAAGAGCTTAGGAGGGAGATATCAAAAACCAGTAGCAGACTCACAGACCTCAAGAATCGACTGCAGGAAGCAGAGAACTGCACCAGTGACTTGGAGGACAGCCAGGCAGATTTTAACAAATGCTCACAAAAATCTAATAAGATCATCAGAAAAGCTGAAGAAAACCTAAGAGCTATGTCTGATACTATGAAGCGAAACAAGATTCGAAATTTTGGATTACTGGAGGAAGACAACACAGAGGTCATCTGCAACAATAGTGAGAGAATTCTTCGAGGAAAACTTCCCCAGCTTAATGAATGAAAACCTGGCAACCATTCAGGAGGCTGAAAGAACACCAGCTAGACTAAATCCCAAGAAGAAGTCACCAAGGCACATAATAGTTAAACTATTGAACTTTGAGGAAAAGGAGAAAATCAGGAGAGCAGCTAGGGAAAAACAAGCAATCACATATAAAGGTTCCCAAATAAGAATATGCTCAGACCTATCAGCAGAAAGTATGAAGGTGAGGAGAGAGTGGAGTAACATATTCCAAAATTTGAAGGAAAACAATGCAAACCCAAGAATACTCTACCCAGCCAAATCCCAGACAAGGAAAATTACAATGTTAGAAGAAACCTAGCCATACAAAAGATCCTTGCCAACCCAGTATGGGCAGAATAACAACACTCACCAAGCATAAATAAGATACCACCACATAGAACAACCTCACACAGAGGGCAACAAAGAGAAAACAGACCCCAAGATAGCAGTGACTAAAGGATGAAAAGAAGTCAAGAATGATAGACACACACAAATGCACAGCACTTAATAAAAAAGGAAGGTAGGAAAACACCCAACACAAAAGGTATAAGATGATATGACAGAGCCCACAAATGGAGACAATAACCCTGAATATCAATGGCCTGAAATCAGGCATTAAAAGACTGGGGCTAGCAGACTGGCTTAGAAAACACAATCCATCAATCTGTTGCCTATAGGAGACACATCTCAAGGCTACAGACAAAAATGGGCTGAGAATCAAAGTCTGGAGAAAGGCATACCAAGCACAGCAATTCAAAAGAAGCAAGGGTTGCTATCTTAATCTCGGATAAAATTGACCCCCACAGTGAAAACCATAAAAAGAGATAAGGAGGGACACTATACAATGGTCAAGGGAACAAAAGACAAAGAACCACTAAGCATTGTAAACATATATTCTCCGAATGAGAGACCTCCTGAATACGTCAGCCAAACACCCCAAAAATTGAAAAAAGAAATCATAGCTTCAACAATTACAGTGGGTAACTTCAATACACTGTTCTGAGAAAGAGAGATCACAGGAAAAGAAACTCAACAAGGAGGCTAGATATTTAAACACTACAAATTAGACAATTTGACCTGATAGATATTTACAGAGCTTTTCATCCAAATACAAAAGAATTCACATTATTTTCAAGCCTGCATGGCTCATATTCGAAGCTAAACCAGATGCTGGGGCATAAGCATCTACGTAAACTTAAGCACACTGATATAAAGACCTCTCTTTCTGAACACTGTGCCATCAGGCTGGAAATCAACAAAAGAAAGATGAAGTAAACAAGAGCAAACAATTGGAAGACAAATAACTCTCTATTGCAAAAGGAGTGCACACTGGCAAAGATTAGAGATGAAATCAGGAAACTACTAGAAACCAATGAGAATGAGAACACAACGTAACAAAACTTATGGGACACAACAAAGGAGGAAGTTTCATGCCAATACATGCACACCTGAAAAAGGAAGAGAGACTCATGATTGATATGCTGGCACAAAATTTACAACTAGAGCAGCCTCAGCAGGACAATCCCACTAACAGCAAAAGAAAAGAAATAATAAAAATCAGGGCTAAGATTCAGGAAAGGGAAAATAAGAAAACTATGGAAAAAAGTAATGCTGCTAAAAGTTGGTTCTTTGAAAGGATAAACAGAATCGACAGACCGCTGGAAAATCTAACCAAAGAAAAGGGGAAACAAATTTCAGTAGCAAGAATGAGGGATGAAAGAGGGGACATTACAAGAGACCCTAATAAAATCAAAAGTATAATTACACAATATTACGAAGGATTGTACTCCAATGAATTCAACAACTTGGAAGACGTGGACAAACAAATTCATGGAAAAACAATCCTTCCCTAGACTATCCCCAAAGGACGTCAAGAATCTCAACAGACCCACAGCAATAGAAGAAACAGATTAGGTTATCAAGGGATTACCAACAAAAAATCCTCTGGACCAGATGGTTTCACAGGAGAATCCACCAGGCATTTAGGGAAAAACTAACACCAATCCTACACAATCTCTTCCAGAATATACAAAAAGATGGCAAACTCTCAAACTCCTTCTATGAAGTTAGTATAACTCTGATCCCAAAACTGGGCAAGGATCCCACAAGAACAGAGAACTACAAACAAATATTCTTAATGAACATCAATGCAAAATCCTTAACAAAAATATTGGCCAGTAGAATACATAAGTATATAAAACAAATAATTCACCATGACCAACTGGGATTCATACCAGGGATGCAGGACGGTTCAACATATGAAAGACCACTAGTATCATTCGCCACATTGACATGAAAAACTGTAAGAACCAAATGATAATATCGATAGATGCAGGAAAAGCAATCGACAACATCCAACACCAATTCCTGTTTAAGGCACTTGAGAAGATAGGAATGGAAGGAAAATTCCTCAAGACAATACAAGCTATACATGAAAAACCCACAGCTAACATAGTAGTCAATGGAGAAAAGACTAATACTATCCCACTGAAAATGGGAATCAGACAAGGATGTCCCTTTTCCCCACTCTTATTTAACACTGTTCTGGAGGTTTTAGCTAACAGCATAAGACAAAGAAAAGACATCAGAGTATCCGTCTAGGGAAGGAAGAGGTGAAACGATCATTATTTGCAGATGATATGATTTTTTATATGGAAAATCCCAAAAGCTGCACAAGGGGAGTACTGGAAACAATAGAGGAGTTTGGCAGAGTGGCAGGATACAAGATGAACAAACAGAAGTCTATTAGACTGCTATCCACATTGGACAGGACCACAGAAGAGGGGATTAAAAAGGTGGGACCCACCAAAAAATAATAAGAAGAAGGCAGTAGCCTTCCCAATCGCCAAGCACAAACTGAAATAGCTAAGAATGTGCCTGACTAAAAGAACAAAAGAACTATATGGGGAAAACTACAGCGCACTCTTACAAGAAACCAAGAGTAACCTCAACAAATGGAAGACTATCCCATGCTCATGGATTGGAAGCAAATATAGCATATACAGCAAAGATGTTAGTTCTGCCCAAGGTACTATAAGTTTAATGCAATCCTGATACAATTACCATCATCTTTCTTCAAAGAATTAGAAAAGCTGATTACCAACTTCATATGGAAAGGGAAGAAGACACAAATTAGCAGAGAACTCCTCAAGAAAAAGAACAGAGTGGGAGAGCTTGATTTTCCTGACTTTAGCACATATTATACAGCCACAATGGTAAAAACTGCATGGTATTAGTATAATGACAGATACTCAGACCAACGGGAAAGACCTGAAAACCCAGAAATAAAATCATCAGCATACAGACAACTGATCTTTGAAAAGGGCCAAAAAAATGTATCAAATGGGAAGCAGATATCCTCTTCAACAAGTGGAGCGGGGAAAAAATGGGCATCTACCTGCAGAAAAAATGAAGCAAGACCCTATCACACTCCATTCACAAGAATAAACTCAAGGTGGATCACAGACCTTGAGGTAAAACCCCAAACTATTAGGGCTATCAATGAGGGAATTGGGACAAACCTGAGAACCTTAGTGCAGGGAATATATAGGCTATCAGAAATAGGGAAGAGCACATACTGATGAGCCAAAAATTGACAAGTGGGATAGCCTGAAAATAAAACACCTGTGTACACCAAAGGAATTCACTAAGAGAATAGTAAGAGAGCACACAGACTGGGAAAACATCTTTAGCAATGACGTATCAGACAAAGATCCTATTACTAAAATCCATAATACTCTGCTAGCTTCCAAAAAGAAAAAAATAACCTAACTGCCCACTTAGGAGGTGGGCAAAGGACCTGAACAGAAGTTTCACGAAGGCAGAAATCTGAATGGTCAAGAAACATATGAGAAAATGTTCCCAATAATTAGCCATAAGACAAATGCAAATAAAACCACTATGAGATACCACCTAACACCATCAAAGATAACCCAACTGAAAATATCAGAAAGCAACAAGTGTTGGAGGGGCTGTGGTGAGACAGGAACTCTTGTCTACTACTAGTGGACCTGTAGGTATGTACAGCCAATATGGAAATTGATCTGGAGATATCTAAAACAGATAGAAATTGAGCTAACATATGACCCAGCAAACAAACCCGCTGGACATCTGGGTCCCAATGTTCATTGCAGGACAGTTCACAATTACAAGGAGTTGGAAACATCCCAAATTTCCATCAACAGATGAATGGATTTAAAAACCGTGGTACATATATACAATGGAGCATTATGTATCCCTAAAAAGCAGTGATGAACTCATGAAGCAGATTGCTGCATGGGAAGACCTGGAGGAAATCATGCTAAGCGAGGTAAGCCAAGAAAAAAAGGACAAGTATAACATGAGCCTGCTAAGTTAATTTAAAAATAAAAAATGACAAAAGGGACATAGGGAAAAAGCTACTGTATACAAACATTCCTGAGATGAGGACCAGGTAGTATGGCAGAGGCCAGACCAAATCTAGGAATACATATGGTAGCCAACTAAAAGGGGGGGGGGGGTGGAGATAAAAAATGGGTAGCAGGGGCAAAGGCGCTAACCCACCCAAGGGGAGGGTATTGTTTATATCTCCACAGGGAAAGAGGGACCAGACTTCAACCCAGTGCTCCAAGATGTGAATGCAACATGTCGGCATGGAGTAGGGAATTTATTTCAAAGGACAGAACTGAAGCTGCAGCTCAGGGAGAGAGACATGTCTGATCAGAGCACATGGGAGCAAATGAAGGGGGAGGAAGAGACAGTGGAGCACATCCTGGCCCACAAAGCTTTGCCTGCTAGGAGCAGCCAATCCACAGAGAAGACCATAAGGCCAGCCCCAGTATGAGACACGACATCCCTCACTGACCCATAGCCCTACAAAAGACAATGCTGGACAAACTGTGTGAAGCCTGCCCGATCTGATCTTACCACACTGAGGCCAAACACAGAGGGCGTGGAACAGAACAGCAAGGGGAAGAGAGCAACCAAGTCCCCAGGGAATAGCAAAAATAGACTTTGGGGCCTGGGTTTGGCACGCCAACAGATTCCACTGTAATAGTTTCCTAAAGGCCAACAAACAGTCCTTGAACTAACAAGCTTTTCTTTCTTGTTGTTGTGTTTTGTTATTTATCATTGGCTTGTGGTTATTGTTGCTTTGTTTTCTTTTGTTGCTTGGTTTTGCTGTCTTGTTTTTGTGCTTGTTATTATCTCCATGTGTCTGGCTAAATAAGATAGGCTGGATGAACAATCTGGAGGAGAAAACAACAGGATCACAGTTCCAGGGGGACATGGAAGAGGGGGAAAGGAAGTGGTGTTAACAAACCCAGGGACAAGGGAACAACAAGTGATCCAAAGCAGTGGTCAGGAGGGTGTAGGAGGATTGGTAGGGCATGATAAATGGTAATGTAACCAAGAGGAATTGCTGAAACCCTGGTGGGGACTGAGCAGGCTAGTGGGACAAGAAGAAAGCAAAAAGAAATAAAGGAAAGAGCTAGGAGGCAAAGGGCATTTATAGAGATCTACATAAAGGCACGTACATATGTAAATATATTTATATATGAGGATGCGCAAATAGAGCTATGTGCATATATGTATAGGTTTAGTATTAAGGTAACAGATGGACATTGGGCCTCCACTCAAGTACTCCCTCAATGCAAGAATACTTTCTTCTATTAAACTGGCATTCTATGATGCTCACTGTCCTGACACAATCGCTGAAGACAAAGTGGGTGCATAAGCAAATGTGATGAAGAAAACTAATGATGCCTGGCTATCAAAAGATACAGCATCTGAGGGCTTAAATGCTTAAAGGTAAACAAGTGGCCATCTAGCTGAGAAGCAACAAAGCCCACATGGAAGAAGCACAGCAGCCTGCCTGATCACGGGGTGCCAAACGGATCAGTTATCAGGCTTCAAGAACAAATAAATTCTATCATTGTTTGCTCACCTCCCTGATACAACAAATGGGTGCATAAGCAAATGTGTTGAAGAAAGCTGATGGTGCCTGGCTATCAAAAGAGATAGCGTCTGGGGTCTTAAAGGCTTGAAGGTAAACAAGCGACCACCTAGCTCAGAAGCAACAAAGCCCATGTGGAAGAAGCACACTAGCCTGTGCGATCATGAGATGTTGAAGGGATCAGGTATCAGGTATAATCAGAATTTTAAAAATCATATCATTGTGAATCAGAGGGAGTGCGGAGTGGAGACCCAAAGCCCACCTGTAGGCAACTGGACATCCCCTTACACAAGGGTCGCAGGGAGAAGACAAGCCAGTCATGGTGCAGTGTAGCTATGATGAAACATACAACTTTCCTCTAGTTCCTAAATGCTTCCTCCCCCCACCCCACATACACACTATCATGATACCAATTCTATCTTACAAATCTGGCTAGACCAGAGGATGTACACTGGTACAGATCGGAAATGGAAACACAGGGAACCCAGGACGGATGATCCCTTCAGGACCAGTGGTGTGAGTGGTGATATCAGGAGGGTTGAGGGAAGGTGGAAAGGGGGGAAACGATTACAAGGATTTACATATAGCCTCCTCCCTGGGGAAGGGACAACAGAAAAGTGGGTGAAGAGAGATGTCAGACAGTGCAAGATATGACAAAATAATAATTTATATATTATCAAGGGGGTTCATGAGGGAGGGAAGAGCGGGGAGGGAGGGGAAAATGAGCTGATGCCAAGGGCTTAAGTGGAGAGAAAATGTTTGAGAATGATGAGGGTGATCAATGTACAAATGTGCTTGACATGATTGATGTGTTTATGGATTGTCCTAAGAGTTGTATGAGCCCTTAATAAAACGATTTAAAAAAAGAAAAGACATTAGGATTATTTTATTCTTCAGAAAACTTATAAACTGTTCAAATCTGTTGAAAATGTTTATTTATTACCTCCAGAGGGCCTAATAATATATGACTGTATTATAGCTTCTATCACTTTTTAACTTCATTTAAATAGTGTGTCCTTATGTTCTGCTATTGGAAACACTTTTGCCAATGAATATAACCTTCGTATTTTGTTTGTAACTGGTGTTTAACCAATTGTTTGTAACTAGTGTTTAACTAATTGTTCAGTTTCTATTGATCATACTGCTTGGATATGTTATTGGCACTATTGTTCAGCTGAGTTGCTGATTTTTATGATTTGGTGTAAAATGATTATTCTGTTTTTGAGAGTCATGTGACCAATATAATTTGACTGAGGGCAATTTCTTGGGTTCTCTTGGATCTCATGATCAGCCATCTTTAGTGAATCAAAATAATTTGTATTATGTACTTCATTTCGTACACGAGAGTTATGGGTTGAATTATATCTCCTCAAAATATTTGCTTAAACATTTTTTTAATTGTCAAGGCTGTAATTTTTCACAGGAGCTCTCCTAAGAAGACTGGTAAGTTTACCAGTCCAATGCTAAATTCACACTGTCACCAGGCTTAGCCATTATTAAATTATCTAAGCCTAACAAGGTATGTACCATATGTACTCCTGTATAAGCCGAGTTTTTCAGCACATTTTTAATAAGTCTTTGTGGTAAAATTAGGTGCCTCAGCTGATATTCCGGTCGGCTTATACTCAACCATATATGGTATTTATTAACCACCACTGCCAACCCCCAATCCCAATAAAAATCATTCATACTCACCTTCTTTATCATTAACTGACCAGGAATATTTCTGAAAAGGCTTACTGGATGGAAGAGGATCCATCTCCAGCACTTTATAAATCTGGCCAAAGGCTGATAGTCTGAGGGCATGCTAAAAAATAAAACATCGTATTTACTGACATTGTATTTACCATTTCTAAAGCCCATAGGACATGTAGCTAAAAAAAGAAAATTCATTCAATCAATAGTGATACTACGATGGCAAACAACAGGCAAGAAAAAGTATTTAAATAGAATAATGTGAGAAAATAAGGTCTAAAATTTCAAAATAGCCAGAATGGCATGCCCAGTCTCATACCTGTGCACTGTGGGTAATATCTTCCTTTTGCTGAACAGTCATGTAACTGAGAGCATCTGTTGGGTCACGCTCACAAGGATCATGTAGACCAGGACCCCCTTTGGTACAGGTAAAACACAAATAGTACTTAAAACTGAGCTGACAATCCAGTAAATTAACACAAGAGGAAAAAGAAAAGAAAAATAATAGAAACTAATTTTTATAACTACTTAAGTAAGCACTTAAATGTCTTTATTTTCACTCGAAGTCACCAGCCCCAAATAAGTCTTTCTCTGAGAATTTAGGAACAGCATGATAAACTACCCAAAATCTTAAAAGGAATTACATAGAAGAAATAAGGAGCCAATTTAATATTTTCAAATTTAATGCCAGACTGCAAATAGAATGAACCTCATATATTTTAACCAAACATCTGCATTTTCAAAATCCACTTTCTAGGTAAAGCAAACTCATAGCAGACACAATCTCTTATTAGTACCTTTTATGTTAGTACATATAAAACACATAACAATTACTGAAATAAACTTTATAGCACTTTTCTAATACTCAAACATTTTAAGTGGGGAAAAAAAACTCCATATGAAATCACTTTTATGCATCCTTTTCCTATACAGTGGACAAATTTAGCATACATTTAGGCAAATAAACTAAAACGAGACTTTTCTGACTCTTCTGCCTCCAGAGTGTGAAACCCTTACCAGGAAGTAGTATTCCAGATGCCAAACACTCCATTACTCGTCTCAAGGCCTCCCCAGCGCCCAAGGGTCTATTACAAGTACCTATAGACTTTTCACATATAAGCTCTAGTGGCTAGAAGACATTAAATTACAGATTAGTACATGCACAAAGTGTTAAAAGGATTCCAGTTACAGGTGAGCTGACATTACTATCTACAAGTGAGGCCGAAAAGTTAAATTGAATTGAACACATCGGACCCATTTAACTTTCCCCCCATAAGTGATTATTAACTATTTACCCAGGCAGGTATGAGTTTTAGACTGACCATTGCTGAGATAATATATTCAGAAGACATTTTTGCTACAGAAACTTTATTTTCATTTATCCCTCCCCCCAGATGACCACTAAAGAAACTATCGCATCTATACTGATTTAACAACGATTCAACAAATTACAAAAGTTAGTAATAGCTAATATAACTAGTCAGTGTACAAATCCAGACCATTTACCTCCCACTCAACTTAGGAAGCTGTCAAACAACAAATATCTCACAATAAGAATAAAATTTTATTTCATACAGCCCAAACTATAATAAATACAAAACCAAAACTCTATATTTAAATAAATTAAAAACTCATACAATATTCAAAGAAATAATTGCTTATTAATTCATAAATGACCTTTACTTGTTTATTTAAATTGCCTTACAATGTTCTTAGTGGTGGTCTTAAGTCAGGAATAACAATTTCCAAGTGAAAGCTTGCAATATATACTACTATATCCAAAATCAGGTTAAGTATACTGCTTGCCTGGTTCTAATAACTAACACGGACTTATTTTTAGGTACTCACACTCAAAGAGAAAGAGACAGTAGGCATAGGTGCCATATACTGACATATGGGGTCATTTTCTCTTAAACTACAGTAGGCACAAAAAGAACAATGCGCCAGTCAAGCTGGCTTCCATGGACAGCAGAGAATGGTGCTCAACCAGGAATACAGAGAAAAAGTGTAGGAAGATAATCACTTCTAAAAGGTTTAAAACCTTTTGTCATAAAAAGGCTCTATAGCATGAATATGATGGGACAGAAGAGAAAACAAAAGAATTCATATCAAAAGGTGCTAATTTTTTCCCTCAGAGCAAAAGTATTTAATATATACCTTACCTAATTCAGAATATAATTATTTTATAAAAATATGTAATTCCTATGGGATTATAGCTTCAAAATTTGTTTAACCCTATTTACATACGTACCCATCCTTTTAACGGTGCCCATGTAGGAACTCTGTTGCACAAATCACGCAGAATGCGGAGGACAATTACACATGATTTTAATCCATTTGCCCTTGCCTAAAACAAACAAAATGATTCCAATATCCCAGTTGAAAAACAGCCTTCATTTTAAGTACACAGTTCATGGATCAAGGGAATACTAATTAAGCAGTCAGTGGTCAAGCAAACCAAAACATCAGATTATCAAAAGTAGTAAATTTTTGGTTTAGAAAGCCAGAGTTAAAATTAACAGAAGCATAATATTAAAATTACTTTTGTAGTCATAGTAACCTTACTTCAAGTAACCATCTCATTCATGTTTGTGATTTATAAGCCATCTTTTGAAATCCAAAGTATTAAGCCAAAAAGAATTACGATTATAAAATGTCATTAATGATGGTAAAACCTATACAAGGCACTATACCTACATTTAACTCATTTACTCTTACAACTACCCTATCTGTACAAGAGAAAATATCCCATTATACACATTACACAGTAACAGTTACTAAGTGACAGGTGATCCAAATGAAACCTTCGCAAGGCTACAATAATCAGAACAAAAAAAAAAGCCGACCTGAAACCATTTGGCATGTCGAAGAGACGCCAAGGCGTTCAGGCATCTCTGCCTGTCCAATAAGTCCGGAGGATCTTTCATCGCAACATTTTCTAATGATAAAATGGGATAGAGACAGACAGATACAATTTGACCATGGGTTCCTGTCAAATTACTAAAGAATAAAAATAAAAAGAATAGCAACAACTGAATGAACTATTAAGACTCCCAGAGCATCTCCTATTTTTGGCTTTGTTGCTTTCTTTTTTTAACATTACACACACACACACACACACACACACACTATGATTTTCTAAAGTGGAACAGCTATTATAAGTAGTTGCATACAAGGCAAAACAGGATTAACTGAATAAATATTCATTCGGTAAATAAATGACCATTGCAATGTACACGTTGGGATCTTATTAAGCATATATATTATCACAGGGCACAAAATAGGGGCATAGCACTTTTTCCTTTGGTGGAACAAGAGAATGAGAAATCTGAGATTGATATCCAGTAACACCATTTTTTTATAAAAAGGGTTTCATCACTAATCAATTCCTAAACAATAAAAACATCAATTGGGACTCTCTTATGTAATAAACACAGCCAACAGATGGCCATCAAGATGACCAGAGCCAAGGAGATAAATCCTCCCGGGTTACCATTATTTCTTTTCTTTTCTTTCTTTTGTATTTTTTTCATGATCTCTTTCTCTAAGTCAGAATTATTAAAATTACAAAGATAAAATACATTCAAGTCTTATATCCATCTTCTAGAAAGGCAATAAAAGACTACTGTTTAATTATAGCAATTTTATTTATTTTAACATTTTAAAGTTAGATCAGATGGCCGGGTGCAATTAATTAAAAACCCAAATGTTATCAATAGCATATTTAGAAAAGAGGTTGCATGATTCTACAACCACATTTAAGAAAGGTAAATTGATTTTTCTCTAAGATACTAAGAAACAAGTTTTAAATGTTGTGAAGACTTGGGTCATTATTGAAATGCATACAAACATACATGTTTTTTGAGGAATAACTCTTTGTCTAATCCAATTAAGTGTTTATCTTTTAAGAATGCTCTTAAAAGCTAGAAAGTCCACTAAACCTCTTCCTAGCATAGTTGTGGCAGTATATCACAACTGAGTAATATGCTTGTATGGACCAATTGATACAAATGCAAATATTTTTTTAAATGGGAGACATCACTAATATATTCTGATTTTCTGAGCTATTACAGGACTCTATTATAGCGGATTTAATTTGATGATAATTGATAAAAGGCCATTAACTTAAGGTCCAATAGCAAACAAATCTATTAGAGTAAGAGCCACGATTGTTTTCAGTAGTTCCAACTCTTAAGGCTGAAGTGCTACACGCTTATTTTCTGACCAGGTGATCAGGGGAACTCTACAGCAGACACTTGCATTGTTTCCCATTAGCCCCTGCTGACAAGATTATAACACAGGATATCATTTCAAATGCTCTTTTTCTCACAGATTGGAAAGCCTCGAAAAGAATAGTTCAGGAGTATTTGTTTATAAACATAAAGCAAATATGATATGGTATTCTCATCAAAGGTAATCTAGGTCTTATACTTACTAAATTTTAAAGAACTGACTCACTTTAATGTTTTCATGGCAAACTGCTTAGCTGTGATCAATACAAGTATTTGTGTAATGCTTACATACCAGATAAAACAAACTACTAAAATGATTAGACCCTTTGACAAAGGTTGACTGACTGCTAAGTAATGTGATCCTAAGAAAAAGGTGTGGACTTTGCATTTTTAAGACGTCGATTTTAAAATTAAGATGAGGCAAGCTAAGTTTGAGTCTATCACCTTACCAAGTAGGAATGTCAAGAAGAGGGTAGTGGGATTAGGGTTGTGAAAAGAAAGAGAAGGAGGAGTCTGGATAGGAAAAGACAAGGCAACCCAAAGTTTTTCTGTTTCTAAGGTCAGCATTACAAATAGTATCTTACTCTCTTTCTAACATATATATTTTCAAAGGGTCAATGGCAAAAACATTCAGATGAATCATTTCAACCCAAAGTCAAAACATAGCCCAAACTCTTATTGGAAAAGAAAATTAAATCTATCTATCTATCTATCTATCTACTACAGTCAGTCAACATTTGAAGACAGTAGATTCTACTAAAAAGATATGAAAGGGACAGGCAGTGAGTGAACAGAAGACTTTCACCAGGTTCCCTTTTTACAGCACCATCAGAATGGTCATGTGTCTTCATGTTCTGATAATCCAAAAATCCAAAATATTTCAATATTCATAAGGTAGCAAACAGTAAAAGAGATATAATTCATCTCACTGTATTGACTTTAAAGATTCTTACACTGAAACAACATACAGTACTCCAGTACTACTTATAAGTACAGCTTATCTGTTTCCTTTCTATAATTAATAAAGTTTTGCATATTTTCATTAACTTGAAAATGTAATAACAAAATTGCTGCTAGAAAAATGCTACTTCTGGCAGCAGATCATGAGTTTCACATTCCTTTGTGAATGTAAATATAGGTTTCTTTTTGTTTGTTTTTTTCTTTTCTTGGATTTTATTGAGGGCTCTTACAATGCTCATTATAATCCATACATCAATTATATCAGGCATATTTGTATATATGTTGTCATCATTCTTTTCTAGACACTTTCTATTGAGCCTTTGGGATCACCCCCCCACCCGACCCCTTGGAAAGATGATAAATTATTATTTTCATTTCCAATTTTATGGAGAAGCAGAGCTTTTCTGATTAAAAAGGCACCTCGTAGCCCTTAATTAGGAACAATATGACCCATTTCACTTCTTCCTATACTGAACAGTGAAACAGATAAAACATAGCACTGGAGGGAGACAATCTATGCAAATCTATGAAAAAAATGAAAAACGTTTATGTCTCAGTAATCTGGCATCAGAGCATGAGGGTACACTGAACATTCTGAAAGAAAGCACTCAAGGGGGGGGGTGGGGGTGAGTCCATTATGACAAACCTTGTTTATTTGATTAGAGGTTAGATAAGTGACCAGAATATCACACCATATTGTAAGAAATGTTGGTTAGTTTCTCTCAATCTCTTACATGCAGACTAATTATCTGCCACTGTTAACAAAAACTAGCGTGGATATGGAATGGCCAAAAAGTCAAAACAAGATTGTGTTAAAGAAGAGGCATGTCTAGAACCTGGGCTCTTCAAAGGTGGTTATTATGAAAGTCATCCATAAATCTGGATAAAACTGATAAGAATGTTCTAGTTAACCTGAAGTTACCCCAGCATTCCCTTCTCTGCTAATTTCTCGTGACTTTCTAAAAAGAATGCTCCAAGTCATTGCCCATGCAAAACATTAGGACAAACTAAAGTGAACAGGTAAATGTAACAATAAGGTGTGGTTGTAGGGAAGTTTAGCAAACAAGGGAGGGAGAGCATCTGAGTGAGCGTAAGTAGGTACTCTCCTAATTCATATTAGTATAATTTTTCGTTCATGCCTCATTAGGCAGCCAACCACTGAAAAACCGATGGCTAAGAGCTGTTTTTGGCCTTATAGGTCTAGAGACTTTGAAAGATAGGGGAATAAAGCATGCAGCGTCACTATCATCCCAGTTGTGATCTTTCCACTGTGAGAAACTACTGCATTGATCCAAGTAGATACATGCTAGTGAACTTCTCTGCCAAGTTGCCTTCAGAGTTCATGCTCAGAAAATTTTTCTGTGAACTTTTGAAAATCTACCCCATCCTTAAGGGCAATCAAGGTTAATTTAAGCCACCATCATGAATCCGTCCATCTTGTCTCTTGTATACCCTTAAATCCTCCTTTTCATAATAGCGTGTATACCCCTAGATGAACCCCTTCCCATTAATGTTATTACCTATAGTACAACTCCTTCCTGTGACATATGTGTTTAACTGTAATTAGGGGGCTTGCACGGCCCCCCAAAAGATATAAAAGCCTTGGTTAGCATTAAATTGCTCTCTTTCCTGCCCTCAGCCCGCGCTGTGCATGGACCTGACTGTTGAGACCATGGCCACCCAGGAGGTGAAAAAGAAAGAAAATCTACTCCAGCACTGCAGCCTGAGGTCTCTCTAAGACTAAGCCACCAAACCCCAAAACTCATGCCATAAAGTCAAATCCAACTCATAGCAATGCCTTAGGCAGGGTAGGACTTCTGAGCCTATAACTTTTTACAGGAGTAGAAAGCTCCATCTTTCTTCCAAGATGAAGCCACAGGAATCTCCCATTTTCTCTAACCACCTGGCTTCAGTTGCCTTAAATACATAATGAACATTTGATTAACCAGTCCCAAACAGCAAATATACTTCCAGTTTAAAATCTCAAGCACCAAAAGAGGCCAAGATTCTTTGTGATGCTCACTCAGAATAACTAAATCCCCACAGAATTCCTACATGCACTCAGAGAGTAATGAGATAGTGAGACACAGAGATAGGGAAGGGTTTCTTGATTTGTAAAGCAGATCAATTAATTATCTACCTCGCAGAACTGGTGAAGGGTTAAAATAAATAATGTATGAGTAAGTATTTGCCACATAGTAGATGATAAACTACCTTAACAAAGCTGATTCTTCAAGATATAAGGCTTGGGCTCTGAGACGGCATTGTTAATTTGCTTCTTATATTAGTCTACTCCTTAATTTTTAAAAATCAAACATTATTAACACATTTTTAATTGCCTACCATGCATTAGGCAGTGTGCTAGGTACTTGAAATAAAGGAGTGAAAAGATACCTGCCTTCAATGAATCATAAGCTACACAATAAACCAAATTATTATCAGCACTACAGCAAACATTCAGAACACTGGGTTCCAATACTGTATTTCAGTGGTTTTTAAGAGTTTAAGCGTCTCTGAATTCAGTTCTTTAGACCTGTCAGGTACACATTATTCTCATTGTTAACTCATGGCAATTTGAGTAGGGTGGGTGTGCTCTGTGAATCTTTGAAGTAAGCGGAGTAACTGCCGCCATTTATTGAGCTTTATCCTGGTTATTATACAAGTTACATAATCCTCTCATCTCACCTCAAAACAACTTTCTGAGGTTATTTATTTTTTTCACAAAGAGAAGCTTGAAAAAGATTGTACAGCAATAACTAATAGCATTAAAAATCAAACATAAAGCTGTCAAGCACCAACTCTGTGATTTTTCTGCTAGGCCTTCTTTAGCAATAAAGATAATAAGTATAGGAATATATAAGTAGTGGGGACTATTTATTCTGTAAGGCCTTCAAATAAAGTATCAAGTATGGAAAGAAAATTGACTGCATAGAAGGAAACTTACATGAGCCATAATAAACAATACCAAAGTGATTTATTCTGGCAATTTAAAACATACAGTATGGTTTGAAAGGAAAATATAGTAAGATCTACTTCTGCTGAAATAAAAACACCCCTGATTGTTTAAGTTGGCAACCAAACCATTCCCAGTTTTCTGGTTCTGCCTGCTCCCGACCATTCTTTTTCTCCTTTTATAAATTTTTATTCAAATATATAGCATGAAAAGAGAGGGAAGTGGAAAATACTGTGTGTGTGTGTGTGTGTGTGTGTGTGTGTGTAACTGTTTGTTTGTTGGGGGGAGGGAGTGATAATATAGAGAAGAAAGATCTCCAGTTCAAAAGAAAAAGTTCCAGGGCTTAGTTTTTAAACCAGCAGTTTTCAACCTGTGGGTCATGACCCCTTTGGGGGTGGGAATGGTGTCAAATGGCCCTTTCACAGGAATTTCCCAATTCATAACAGTAGCAAAATTAGTTATGAAGTAGCAACGAAAATAATTTTATGGTTGGGGGGGTCACCACAACATGAGGAACTGTAATAAAGGATCACGGCATTAAAAGGTTGAGAAGCACTGTATTAAATCCTGAGAAAGAAAATGTGTGAGACTGAAAATTAGAATATATTCCAGTCCTAAAACCTAACTATATCTGTGCTTTCATCCTATTTGGTGAAAACAACTACATTGAGGGAATGAAGGGCAGTAGTCTAAAAAATATAAATCTAAGGAATTTAGGAATTCCACGTTGAAAATGCTCAATTATGCTGGATTCTCCAGCTTGCACAGCAACATACAAAACTGCTAACAAAGAACAAACAGAAAAAGTCTTTGATAAAGTCTAGGTTGGTCAAAGTGAGCAAATTATGAAGGATAACATGTGAATCATTAAGTCTGCAAGGTTAAAAACAAGGTTTAAATGGTGAGGCAAATCTTTCTGCCATTCAAACAGGGAGGAAATAACATGTGTGAAACAGCATATCCAAGCTGATTCTTTTACCTTACTTTGTCCCACAGGAAAATCATATACATCAGCCTGTGAGACCTAGCTCATAAAAGATCCAAGGATCCCTTCAGTAACCCAAACCCCTCAACAGAGAATGTCACCCTCCTACTTCATTACAAACTCCACTCTGCAATAAAATAGTGTTCTACAAGCATGAAATACACCAAGAATCTGTTTTCAGCTTCTCTGAGCAGAAATTAAAAGTTCTAAAGGAAAAAAACTAACCTTATGGGTATCACTGAAAGCTATGACAAAAAATCCCATGTAAGCACACAAGATCATAGGAAAAAAAGAAGTCTGATGTTCCCTAAACGCTTTCAAAGAAGCAATGGAAGAAACGCCTACAGCTACAAGCAAATGTACAATTAACCTAGTCTTTGGCAAGTTTTTGCCTTTATATCATCTCCCTATACTAAAACAATTTTTAAAAATACCTATAATTATAACTATACTTAGAAATGGTTGGTTTTATACTAGAGGGTCAAGTAGAACACAGCTTACCAGAATTAACATTTATCTTGATACTGCAGAAATCATTTTATAGTTCTACAGTTAATAGTGAACTGTAAAAGCTGTTAAAAAAATGAAGCCATTTAAGATTGATTCTTAAGAGGTGCTACAGACATTATATACCAGGGGGGACAGGGGGTGAGGGGGCAGAGAACGGGACGGCATAAGCCCAACTATAGACTAGAATGCAGTTTGATTTCAAAATATGGCTCATATGTGTGTCTAATTTGTATTTGTTGGGTCTGGTACAGTTGATTTTAATTAGCCCCAAGGCATATCATTCTTTCTTTAGGTAATCTTACGTCATGTCTGCCAAAACTCTAAATTCCAACTTCATTGGTAAATGTTTTTATCTATCCTTACCACTAACGTGAAACAAATTAAGAAACTGACCTGTATTTCTTAGAGCACTGGTATTATATGAAGAAAAAGGGAACAGAATTTACTGAAATCTAGTGAAGGAAAAATAGCAACAGGGAGTCCCCATCAGCCCAGATAGGCCCAAGTGTCTCTAAATTGTCATGACAGAGAGTGGCCACTTGGTCAAAGACCTGACATAGAAGCATTATCACAAGGCAAGCTGCCAGGGACAGGACTGAGAGGCAGAAACAAGTTAACTTGACCGGATGAAGACATCCAGAAAAAGAACCCCAACACAGTTCCATCATTCAAATAGAAACCTTTTATAAAAATAACATCAAAATTCTTTTTACTTCAAGATAAAGAAATTGTAAAGCACGATTCCTACATATAACATATGCAAACTGCTAAGAGGGTTATGAAATCTGATCACAGTAAACTAGACTACAGAATTGGGCTGATATTAATAACCCAATTCAACACTAAACAAAGTAAACTAGAAAACCAAAATGGTAGGAAAATTGAAAGAGTAAGATCATTAAAGGCCTGTTTCTGAATTAACATATTTTATATTTTGAATTTATATAATATTGCAAAATATACTAACTACGCAGAAATGGGGTCATTTAAAATATTATGGGCAGCATAAAACAAATGAAGTTATTACTTAAATCCATAAAGTATAATTAACATCGCAATCAAAAGAGATAGTGAATACACAACAAAAAGTATGTATATAAATGTACCTCCATCCTTTTTCTCCAATTCATCCCTAATTAGAGGAGAAGTAAGTATCACCTTCAAAGTCAGTGTCGGTTCTTTTGTATTCCGAATTATAATTGATGCTTCATTTACACATTGCTCCACTTGATATTTCTCTTCTGTGAGTTTCTGAAAATCACCAAGATTGCAAAACACCCTGTTAGAGTAAAATCTCATCAATGAATGTCAGCCCCTCAATTCTCATGTGATTAATTAAGAACTAAGTATTACTATATGAAAGGGTAGTCCTTAACCTGTTCTGTTGTTTGGGGTAATACTTCTTTCTACTCAAATTATAAGCATATCCTCATTCTGTATTACTCAAAAAGTAAACATCATGTAAACCATCTACTTATATAATTATTAAACAGTATTTAAGGCCATTTAAAAATAATATTTGAAAGGAAAATTGCCAATAGCATAATTTATATGATACAGGTATAACTGGTGTTCTTGTAATTATTAGAGCACTACTGCAGAATAATAAACAGCTGGAGATGTTCTCTAAAACAGCACCTTTTTAAAAGAACATCTTAAATACAATTTTCTACTTTCCAAGGACTTAAAAATATAAGTTTATGCATATTTTTAAGAAAACAGAGTATGCACAAATGAAAATGAATCCTGCATAGTTACTAACCAGTGGAAGTGAATATAAAGTGATTTCCCTTTTCTGATAATAGCGATCAGAAACAGAGATCATCCCAAAGATTCTTCTCATTATGGGACATGTCATCTGACATCCACAAGCAAACCTGAGTTCCCTTTTACCATACAATTGTAAACCCATAATTTAAAGGTCCTCCATAAAATAACCAATCAACTACAGTTATATTTAAAATTATATTATATATTAAATGTATAACTGAATAATAAATTATACAGGGATTTTTGATGCTGAAATTTAGTCTCAATTATCTGACATCAAGTAGTCAGGCAAAATGGAAATAGGACTACTAGGTTTCTGCCCCATCAGTGTACAGTAAAGTATTTCAAATTAAAATAACATTCTACCAGTAAGCATTCCTAAACAGATAGCAAAGAGAAAATCTACTATCCTAATTTGGTATAGAGGAAACCAAGCAAGGGAAAAGCCACACAGAGAATGCAAGAACCAAAACTAGAGCTATTCAAAGAGCAGAATGAGTCAAATTAATTTTTAAATTATGCAAACAGATCATCATAGCTGAATGATACAACCTAAGTAATACACAGATGGCATGAGATACAGGGCAGACTAACTCTAAGTGATTTCTAATTTTGGTCATCCTTCTTCCTTGCTTAACGAAGTTCTAAAATCATTCCAGAAAAGTATAGGGGGGAAAAAATGTACAGTACCGCCTAATCAATTACAGCATTAGATAAATGAAAGTTTTGCTGGGGCTAAGTGTTCAGGGAAATAAAAAGATATTTAAATCATAAGAAAACAGGGTATCAAAAACTGGTGTCCCACATAAAGAGAACTCAAAGGCAATGTGAGGGTTGTAATAAAAGTGAAAATCACGTTTTAAACATTCCCATAAATAATGTGTATAGCCTTACATGTGTATTCATAAACAATTTAATCTGATATATGAATACAATTATCATTCCCAAGATATTTGTGTCTTCCTTTATCTTGTTGAGCCCATAAAGTCCCAATTGCTTCCACCTCGAGAAACTTGCATAGCCCACATGCTCTCCTGGATCCCTCCATGAATACTTGTTAGCTTATCAAGATGCCCAGAAGTAAAGATCCTCACTCAGGAGATGAGCAATGCAGAGTTCACACAGTTGTCATCTGAACAGAGACTGTTCTACAAATGCACCCTAAAGCTTGGCCCCATCTTCTGTATCTGCAATACTCTAGGAGACAGGGCAGATTTTTAGAACGGGAACTCTGATTTATTAAATACCACTGGTCCTTAAACCTTTTCACCTTGTTACATCTGAGGAATAAGTCTACTCTCACCTGAAGCAGGACTCATTCCAGAGAACAGAAAGGGAGGGGAGATGGTTAGAAAAGTCCTCCAAGTTATGTTATTATGCCTCAAATATGCCTGAACCTTTCATTGTTACATTGTTATAGACTCCAGAGTAACAATGTTCACTATCTAGTAGAGCCAAATATAGATTACCTTTAAATAGTAAAAAAATAATTGACACAAAAGGAATTTTATTAGCACTTTCATTTTTAAAATGTATAAGTTAACTTTCCATTTCTTAACACTTTATTGCCTTCCACTTCTATCCCCCAATAATCATATAAGAATTTAAAAGCAAAATAAAAAATTTCACCCTCTAAAAGACCAAAACATGTATTTATCCATCAGAACTGAAAGTGGAAAAGTCAAATATGTGTAGACACTTAGAAAAACATATCTTCATATCCAAGGCAAAAAGAGAAAATAAAGTATTATAAATTAATATGAAAGTGTGTAAAATAGTATAAAACTAGCATAAAGGAATGGACCAATAAGTAAGTCAAGTGTGAGTGTCAGGAATGATAGATTAAAAAAAATCAGGGAGATGGTTTTGATGGTCAGTTGGTGAATAAGAAAGAAAATAATGCTGTAACAAAGCTAACAAACACACATTTAGAATTCTTATTACTTGGAAAAAACATATCTTGTAGAATAAATACAAATAAAAGAAAAATACACACACACAAAAAGTTAGCCTCGCCAACTCAAAGCTTGGCCGTTGTGGGTTGACATCTCTTTGGGTGACACACACGTAAGGACTAATAAGAAATTATCCAAAAGCTGTAATCCAGTTATACCACAGTTAACTCAGATCTGAAACTAAAAATTAATCACAGCTTCCCAAATCAGTGCTGGGATGGTGGGCCTATGGTGACCAGTTTGGGGCCTACTGCCTTCAGCTCTGAGAAGCCTGTAATCTACCACAGTATCCTCCAGGGAGCACACTAACATTAGAATTTTCTAAATGCATCACAAAGTGAAAACGGTTTGGAAATGAGGAATTAATGATTTTCCATTAGCAGAGTAGATGAGGTCACTGTTAAATTAGCTGAGTCTTCAATTTTAAAAATTATCATCTATGAAAGTCCTCAATTGTTTGGGCTTTTTTCAATTTTTTCAATTCCTTTACATATTACACCAGCCCATCCAAATATTTTATAACAGTAAGAGAACTTAGTCTCAAAAGAAACACATGAAGACACATAGATACACCTGAAAAGTTTAAGGCTGTCCCTTACTAGCCACCTTAATTTGGAAAATAGATCCCATTAGTCACCAGAAAGCTACTATAAATGTCATGGATTAATTGCTGTGATTATTCATCTCCTTACTGAAGGTCATGCCCTATTTCAGATTTTTGCAGATTCTCCTAAAGGTGCAGTTAAGTTGTACTCACCTGAATCTGAATAGGAAGATTATCTTTGACTGTGTTTAACAATGTCTCTGTGGGCTTATCTTTACACATTAAAAC
The DNA here is from genome assembly GCF_050624435.1 of Tenrec ecaudatus. Classification (NCBI taxonomy): domain Eukaryota; kingdom Metazoa; phylum Chordata; class Mammalia; order Afrosoricida; family Tenrecidae; genus Tenrec; species Tenrec ecaudatus. The sequence continues at coordinate 61,113,754 of NC_134539.1, forward strand.
CAGCTCCAAATCCATATCATCTTTAATCAGCAAGCCTTTTGCAACTAGGCCAATCCTCATGACGCCACACAATGTTCGGCCACCTTGATCCCTAAATATAAAAATCTGAATGATTACTTTCATGATCTGTAACTTTTATGATACATACATACATACATACATACATACTGCATATCTATACATATATATATGAATCTATACATAATGTTGACTTTTTTTACATAGTTATAAATTGGTAACCCCAGACATTCAAAAATCCCTAAATTATCTATGTTCCTCAAGGGATCAATGGGAAGCACATTTCACACTGAGTGTTTTAATTCTATACTTTTATCTGTATTGCCTAAGAAAACCCAAAATACTGTATTACCTTACACAGTTCTCAAATTATTTCTCCTAATCTTCCTTATCCTATAATTTAACTAATCAAAGAATTTGTGACAAGCATGAATGCCATGATATTCTGAGAAAGAGCATAAGAGCAGAAACCTAGAAGACCTGTTTGCTACTCCTGCTGGTTGGTGCCTGCTGACTCAGTATTCACATCTGTAAAATGGCTGTATCACTCGATGAATCTATAAAAACTTATGTGGAAAGCAGAGTAATGTGATAAAAATAAACTGACAGAGGAAGGAATGAACAGACTAAAAATAATCTGCCTATATATGCATTCCAAACCCAGTAGTAGCTAAAAGAACACTGACACAACAATCCTGAATGGTGCACAACTAAATTGGTAACAATTCTTAATGGTTTGCTTCTCTTAATCACAAGTGAAAATGTGAACTAAATTTAGCACTCATTCAACAAGCAAGCAAGCGGTCCAGTAGGGAGGCATACTAAAGAAGATGAGGCTGTACCTACCCTTTAGTATGATCCATCTAGTTTCTCTTTCCAGACTTACACTACAGTTAAGTAACAATACAAATCACTAAAAAGTATCCAAAATATCCTTAAAAGAGGAAGAGAAACTAGTATCTAAGATGCATTTTAAATGTTGCATTTGAGAGACCAGAAATGTAAATCTCAGAAATGCTAAGTGTTTTTTCTGTTCATAAGATGGCTACTAAAATGGCAAAGTACGGATTCAAGGCCACTTTGTTTGATGACAGTGTTGATGTTCCTTACATTGTAGGATTGCTTCTTGAAGTTTGAAAGGTCAAAATTAACTGTGGACAGTGTAAAATATGAAAGTAAAAATAATTTATAAATTATCAAGGGTTCATGAGGACAGGAGGATGGTGGAGGGAGGTGGGAAAAGAGTAGCTGATACTAAGGGCTCAAGTAGAAAGAAAATGTTTTGGAAATGTTGATGGCAACCTATGTCCAAATGTGCTTAACACAATTGATGTATGGACTGTTATGAGCTGTAAGAGCCCCCAGTAAAATGATTTTTTTTTAAAGAAGCTATAAATAGTACAATGATTCGATGCCTAGCTGACTTTAAGGACTCAATAGGGACTTTCAGGAGTGAATGAAAACTATAAAGTGGTTTAAGTAAGTTGTTCTGACTCACAGCAATACTATGTACAACAGCAGGAAACACTGCCCAGTTCTGTGCCACCCTCACAGTTGCTCTTACATCTGAGCCCAGTAGAAAGACGTTAAAAGGCATTTTAAAGCAAATGGCTAAGTGTAGGGAAGTCTTTAATATTAAGAATAAAGTCAGTCATCTTTGCCTTTGTCCATTCATCTTATCATTTCCACATATCCAATTTGTTGTTGTTAAGAGTCATCTAGTTGATGGACTGGAAAACACTCCTAAGGGCCAACAAATGATCCTTGAACTAACTACAAGCTTTTCTTTCGTGAAGTGTTTTGTTATTTGTCAGTGGTTTGTTTTTGTTGTTTTGTTGTCTGGTTGTATACTGTTGCTTTGTTTTCCTCTGTCTTGTTTTCGTGCATGTTAGTGTCTCCACAGGTCTGTCTGAATAGGACAGGCTGGATGAACTATCTGGAGGAAAAACAACGGGACCGACAGTTCCGGGGGCGCTTGGGATAGGGGGAGGTTGGGGGGGGGGGGTAAGGTAGTGGTGTTAACAAACACAGGGACAAGGGAACAACATAAGACCCAAAATAGTAGTGAGGGGGGAGTGGCAGGCCTGGTGGGGAATGATCAAGGGTAAGGTTGCTTAGAGAAGAGGTATTGCTGTAGCCCAGGTGGGGACGGAGCATGGTAGTGGGGCAGGAGGAAAGTCAAGGGAGATGGAGGAAAGAGCTGGGAGTCAAGGGGCATTGATGGAGGTCAAGACAAAGACATGTACATGCAAATATATATATGAGGATGGGGAAGTGGATCTATGTGTCTATATTTATAGGTTTGGTGTTGGGGTGGCGGAAGGACCTTGGGCCTCTACGCAGGCACTCCCTCAATGCATAATGCTTTCTTTTATTAAATTGGCACTCTACGATGCTCACCCCCCCGACACAACTGCTGAGGCCAGGGCAGGTGAACAGGTGAATGTGGTAAGGAGGGCTGATGGTGCCCGGCTGTCAAGGGAGATGGTGTCTGAGGTCTTAAAGGCTTGAGGATAAACAGGCGGCCATCTAGCTCAGAGGCAACAAAGCCCACATGGAAGAACACGCCAGTCTGTGTGATCACGTGGTCCTGAAGGGATCGGTTGTCAGGCATCAAAGAAAGATTGTATCATTGGCTGCACACCTCCATGATCCGATCGCTGAAGACAGACGGGTACATGGGCAAATGTGGCAAAGAAAGCTGATGGTGCCCGGCTATCGAAAGAGATAGTGTCTGGGGTCTTGGAGGCTTGAGGGTGAACAGGCGGCCGTCTAGCTCAGAAGCGATAAGCCCACGTGGAGGAAGCACACCAACCTGTGCGATCACGAGGTGCCAAAGGGACCAGGTATAAGGCATCATGCAAAAAAAAAGTAATATACACACACACACACACACACACACACACACACACACCATGGTGAGTGGGAGGGAGGTGCAGAGTGGAGACGTGGAGACCCGGGGCCCATTTGTCGGCCACTGGAGATCCCCCCATGGGGTTGTTTAAGAGGGGGGGGGTGGGTCAGTCAGGGTGCGATGTAGTACCGATGGGGAGCACAGCTTTCCCCCAGATCCTGGATGCTTCCTCCCCGCAACTGCCATGGTCCAAATTCTGCCTTGCGGGACTGGGTGGGGCGGAGGTTGTGCACTGGTGCATGTGGGGGCTGGGGGCACGAGGGGAGGGGCAGTCGGTGTCCAGGGTGGACGGTGCCTTCGGGACCTGGGGTGTGGGGGGGGGGGCGATGCAGGGGGCAGTGGAGGTTGGGTGGGTTGGAGGAGGGGGACTGATTGCAGGGGTCTGCATGTGGCCTCCTCCCTGGGAGATGGACGGCAGTGGGGGGTGGGGGGACTCCGGATGGGGCAGGATGTGACAGGATGACGATCTGTGAATTATCGGGTGCTCGTGGGGGGAGGGGAGGGGGAAAAGGAAAGAGGACCTGATGCGGGAGGCTTGGGTGGAGAGCAAGTGCTTTGAGGGTGATTGGGGCAAAGAATGTACAGATGTGCTTTACACGGTTGATGTGTGTGTATGTGTGGATTGTGATGAGAGTTGTATGAGCCCCTAATAAAAATGTAAAAAAGAGGGTGATTGGGGCAGGGAATGTGCAGATGTGCTTTGTACAATTGATGTGTGTGTGTGTGTGTGTGTGTGGATTGTGATGGGGGTTGTGTGAGCCCCTAATAGAATGTTTAAAAAACATAAAGCACTAATAATGAGTACAAGTGAGGTAGTTACATAATTTGGTGTCAACTTGAGGCTATTAAGAGTGAAGGGGTGGAGTTTAGCCTGTCAATCAGGTCCCAGCTTGATGACCTCCTTTGGAGACACAAAGGGGATAAATAGCTCTCTGGAGGCCAGACCCACACCCTGTGCTTGGTATTCCTGATGACAAGCCACATGGGGCTACACCAGTGGTTTTCAACCTGTGGGTCGTGACCCCTTTGGGGGGGGGGAGGGTCAAACGACCCTTTCACAGGGGCCCCCTAGTACATCCTGCATATCATATATTTACATTATAATTCATAACAGTAGCAAAATTACAGTTATGAAGTAGCAATGAAAATAATTTTATGGTTGGGGGTCCCCACAACCTGAGGAACTGTATTAAATGGTTGCGGCATTAGAAAGGTTGAGAACCACTGGGCTACACTGATGGAGCCAGAGCCCTGAAACTGGAGGAGTCATGTGGAAACCCAGGCCAGTGCTGAGAAGCTTCCACAGCCACTGGATCCACATGAATTTCCACCCACTGGCCTGTGATCTTCCTGCATTCAGCTGCATTGAATGGCTGTGTGAGTCTAAAGAGGAATTTATGGACTAGTATCAATATATCGGATAATATCAGACTTGATTTGATATGGACTGGGCTGGGATTTTTCTTAATATACAATTGCTCTTTTATAAAAAGTTCTCTCTTACACACATATGAGTCTCTATGAATTTGTTTCTCTGGTCAACCCAGAGTAACACAACAAGAAGAAAATGTGCGAAAATTGATTGGTAGTAACTGTACAACTCTTCTTGATATGATGGAACTATTGAATTATATGATAATGTGGAAGAAGTGCCAATAAAATTTTTTTAATGGAAAAAAAAAGTCATCTAGTCGAAAGGCGTAGGATCCCTAGTGGGACTTAATCAAGGGCAATGTAGCAGCGAGGAATACTGAAGCCGAACAAGATGGTGGGACAAGAGGAAAGTAAAAGAAATGAATAGGGAGGGAGGCAAAGGACATTTATAGAAGTCTAAAAATATATAAATGAAAGGGGAAGAGAACTATGTACTCATTATCCATGTAAAGAATTGAGATGGCAGATGGACATTGGGTCTCTACTCAAGCACTCCCTCAACACAAGAACACTTTGTTCTAATAATTCAGTATTCTGTAATGCTCACCTTCCCAACATGATCGGTGAAAACAAAATGGGTTCATAAGAAATGTGGTGAAGAAAGCTGATGGTGTCCAGCTATCGAAAGATATAATGTCTGGGATCTAAAAGGCTTGAAGATAAACAAGTGGCCATCTAGCTAAGAAGCAACAAAGTCAACATGGAAGAAAGCACACCAGCCTGTGTGATCATGAGGTACTGATGGGATCAGGTACCAGAGGCATCTAAGACCCAGAACAAAATCATACCCAAGGTGAATTGGGGGGGGGGGGGGACATGGAATGGAGACCTAGTGCCTATCTGTAGACAACTGGCCAACCCCTCACAGAAGGGTCACAGGGAAAAATGAGCCAATCAGGGTACAGTACAGCACCGATGAAACACACAAATTTCCTCTAGTTCTTTGGTGCTTCCTTCCTCCCATTATCATGACCTTAAGTCTACCTTACAAATCAGATTAGACCAGAACATATACACTGCTACAGATAAGAGACATAACACAGGGATTCCGGTATAGATAAACACCCTCCCAAGAGCCAACGATGATAGTAGAGACACCAGGATTAGGGGAGGGGAGTGGGGGGAGGGGGAAATCGATCACAAGGATCAACCTATAACCCCTCTCAGGTTCTTATTTTCTCTCACCTCAGAACAGCCTTATTGACTAACTTCTGTTGGCTCTACTCTACAGCCTTATTGACTAACTTCTGCTGGCTCCACTCTACTGTATACACCAGAAAGCGAAATCTCACTAAGGAAAGGGGAAGGGAAAAATATAAAGAAGATTCAATTGAGAATATGTAATTGTAAAATAATCTTGGTACACAACTTTCATCAAAACAGGCAAAATTGAAAGGAAAAAAATCAAATGAGGTGTGTATTGGGGTGATATCCTTTTACCACACTTATTCAATTTACATGTTAATAATCTGAGAAACTGGACTATATGGAAAAAAACATAACAAAATTGGAGTAGCAGTCAATAAAAACCTGCAAAATGCAGATAAAAAAAACCTTGCCTGTTCAAAGTAAGGATGATTTAAAGCGCTTACTGATGAAGATCAAAGGCTACAGTTTCAACATAAAGAAAACAAAAATCTTCACATATGGACCAAAAAGCTACATTGACACACATATAAAAAAAAGATTTATGTTGTCAGAGATTTCATTCGATTTAGGACCACAATCAGCACCTACAGAAGCAGAGGTAGGGGGGTGTGGGTGTGTGTGTGTGTGTGTGTGTGTGTGTGTGTGTGTGTGTGTCCCGCCCACCCCCAAAATCAACTCTATATTATTGTATTGGGCAAATCTGCTGCAAAAGACCTATTTAAAATAAATTTTTTAAATGTCCCCCAAAGTTAAGTTGTCACTTTGAGCACTAAAGTATGCCTGATTCACGTCATGGTATTTTCAATTGTCTCATGTCCTTCAAAAAGCTAGACAGTGAATAAGGAAGACCCAAAATGAACTGCCCTTTGCCATGTGGTACTGATGAGGAATATTAAATGTACCGTGGATTGTATTGTATAATGAAGAAATCTGGCTTGGAAGAAGCACAGCCATTATGTTGATCACAGAGGAGGATGGGGAGACCTCACCTCACAAACTGTGGGCAAGTTAACAGGAAGAACTACTCCCCGGAGGAAGACATCATGCTTTGTAAAGTAGAGGGTAAGTAAATAAGAGGAAGATCCTCAATGCAATGGTCTGACCCTGAGGGCAACTTTGGGCTCACACAGGAAGGACTGTGAGGTGGTTTAGGACCCCCACAGTATTTCACTCTCTTATACATAAAGGGGTCATTGTAAGTAGGACTTGACTTGATGGCACCTCACAATAACAGAAATATCTTTCTCACAAGAGTTACACTCAACATCATTTAACTTTAAATCTGAGTAAAGAACTGAACCCAGAGCTTGGGAACATATTGATAGTTCAATAAACATTAGTTATCATCCCTTGAACAGCTCCTGTATTTTCTGACATTCAGGAACCTTGCTGAGATTTTTTTCTTCTACTCTCTCATTCACTTTTCCCCCCATCTGCTGAACCTATTCCTCTGATCTCTAGGAATTAGTAGAGCGTCAGCCCCACCCCCACCCACCCCCCAAAAAAAGGTGTGTGTGGGGGGGGAGTGGAAGACCCTTTAAATGGGTTGACACAGTGGCTGAAAAAATGGGTTCAAACAACTTTCAGGATGGTGTAGGAAGGCAGGATTTAATTTTGTTGTAAACTGAACTAATATAAGGTGGGGTCAACCAGGGAGGCCCTAACAAAAGAACCAGCTTACAGTCTCTCCCTGCACACTATTTTTATGTTTTAATCATAGGACGTTGCAACAACAATGCTAAAGAAACTGTATCTGGAGTAAGAAAGAACTTAGCAGAACAAGCAGAACTGCCCCTTAATGCTTCAAAGGTTATAAGCTTTATAATGCACATGTATAAGCTGAGCTTATAAAAAATGTGCTGAAAACTGGGGTTTGGCTTATACATGGGTCAGTGGTACCCCAGCGAGGGCAGCATCTATGATGACCTCACACCAGCTGAAGCCCTGCATTGGGATACGGATGATGATGATGAATCCCAGTTTTGAAGGATTGTAACTCTTTGCATTTTAGCTTGGTTGCTGATTGAGCTCAGGGAATAGTACTCTTAAGGTATCCTTGTTGATCTTACTGTTTTTGTTGAACCGATTTTCCAATTACTGTGCTGATGTAAATGACTTGTCCTTTTATTATTTATGGTTTTATTTAAAATAAATATTTAAACACATTACCCCACTGATGTCTCAATTTTTAGTAATTTTATTTTCATTTGTTTTGATTATTGAAACTCACCAATAGCTTCTGCATTTTCCACCCTAGGCTTATACTCAAGTCAACCAGTTTTTCTGGTTTCCCAGGTAATAATTAAGTACCTCGGCTTATGCTCGAGTCACCGTATGTTCGAGTGTATGCGGTAGTCTTTCTTCAAGAGCAGCAAGCACTATCCTACAAGAATTTCATTGAGAAAACTTACCGTTTCTACCCTTCAGGCTTGTTTTGCCCCTGCAGATTTCTTTTTGATTTCAAATCTCAAAGAACATTAAAAAATAACTTGATTTGAGTTCCTTGAGAATGCCAAAAACTACTGTCTTAATGTGGTATAAATCAGATAGTGCAGAATTACTCTGAGGGATAGCAAGATGGAAGCACTACCTGAGACATGTATGGGTGTTGTGTTGAAAAAACAATCGCTCCATGTTTGATTTTTTTTGTTTAATAAAGATTTCTATTATTTCGTAGTAATACTTGTAGGCTTGCCCTCATAAATAACCAGGTCGTTCTTTAGTGAAGTCTCTAGGGCAGTGGTTCTCAACCTGTGGGTCGCGACCCCTTTAGAAGTGGAATGACCCTTTCACAGTGGCCACACAATTCATAACAGTAGCAAATTTACAGTTATGAACTATCAACAAAAATAATTTTATGGTTAGAGGGTCACCACAACATGAGGAACTCTGAACAGGCCGCAGCATTAGAAAGGTTGAGAACCACTGCTCTAGGTAGATGCGAGTCAGCAATCTTTTGATCAATAACCAAGTGCTTTAACCATTTGTGCCACCCAAGGGCTCCTAAATTAAGAAATACAAATTTTAAAAACCACTGCCATAGAGTTGATACCTATTCACAGCAACCTTACATAGGATTTCTAAGAATATAAATCTTGGTAAGTGCAGACAGCCTCATCGTACTCCCCAGGAACAGCTAATGAGTCTAAACTGCAAAGCAGCCAAATGCTTAACCCACAAAACAGGGCTACTTGAATTAAAAAGAGAGTCCTAATATTTCTAATAATACAAATTGTGAACACTTGTACAATTTATTTTAATTTTGAGTCAATTTGTTTCCTATAAAACATGTAAATAAAGGCTGTAGGCAAAAGTTGGCTAATAGTGTCTGGCAACAAAAGTGCTGGTGGGGTAATAGTTAATTGGTCTAGGTTACACATTGGGGTGCTAACCTCAAGGTCAGCAGTTTGAAACCAACAGCCACTCTGTCGAGAAAGCAGTAAAGCTTTCTACTCCTATGTTTACGGTTTTGGAAACCCAAAGGGGCAGTTCTATATGTCCTAGAGGGTTGCTATGACACACAATGGCAGTGAGTTTGGAGTTTTGGGATCCTTCATTTTATGATGCATTAGAAATGTGACGCATTACTTAACAAGAGTTCTGTTTTTGGAAGAAGTACTTACCTGTTTTAAACAAAACAAAGACAGAGCCCATCTGTGCGCCTATTTATTTAGCATATGGGGAAGGATCCTCAGTGCTCAATCTGAGACTGGTGCACAAAATGGAAGGGTTTTACATGGACAATCAAGAGATCTGCACACATATAGCTATATTTTAGAATCCAAGAAAAAGTCTGGATCATACTGTTCTTTAAAGACCTGTAAAGCAAGTTTGAAGTTAAACAAGTGGCCATCTAGCAGGGAAGCAACAAAACCCAAATGGAAGAAGCACGCCTGTGTGATCACACAAGGTGTCAACAGGTATCAGTCATCAGATGACCAAAAAATCCTATCAATGCAAAGGAGGTGGGGTTGGAGTGGAGACCCAAAGCCCATCTGTAGACAATTGAACATCTCACAGAAAGGTCACAAGGAAGGAACAGGTCAGCCAGTGTGCCCCGATGAAACACACAACAACATTCCTCTAGCTCTTTAATGCTTTCTCCCCCCAACTATCATGACCCTAGCTCTACCTTATAAATCTGGCTAGAACAGAGCATGTATAGTTATAGATCTCTCAACACATAGTATCCGGGACAGATAAACCACTGCAGAACAGTTATGGGAGTAGCAATACCATGAGGGCAAGGAAGAGGGAGAACCAATTGCAATGATCAATGTACACACGTACACACACACACACACACACGGGGCAAACAATAGAAACCTGGGTGAAGGGAGAGACAGTGGATGGTGCAAGATAAGAAAATAATAATTCATAAGTTATCTAGGCATCACAGAGATGGAAGGGTGGGTGAGGGAGACAAAAAAGAGAGGCTGAGACCAAGGGCTCAAGTAGAAAGAAAATGTTTTGAAAATGATGATGGCTACCTATGCACAAATAAATATGCTTGATACAACTGATGTCTGGATTGTTATAAGAGCTGCAAGACCCTCCAATAAAATGTTTTTTTTTAAAAAGCACATTTGAAGCACAGCGACCTCATCCAGTTAAGCAAAAGTCTGAGAGAAGACCTTCCAAAAATCTGCCAGCCTTAAGAAGAAGCAACAATATAAGATTTATTAGAAAGGCCTGGCGGTGCACCAAAGTGCCATCTGAATATATAGTGTATGACTACTGCGCCTGCACAGGGATTCAGGTATAAAGAGCCAAATGACTAGCTGACATGGACCCCAAATTCACAAGTAGAACTTTTCGATTGTTACAGATAGTTGCGAAGAATTTAATTCTGCCAAGAACTTTCAAACTGACAAGAAATTTACTAGATGTAATATAGAAATTTGTTGCACAGCGTCAACAAATCAAAGATTTATCTTCTTCAAAAAAACTGAACCTGCTGATAGATCTAAAGATAAAAAAGTTACAATATCTTTCACTGAAGTAAATCCATTTATCAAATATTTCCCAGTAATCTCTATCTATGGAGGAAAAATGACTCCTGAGTTGACCCTTAAAGAATGAACAACCAGAGGGATGACTGGGACATTTTAAGCTTTAGTGTTAACATTCAACAACCGTTTCCTTTAAAAAAAAAAAATTCAAGAACAAGTACACTAAGTGGTATCTTCAAAACCACCATCAGAGCAACAATGGGCATGCATAACATTCAGCATTCTGACTCAGGTTAATTACACTTTCTTTGTTCAAAAATAACCATTAAAATACATTTTCCTTATTCTTCTACTTTCTTTTTTTTAATCTATAAAGAGAGCAACTGGATTTATGGTTTCTTGGGGAGGAGGGAGGGGAGGTAAGGGGGAAATTAGCTAATAACAGTGAGTGCAATAAAGAAGTGTTCTAAAACTGACTGGAGTGATGGTTGTACAACTCTTTTTAATGATTAAGCTACTGAATTTTATATGTGAATTATATGCCAATAAAACTATTGATAAAAAATCTCAATAACTAAATCAAAAGGACTATTATTTACTTCAAAATTTGGGCAAATAAAACAACATAGGAAAAAGATCATAATCTTCAGACATGAAGTACTTGGTTTATTCCCAAAAAGATCCTAACCAAATCCATCTATTTTTCTGGCTGTTAATTTGTTATTCTTTTCTTGCTTTCCGTTCAAAATTATCTTAGAAAGGATCCAGCCAACATTTACTTCCTGATGAAAGCCACAGACGTGAAAACCCAAAGGACACATCTCAAGCCATGTGGGACACTCAGGGCTCGCTATGCACAGCACCAGCACTTCACAAAGGTCGGTCACACTCACTTGGAATAGTTTTCTATCGCGTCATCTTTCTTCGCCTCTGCCTCCCCCTCTGGCTTTGTGCCTTTATTTGTTTCATCCAGCCAATCTGAGACATGTTTAAGAGCACATTCAACAGTAGACACCATATTCTGAACAGCTTCAAGTTCCTCCGGAGATGGATAAATTGTTGAATGTTTCACCATCACATGGCGATCATCATTGGCAAAAGAGCGAATAGATCTCTGTCAAAAGGAAAAATTACTTCTTCAACAGAAGAAATGTTAACCCCATAGTACTAATTGTTAAACAAATGTGAAATAATGTTGAAATCATTAAAAATTGCTGAGGAATGGATATTAAAAGGTCTACTGAGCTTCACATCATAAAATTAGTGGTTCTTCACTCATGTTTTGGTGAAGTTTTACTCTGGTCACACTCAGCATATGTATACGCTATCGTTTAGCTGCACCCATTCATTATGAATACCACTTAAATAAAATCATGTATATCACAGAGCATCTGCAAGAAGACACACTTCCTAGTTTCAAGAGAATGCCTAGAAATGTATGATGGTGACTCATGAGAACCAAACTGCTAGAAATTTTTGCATCTTGAAACTTTATAATACAAAATAGAAAGTTACATAAGTTTAGACACTACAAGGAAACAGGCATTACATTAGAACACTGTTTACTCTTTGGCATTCATATCTTTAGGGTAAGGTTTTATTTTTTAAATAGATCAGTGGGAGACATTCCAAATTCTGAGTTGGGGAAATACATAGTGCAAAAAAAAAAACAACAAAAAAAACCCAACTTCCCAAGTTAATTTACAGATTTATTTTAATTCTAAACAAAACTCCCTTGAGATTGACTTACCTACTTAAAACTCAATACAAATAATTAGAAAGCTCATTAAAAAAAAAATCAATGAGACTATCAAAAAATATTGTACAAAGACGGAATGGCAGTACCATTATAGCAAAATAGAATATGAAAACAAGCAATAATTTAAATGGCATGCCAGCCCAGAAATGTGTAGCAAACCAAAGCCCAGAAACAGAAGTTTCACAAGAATTTAATAGAGCAGTCTTTCACATTCATAAGGCACATATTAAAAAAAAAAAACCTTTAAATATTTCCATATTTCCAAATACCATGAGGATATTAAAACCAGTACACAGCAAATATACAAAGATAATTTGGTGAGTTTTCCATAAATCCAGAAGTATTCAATATAAAGGTTAGTTTACAGTCTTGATAATTATTTACATGTAATTAAGTGCTAGTAGATGGTAAATAAAGTCTTTTCTGAAAAAGTAAAACACAGGCAATGCTTTATCAATCTTGCCCTTTTGGTTTTGTTTTAGAATATCATATTAATTTAGAAACTAGCATATTAACACTGGAATAAGATATAAAAGGAAGCAAACTGAAAAAGTAGTGAATTTTTGAAATCTTTAATCATTATATAACTGCAAAAACAAAATAAAACTCCGTTTCTACCCTAGATTTCAAATTTTAAAAAGGCAACTTTGTATCGATAACATTCTTACTCAATTTCCATGACTAGTTTTTCAAATGTAGCCTTTTGACACATAGAAATATACTTTTCCATCACTTCATGAGATCAAGAAACAAGGAAAGGAGAATTACGTGCACAATGAGTAGGAGATACTATGTCTTACCTAGACAGCACAGTTGCTCTGTCCAACCCACTGGCCACACATCTGTAAAATTATACACTGCTACATAACATGTACGTTTGGTGTTTCACACAAAAGAATATGGACTGCCAATGTTACAAAAGAGATTGTTCCAGCTAAGAACCTACTTTATCTGACAGGTCAAGCATCAGAAAACAAAGGTGAAAGATAAATTATCTATTTTTTTAAAATCCTAATTACACAAACTCCAAACCAGTTAAACATTAAAAGTTCAATTGGGAAAACAGTACAGAAACAAAATTCTCATTCAAATTGGAGATCCAAGATTTAAAAGTGATAAGAAAATTAAAAAACACAACTAATTATATAAAAATATATTATTTCTACACCAGGAAATTTAAAGAATAAGCCAGGGTGGGAATTTTCATAATATTTGTGGCACAGTCTGGAGACTTAAAGGCTTGAAGATAAACAAGAGGACATCTAGCTGAGAAGCACCAAAGTCCTCATGGAAGAAACACACCAGCCTGTATGATCATGAGGTGTCGAGAGGATCAGGGATCAGGGATCAGGCATCAAAACCCCGGAACAAAAAAATCTTGTGAATGAGAGGGAGTGCAGAGTGGAGACCAAAGCCCATCTGTAGATGGTTGGATATCTCTTTACAGAGGGATCACAAGCCAGTCAGGGTGCAGTATAGCACCGTTGCAACATACAACTTTCTTCTGGTTCCTTAAGGCTTCTTCCCCCCTCACCCCCCACTATCAGGACCCCAATTCTACCTTACAAACCTGGCTAGACCAGAGCATGTACACGGGTACAGATAAGAGTTTACCCCTCAGGACCCATACTGAGAGTAGCAATACCAGGAGGGGAAGGGGAAGGGAGAACTGATTACAATGATTTATGTATAACTCCCTCCCAGAGGGATGGACGACAGAAAAGGGGGTGAAGGTAGACATTGGTCAGTGTAAGACATGAAATAATTATTTATAAATTATCAAGGGTTCATTAAGGAGGGAGGGGAAGGGAAGGAAGGAAAAAAACGAGCTGATACCAAAGGCTCAAGTAGAAAGAAAATATTTAGAAAATGATAATGGCAACAAATGTGCTTGACACAATGGATGTATGTATGATTTGTAATAAGCATTGTACCAGTCCACATTAAAACGATTAAAAGAAAATTGTTGCATATGATAAAGAGTCCTGGTGGCACAGCAATTAAGCACTCAGTTGCTCACCATTATGTCCAGGGCTTGAATCCTAACAGTCAGGCAGGAGAAAGATGTAGCAGTAGGCTTTATAAAGACAGGACCTTAGAAACCCTATGGGGTAGTTCTCTATTCTGCAAGGTCCTTAAGTAAGAATCAACTCTAAATTTTTAGTGATATAGTATACATAAAACATTTACTTTAAAAAATGAAAGGAAAAAAAAACAATATATAAGTATATCAAGACCACAATAGATTTTTTAAAAAGGACCACAATAGATAAATGAGATGAAGTGGTAAACAATTCACATTAGGGAACTGTGTACAGTAGGGTTCTTCACAGCTCACCATGAAACTAAATGACAAACAAAGCTCAATCTAACACTTCTTCCCACCATCCAGTACTAAAATATTAATAGAGTGTCTTCTGTAAAGAGCAAGTCAACTAGTTATTAATCCTTAGCACAATTTTTAATCAAGTATCATTTAAAGAAACATCACTAGACTTCCGAAGCAACATATTCTAAACATACTGATGATTAATATTTTGTGCTTTTCTCCCACTTATAAATTCTTTTTAAAATCTTTTCTCACTTATACTTAGAAAAAATATTCACACAACATCCTCCAGAACCAAAATATTACAAGGGAAAAAAAGAATCAGCATATTTTACCAATTAAAAAACTAGGCACCAGAGGTCTTAAAACCAAGGGGAAAAGATGATTTTTTTTTTACATTAAACACTCCCAACATTTTAACAACTCCTAAAATACTTGTATCACTAAGTACAGTACTAGTTCTGGACTTTTTAAACTTTAAAGGGAAACAACAGAACTTCAGTTGGAAGATCAAATAAAACTATATAAATTTGGACTAATGGCCACTGAGTAATTTGCATTGGTTTGCTAATGCCAGTTTTAATATAAAATATTATTCATGAACATTCTATTGCTTCATTTGCTTTTAATACATTATGGCCTACAGACTCATGGGGCACCATTTTGTGGTTTAAAGGTCATGTAGGAAATTTGAACTTATTTGCTTTGATTAAAAAACAGAGTGCCATCTTTATCTGATGCATAAGACCCCAAAATTAACACCACTGTTTTGCACTGGCCATCTCTGTTAAACATTACAATTTTAGACTAGTGGAATTTTCTATACTAAATTAAGGAGCTATAATACTTACCATGATTTTCTATAGTATTTTAGCTTCTTTTTCCGATCCTTTCCTCTCTTTCTTGTCGTCTTCACTAGACACTGCTTTGTGTGACAGAACCTCCTCATAAGCCTGAGTCCCCTGACAACTCAGTCAATATGGCAAAGATGTCTAGAGATTTGTTCCTGGAGTACACCTGGCAAAATAGGAGAGGAAAAAACACATTCAAAAATTCTAATTTACAATTTGTTTCAAATCTGAATGTGGAGCCCCCAACATGTTGTTAATTTCAAAAGAAATAAACTTTATAGAAGAAAATGATATAATTTCTAACAAACAGCTAACATATCCTTTGAAAATAGGTAAATTAAAAACAAACAAACAAAAAACCCCAGTGTGGCCAAAAAAGCAATCTCCTTGGTAGCTACATGTAGTAGTTGGCTGCCTTGCATTCAATGAAATAAATACAGGAGGAGCAAGCACAAATTCAGTCAAGTTGTACAAAACAGAGAAGGTAATATTAGTATTTGTGATAACAATGTTGCATTTAAACATCAGGTGTTCAATTAGAAAATGGCATTACTTAAAAGTATCATTGGTTGGACCATGATACCACCATCAGAGCACTTTTCCGTTTCAGAGTGCCAGTAGACACACAGTTCATGTTGGCATTTTTAGGGCTAAATGCAGAATTTTTGGTTTATTATTCTAAATCCCCCAAGGCCCTAATCCCCCTTCATCTTATATGTGGTTATGTCAGATTCCTGAGTATTCATGAACCCTCAACTTCATTACCCTTACCCTTTAATGTCCCTCACCAAAATACCACAGTACATTTCTGCTCAGGAAGCCACCAAGTTCCACCTTTATGAGATTTTATTCCATATAGGGCAGAGGTAAGCTCTTCTGAGAACTTAAGAAATTCTTATATAGCACCAACTTAGTTATTTTTAAAAATGCAACAGATGTTTTAACGACATGCACGTCAGAGAGTAATTTACAGCATATGTCATATAAACTCTTAAGGACTGTAACTTTCTGATCTAAATGCTTTTCCTTTAAATTGGGGAGGGGGGAGGTGTCTTTTAGACTTATAACGACATTTTGCTAATCCTTTCACTTGCTCTCTGAAAGAGACAAATTCTTTTCAAATTTTTAGAACTGGAAAGTTTACAGGTGTGGCATGCATCTCTATTCAGTCCAAATAAAAACAAAGGTCCACCATTATTGATAAATGATGCTCAGCTGTAACCTACAGGCAAAACTATGTAACCAACTTCCCTAACTTCCCCAGCTGGTTTACAAAACTCCCCTAAAATAATAAAAATTGATTTAAAAAATATTATCATGTGATTGAATGGGCTCTCATAAGTAGAACTTAATTTGGCCATTACCCCTATCATGCTCATGTAAGAGGAGCGCACAAGTGCTGCAGTTCCTACCGCCTTTTGTACAGCTGTCCATCTGATTGAGAAATAGCTAAATTATGTTATCTCTATACAGTAGAACACATTTTTTCAAAGTTTCCCTTAAAAATAAAAACAACCAGTTAGTGGATAAAATGTTGGTCTTGACCCATAACCCTACGGGGGCAACACTGGAGACACAGTGTGGGAATTGTGCCTGTCTGACCCCACCACACAGAGGCAAAACACTAGGGGTGTGCAACAGAACAGCAAGGGAAGCAGAGCAAGGATGTCCCGAGGGAATACCAAAAATAGATTTGGGGGTCAGGGTGTGGCACCCATCAGACTCTATAGGAAAACACTCACTCCTAAAAATCAACAAACAGATCTTTAACTATTTACAGGCTTTTTTCCTTTGGTCATTTGTTTTTTGTTGTTGTTGCTTTGTTTTTCTCTGTCTTGTTTTTGTATATATTGTTATCTCTACAGATCTGTCTAGATAAGATAGGCTGGATAAACAATCTGGAGAAAACAACAGTACCAACAGTTGTTTTTTTTTAGGGGGGGACATGGGAGAGGGGAAGGTGGGGGAAAGGAAGTGGGTGTTATCAAACTCAGGGACAAGAGAACAAGTGATCCAAAATGAGTGGTGAGGAGGGTGTAAGAGGCCTGGTAGGTCTTGATCAAGATCAATGTTCCTGAGAGGAACTACTGACACCCAAATGAAGGCATAGCATGATAGTGGGACAAGAGGAAAAGGAAATAGAGGAAAGAACTAGGAGGCAAACGACATTTATAGAGGTCTAAATACAAGCATGTACATATGTAAATATACTTATATATGATGATAGGGAAATAGATCTATGTGCATATATTTATAGGTTTAGTATTAAGGTAGCATGGAAATTGGGCCTCTACGCAAGTACTCCCTCAATGCAAGAACACTTTGTTCTATTAAACTGGCAATCCATGATGTCACCTTCCTGACAGGATTGCTGAAGACAATTGTGTGCGTAAGTAAATGTGGTGAAGAAAGCTGATGGTATCCGGCTATCAAAAGATACAGCATCTGGGGTCTTAAAGGCTCAAAGGTAAACAAGTGGCTATCTAGTTCAGAAGCAACAAAGCCCACATGGAAGAAGCACACCAGCCTGTGTGATCATAAGGTATCAAAGGGATGAGGTATCAGGCATCAAAGAACAAAAAAAACCCTATCATTGAGAATGAGGGGCAGTGCAGAGTGGGGACCCAAAGCCCATCTGTAGACAACTGGATATCCCCTTACAGAAGAGTCGTGGGGAGGAGACGAACCAGTCAGGGTTCAGTGTAACAACAATGAAACATATAACTTTCCTCTAGTTCTTAAATGTTTCCTACCCCCCACTGTCATGATCTCAATTCTACCTACAAATCTGGCTAGACCAGAGGATGTACACTAGTACAGATAGGAACTAGAAACACAGGGAACCCAGGATAGATGAACCCCTCAGGGCCAATGGTGAGAGTGGCGATACCAGGATGGTGAAGGGAAGGTGGGGTGGAAAAGGGGAACCGATTACAAGGATCTACATATAACTCCCTTCCTGGGGTATGGACAACAGAAAATTAAGTGAAGGGAGACGTCGGACAGTGTAAGACATAACAAAATAATAATAATTTATAAATTATCAAGGATTCATGAGAGACGGGGGCATGAAGGGAAGTGAAAAAAACGAGAAGCTGATGATAGCAAGGGCTCAAATAGAAAGCAAATGTTTTGAAAATGATAATGGCAACAAATGTACAAATGTGCTTGACACCATGAATGTATAGAGCCCCCAGTAAAATAATTAAAAACATATACTGGTCTTGAAATATAAACAAGCAAACAAAACAATCAACTTTACTTTTATGTGTCCTTACAAAACTATGCAACTCAGTCACTTTCTGAGTCTCAGTTTTCTCTAGAATATGAAACATTGTTCTACTACTTAATGACTAACTCATAGAACTTAAATTTATGAAACACACACCACATGATACACTGAGCTTTTCATACATATATTTTTATACATCAACTTATTTTAATCATCAATTTCTCAGTTATTGTCTCCATTTAACACACAAGGAAATTAAAGCCTAGTACACTGGTACAGATAGGAACTGGAAACACAGGGAATCAGAACCAGTGGTGAGAGTGGTGATACCTGGAGGGTAGAGGGAAGGTGGGTTAGAAAGGGGGAACTGACTACAAGGATCTACATATAACATCCTCCCTGGGGGACGGACAACAGAAAAGTGGGTGAAGGAGATATCGGACAGTGTTAAAATATGATAAAATAATAATAATTTATAAATTATCAAGGGTTTATGAGAGAGAGGGTGGCGGGAGGGAGAGGGAAAATGCGGAGCTGATATCAAGGGCTCAAGTAGAAAGCAAATGTTTAGAGAATGATGATGGCAACAAATGTACAAATGTGCTTGACACAATGGATGGATGGATGGATGGATGGATGGATGGATGGATGCATGGATGGATGCATGGATGGATGCATGGATGGATTGTGATAGGAGTTGTATGAGCCCCCCCCAAAAAAAGATTTAAAAAAAAGAAACTAAAGCCTATAAAAATAAAAAAACCTAATTAAGATCACAACACAAGTAGTGCCGTCAAGATTCAAACTTAGATCCAAAATTAATAAAATTAATCTTATTCCAGCACCTTAGCTATTTAAAACCAAAACATGTCTAAGTGAATCAATATGACCAGACAGTACAGACTTGGAAGTACCAGCTTTACCACTTAATTTCTCTGAGTCAGAATCCCATTACCAAGTTGAATCAATGCCAACTTACAGCGATTATATTTATCAGTGACTCTCAACCTGTGGGTCGTGACCCCTTTGGGGGTCAAACGACCCTTTCACAGGGGTTACCCGATTCATAACAGTAGCAAAATTAGAGTTATAAAGTATCAACGAAAACAATTTTATGGTTAAGGGGTCACCACAACTTGAACTGTATTAAAGGGTCGCAGCATTAAGAAGGTTGAGAACCACTGGTATATAGGGCTTCCAAGAGTGCAAATCTTTATGAAAACAGGCAGCCTCATCTCTCTTCCTAGACAGGTGGGTTTGAATTACTGACCCTATGTTTAGCAGCCCAATATTCAATCCATAGCACCACTAGGGTGAGCAGTTTCTACTTCAAACTAAAGGCTATACAAAAACACCTAATCATACCTGTTAAAAACTATAAACTCAATAAGTGGTAAGTAGTTTCTTAGGGTGGGGGTGGGATCAGATTTCCCAGTACACATAAAAGTATTTATACATAGTGTGCGTATATTATGTTTACATTTTTTCTCTGGAAAATTTAACTTGGAAAAATGTTAGCTAAATTCTAGATATGAGTATGAGCAGCTTTATGTAGCAGATGAAATGCATCCAAATATATAAAAACAAATAGGTTTTTCTGAACTATAGTAAGGAAATAACATTAAGGCAGAATTATGCAAATATTTACTTTCTTAAAATCTCAAATAATGTCATACAGTTTGACATGGGAGCCAGGCAATTCTTTACTCTCAAAAATCCTATTTGTACATGCAGAAAAATTAAGCAGGATCCATACCTCACTCACACCACACACAAAAACAAATCAATTAAGGATCTAAATATACAACCTAAAACCATAAAATTCTTGAAAGAAAATGCTAGGCAACACTGTCCAAGCTAACTTTTAAGACAAGAGCCGCTTCTCCCATTCCCGTGCAGTCCCAGCGTCATTCCTGAGACACGATGGTGAAGGTTAGAGTGAATGGATTCGGCCAACTAGGCTCCTGGTCACCACTCTGGCAAAGTGGAAATTGTTGCCATCAATGATTCCTTCATTGATCTGAACTACATGGTCTACATGTTGCAGTATGATTCCACCCACGGCAAGTTCAATGGCACTGTCAAGGCTGAGAAGGGAAAGCTTATTGTCAATGGGAAGGCCATCTCCATCTTTCAGGAGCGAGATCCCGCCCACATCAAGTAAAGTGAGGCTGGTGCGGAATATGTCATAGAATCCACTGGTGTCATCACACCCCTAAAGAAGGCTGGGGTTCACGTGAAGGGCGGGGCCAAAAGGGTGATCATCTCTGCCCCTCTGCCAATGCCCCCATTTTTGTGATGGGCGTGAACCACGAGAAGTATGACAACTCCCTCAAGATTGTCAGCAATGCTTCCGGCACCACCAACTGTTTAGTCCCCCCTGGCCAAGGTCATCCATGACAATTTTGGCATCGTGGAAGGACTCATGACCACAGTCCATGCCATCACTGCCACCCAAAAGACCGTGGATAGCCCCTCTGGAAAACTCTGGTGTGAGGGCCTTGGGGCTGCCCAGAACATCATCCCCGCATCTACTGGCGCTGCCGAGGCTGTGGGCAAGGTTATCCAGGAGCTAAATGGGAAACTCACTGGCATGGCCGTTTCTCTACCCCCAATGTGTCCACTGTGGATCTCACCTGCCATCTGGAGAAAGCTGCCAAGTAGAATAACATCAAGAAGGTGGTGAAGCAGATGGCTGATGGTCCTCTAAAGGGCATCCTGGGCTACATTGAGGACCAGGTTGTCTCCTGTGACTTCAACAGTGACACCCCCCCCCCACTGTTCCACCTCTAATGCTGGGGCTGGCATTGCCCTCAACCACCACTTTGTCAAGCTCATTTCCTGGTGTGACAATGAATTTGGCTAAAGCTACAGAGTAGTGGACCTCATGGTCCACACGGCCTCCAAGGAGTAAGAGACCCCTGGACCACCAGCAACAGCACTAGAGGAAGAGAAGCCCTCAGATGCTGGGGAGTCTTTGCCCCCTACTCAATCCCCCAACACACTGAGACTATTCCATCCAGACCCCTGAAGGAAGGAGAGATTCTTAGAGAGCCCGATCTTGTCATGCACCATTAATAAAGTACACTATACCCAGAAAAAAAAATGGGTATCAGGTAACAAAAGCAAAACAGCAAGAGAAAAAATAAATGAGACCTAATAAAACTTAGAAACTTTTGTTCATCATGACTTAACAAAAATATATATATTAGATAGATATATAAGCTTTATTGAGAGGAAAAACAGAAATTACATATTTGATAAGAATCTAGTAATATAAAAATATCTAATAACCAAAATATTTATCAAACTTCGCCAACTAAATAACAAAATGGTAAATGATCCAAATATATAAAGGGTAATGGGGAAAAAGAGAAAAATAGTTCACAAAACAGAGCATTCACATGGCCACCAAATACATAGAAAGATGCTCAACAACATAGGTCACCAGAGATGCAAATCAAAAGCAATGAGATGCCATTTCTCTTCCACTAGGAATGGCTACTTTTGTTTTTAAAAGGAAGCAGCACAGAAAATAGAAGATAATGTCAAGGGAAAACTGGATGCTTTATTACTAGGAAGAATGAAAAATGGTATAGGCACTGAGGAAAATAATGTGGTGGTTCCTTAAAAAACTAAAAATAGAACTGTCATATGACCACATCTACTGCCATCTAGTCGATTCTGACTCACAGAATTTTCAAGGCTGTAAATCTTTAGAAAAACAGACCAATCAATCACTTAATCACTCTGCCATTAGCGCCCCCAAAAAAGGACAAGAACATGCAATAAGACAATGAATGTGCAAAGCTTATTAGTGGTTACTAGTGGCAGGAAGTAGGGTGGAAAAACGGAGGGTTATTACTTACAGAGTACGGAAGTTTTGATGTACAGTGATGAAAAATCACACTGATTAAGAATAGGATTGCACAGTTGATTAATTTAATTAAAGCCAATTTAAGTTATACATCTATAAAAAGTTGCATTAGCAATAATTGTGTAATATAGCTATATTTATTACGCACAACCAAATACCTCACATGGGATTTGATTCCTTGGTACAGAGGATTAGGATCATGGTTTCATGAAACTCAATTAATTGGACTAATATTTAATGCTTCTGGTCTACCTCTACACTAAACTAAATTTCATTGTTTTCCGGTGGAAGTTTCCTTATTTCAGATAGCTAGATAGATAGACGCATGAGGGACAAAGCTAAATTGAAAAACCTATGAATTCCAAACACATTAGTCATTATAAAAGTTGTAGTTAGTCCCAAAATTCTGCTATTGATCCCAAAGCAAACACCTATAACAACAAAAATACTCAAACCCATCATATCATTTGAAGTTTTGCAAAGCTAAGCACAAGCTAAAAGGTTCTTTTCTGAACAGTATGAATAAGGGTGATGCACTCCAATGCCTACAATCCTAACATAAAACACGCTGTATGAATCTAGTTCAAAGAATGATTTTTGAATATTTACTATGTGAATGAAATAGAAAAAAATATTGTCAAGTGACCAACTAAAGGAAATCATACAAGGATCAGACATCTCTACACTGAAATAAGTGATCACTAGGCAGTCCCAATCCCTTAACGTACCTTGAGCTTCAACCATTATGATAGGGACTCCAAGGCAACAGAGCAACATTTCAGTCAGGGATGACTCATCTGACAGAGAATGAATAGCTCAATGCATTTCAGTAATTATCTGTGGACTACCTACAATATGGCAGGCACTGTTAGAATACATCAGTGAACAAAAAAGACAAAAATTCCTATCCCTGTTGTGTTAAGTCCAGAAGATGAAAATACCCCCAAAACATTATATATAAAAGTAGCATGGTAAATAACGAGTGAAAAATGCTTTAAAAAGGAACACACGGATTCTATTAAAAAAAGGACATGAAATTTTAAACAGGATGGACAAACCCCATTGAGAAGGTAACATCTGACCAAAGAGGTGTGAAGAAGTTAGTCATGCATACATGCATACATCTATGGAATGAGCATTCCTGGTTGGGAAAGGAGCAAAAGGAAGCTCTAATGCAGTATGTGCCTGGTTAGTTGGAGGAACAGTGGGGAAGCCAATGTGGCTGGAGGAGTGAGTGAGGGAGTGAGTGAGTGAGTGAGTGAGTGAGTGAGTGAGTGAGTGAGTGAGTGAGTGAGTGAGTGAGTGAGTGAGTGAGTGAGCGAGCAAACGCGTGTGCTGGGAGGGGGATAAGGGAGTTAGAGTAATAGGAGATAAGGCAGAGAACAAAGACATGGAGGCAGGGACATTCATATAGGGTAAAGGTCAGCTTGAGGACACCTAATCTAGTCTAATACCCTGCAGACAGAAGCAGCTCAATAAAAATGTGAATTCAATCCTAAAATGATCTTTCTTTAGAATGCTATAGCTGTGGGAACTAGGGAGGTCCCATCTGAGATGTCACCATCTCTGTCCATATAGTTGCATGGCAGTCATCATCACAGTGCATAGAGCACTTAGACAAATCTCTGACCCTTTTTCTGTCAGCACAAATTTCATCACTTAACCACTTCACTTAGTTAACCAATCTTTGGTTAATCCCCTACCCTATTTCTTCAGGATTTTAATATTTAGCTAATTGACCAACGATCAGCTCTACTCCTGGTATATTAGTGCAACTTCAATAGCCACATAAATGACTATTCTAAAAGTATGGCCTCACAGCTCTTCCATTCCTTTCTTCCAATGTTTTCATATTGTTTCGTCCTCCCATGGGTGCCAACTTCCTGCCAGTGTCTACAATCCACTAATTCTATTTACCCTTAATTTTCTCATCCTTTTCATATCTTCTATCATCAACTAACTGAAATTACACAAGTAATCATATCAATCCCTTGCTTACATAACCAATTCTCTTCATTATTTTCATCTGTCAAAATACCAATCCTGATTAAACACACCCTCTTGGCTAAACTACACTAGTACCCCTGAAAAGCTGGATATGACCCTCCTCCCTACCAAAAAAAAAAGTCACACAAAAGTGCTAACTGGCCTTTTATAAATTCATGGTGGAAAAAAAAAAAGTCTCCAAACTCACTACCATCAATTCCATTCCAACTCATAGCAAGCCTATACTATGCAGTTTCTAAAATAGTGGATCTCAGCCTTACATGGGGCTGCATAACCGAATGTAATAGGTTGCAAAAATTTAGCAAGAGTAAAATGTTTTTGAATGCAAAATGACCAAAAATTAATTCGAAATGAAATGCATAATGACTTCAAAGTGTTCCTGGCAGCACTTACCTGTGTTACAAATTTCTCGGGTTTAAAGAGATATTGAGTGGGAAAAGTGTAAGAAGTCTTACATAGAAGCCAGGGTCGAATTGTCTCTTTGGGTTTCTGAAACTTTAAATCTTTACATGAGTAACAGCCTCATCTTTTTCCCTCTGAGCAGCTAGGGGGTTTAAAGTACGAAGGGGTACCTATCCCCAAAATGCAATCCCCCCCCCCTAATACCGTATCCACTCGTGTATAAGCCGAGTTTTTCAGCACAAAAAAATGTGCTGAAAAACTGGGGTTCAGCTTATACACAGGTCAGTGGTACCCCTGCGAAGTGTAACATGTTGTTGCCCACCCCCAGGTAACAGGAAAAGCGCCATTATCTCTGAGGGTGATTGCCATTTCTCCAGTTTCTCCGCTGTTCATTCAAAGCCCAGCTGACACTGCAGGGCTTTTAATGTTTGTTTACTCACATCTAACCAATCAGAGCCGTCCTATGACATGGACAGCTCCAATTCACAGAAGCACCCATAGTGATTCACTTACGCTGGCAGCTGAACTGGTAAGGATGTGTCTGTGGCTGCGCTACATCTCTCCCCTCTGGTGTCTGTGTTAATTCACATCCTGCATCGCCCGCTCACTCGGACTCCCCCTGCCCCCCAGGCTAACACGTGAGGGGGAGGGCGTGGAAATACAATGAAAATGAAAGTTCTTTTTCAAGGTCTTGTTTTTTTATCCTATTAGAAATGGATACTTTTTTATTAATAAATCTTTTTATTGGGGCTTATACAACTCTTATCACAATCCATACATACATCAATTGGGCAAAGCACCCTTATACATTTGTTGCCCTCGTCATTGTTGAAATTCGCCTTCCACTTGGGTTCCTGGAATCAGCTCGGTTTCCTTTTATTCCCTCCCCCTCCCCCTGCACCCTTAATAGTTTATAAATAATTATTTTATCTTATACTGCCCGGCGTCTCCCCTCACCCATCTTCCCATTGCCCATCTCCCAGAGAGGAGGTTACACATAGATCCTCAAGATCGGTTCTCCTTCTACACCCCCTTCCCTCCCGGTGTCACCATTCCCACGGCTGGTCCTGAGGGGTTCATCCGTCATAGATTCCCTGTGTTTCCAGATCTCTACTGCACCGCTGTACATCCTCTGGTCTAACCAGGTCCGCAAGGTAGAATTGGGGGTCATGATAATTGGGAGGGGAGGAAGCGTTCAAGAACTAGAGGAAGGTTTTGAGTTTCATTAGAAATGGATACTCTTGGACCAAAACAAAAACGCCTGTCATATGAGCCTGGTTTCAAAATGAAGGTTGTGTCAAGAGCAGAAGAGAGCAATAACAGTATTGCAAGTAGGGAATTCTGTGTTGACGAAAAGCAAGTGAGAGAGTGGTGGAAAATGAAGGCTGACTTGGAACAGATTCCAAAAGCTAAAAAAGTTCGTTGTGGTTTAATGTCTTTTTATGGGGCTCTAGAGAGTGAATTGGATAAATGGGTTATGGAGTGTCATCAAAATGGTTACTGCGTAACATGCATGGGAATCCGCACACATGCTCTACAAATGGCTAAGGGTGACAAATATAAAGCACCGGGCATTGAAAAATTTGCTGCATCAGCAGGATGGTGTACCCACTTCATGAATAGGTTTGGCCTACTATGTTTGAGACAAAGAACAAAGATTTCCCAGAAATTGCCACAAGACCTTGAAGAAAAAATTATGTCATTCCAGTCATTTATTATAAAACAAAAGATTTATAATTATGACCTGGCAGATATTGGGAATATGGATGAAACTGCCATGACTTTTGATCTTCCAAGCAACAGAACTGTGGCACGCTTAGGAGAAAAAAAACATTTTTCTCAAAACCACAGGAAATGAAAATAAACACTTTACAATTGTGCTATCAAGCTTGGCTAATGGAACTAAGCTGTGTCCTGTCATTATTTTTAAAAGAAAGACCTTGTCTAAAAAGATCAATTTCCCACCAAGAATTACTGTGCGTGCACATGTTAGAGGTTGGATGGATGAAGACGGAACCAAAAAATGGCTGGAAGAAATTTGGAACCGACGACCAGGAGCAGCCTTAAAGAAAAAGCCATCATTACTTGTTTGGGAAATGTTCAGAGTCCACCTATCGGATGTCATAAAAAAAATTGGCAAAATCTAGTAAAGTTACTTTAGCCGTTATTCCAGGTGGGCTTACATCTGTACTGCAGCCTCTGGATGTATCTTTGAATAAGTCTTTTAAAGACCATGTGTGTGCAAAGGATGTGGCATGAATGGACGTCATCTGGTCAAGCCCGACTAACAAAAGGAGGAAATCTCATGAAGCCTGACATAGAGTTAATAGCAAAATGGGTTCGAGATGTATGGGAAGACATTCCAGAAGACATGGTGCGACGTGCCTTCCAGAAATGTAGTATTAGTAATTCAATGGATGGCAGTGAAGACTATGCTTTGTATGAAAATGACAGCAGTGATGATGATGATGGCAATCTCAGTGAGGACAGCGTCTATGATGACCTCACACCAGCTGAAGCTCTGCATCGGAATACGGATTATAATGAGGAATCCAGTTTTGAAGGATTTTAACTCTTTACATTTTAGCTTGGTTGCTGATTGAGCTCAGGGAATGGTACTCTTAAGGTATCATTGTGGATACCTTATTGTTTTTGTTGAACCTATTGTCCACTTACAGTGCTGGTTTACTAATGTTAAATGACTTGTCCTTTTATTTTTTATTTTTTTTAATCTTTTTATTGGGGCTCATAAGGCTCTTATCACAATCTGTACATACATCAATTGAGCAAAGCACCCTTATACATTCGTTGCACTCGTCACTCTCATAATTCACCTTCCATTTGGGTTCCTGGAATCAGCTCGGTTTCCCTTTTTTTTCCCCTATTCCCCTCCCTCCCCGATCCCACCCCTGATCCCTTGATAGTTTATAAATAATTATTATATCTTATCTTACACTCCCCGGCGTCTCCCCTCACCCGCCTCCCCCTTGCCAACCTCCCAGAGAGGAGGTTACACATAGATCTCCGAGATCGGTTCTCCCTTTCTACATGCCCTTCCCTCCTGGTGTCGCCACTCCCACCACTGGTGTTGAGGGGTTCGTCTGTCCTAGATTCCCTGTGCCTCCAGATCCCCACTGCACCGCTGTACGTCCTCTGGTATAACCAGGTCCGCAAGGCAAGGTAGGATTGGGGTCATGATGATTGGGAGACTTGTCCTTTTATTTATGCTTTTATTTAAAATAAATATTTAAATATATTATCCCACTGATGTCTCAATTTTTAGTAATTTTATTTTCATTTGTTTTTTATTATTGAAACTCATCAATAGCTTCTGCAATTTCCACCCTAGGTTTATCCTTGAGTCAATCAGTTTTTCTGGTTTCCCAGGTAATAATTAGGTACCTCGGCTTATATTCGAGTATACATGGTATGTATTTAAATTTTTTACAAAACAATCTTATCACTTTCAAAACCTTCCTAATCTCTACATAGCTACAAACACATTTCTTTGCTTCCCTCTACAAGAATATAATTCTTTGAAAGAGGTCTTTACAATGTGTTTCTTTTCCTTCCCTTTATCTCTTAAATCCACTCGAGTCAGCCTCCTACTCCCAATGTTCCACTGAAACAGCTCCCATTGCTACCTTTATTCTCTCTTTTTTTTAATTACCAAATTCATGAGATTGAATTTATTTATAATAGTTATCTGCTATATCTGTACTTCGATTAGCTCTCACAGTCTGAACATTAGCAATTTGTGCCCTTTTTTCCTTTCTCATCTTATCAGCCTCATTAGAAACTTATTACCTTATAGAACAGGCTTTGGTTTTGTGGATTGACTGTTTTTCATTTTTCTCTTTTATAATTTTTCACTCCATGAATTATTATCTTTCTTTTACATATATCTATTCTATTTTTTTTATTTCTCTAGGTTTTTTAAAAATAATTTTATTGGGTGCTTGTACAACTCTTATCACAATCCATACACACATCCATTGTGTCAAGCACATTTCTACATTTGTTGCCATCATCATTTTCAAGCATCAAAAACCCAGAATTTAAAAATCGTATCATTGTGAATGAAGGGGAGTGCAGAGTGGAGACCCAAAGCCCATCTGTAAACAGTTGGTCATTCCCTTACAGAAGGGTCACAAGGAAGAGACAAGTCAGTCAGGATACAGTGTAGCACCAATGAAACATACAACTTTCCTCTAGTTCTTTAATGCTTCCTCTCCCACTATCATAACCCCAATTCTACCTTACAAATCTGGTTAGACCAGAGCATGTACACAGGTACAGATAAGAGGTGGAAACACAGGGAATCCAGGACAGATGAGCCCCTCAGGACCAATATTAAGAGTAGCCATACTAGGAGGGTAAGGGGAATGTGGGGAGAGAGAGGGAACAGATCTCCCACAGGATGGACAACAGAAAAGTGGGTGAAGGAAGCCATCAGTCAGTGTAAGACATGAAAAAAATAATAAACTATCAGGGGTTCATGATGGAGAGAGAGTGAGGGAGTGAAGGAAGGAAGAAAAATGAAAAGCTATCTTTATTTTCTCTTATATGTAATTCCTCAGCAGTCACACCATTACATTTAGGTCTCCCAAATTAATATTTCCTTGAGTTCCAGACTTGTATTTGTAATATATTCTCAATATCTGAAGTATCTCATAGACATCTAAAACTTCGTGTGTAAGATCCAAACCAACTCCTAACCCCCTCTTATGGACTGAATTGTGTACCCACAAAATATGTGTCCTAAATCTCATGCTCTAACCAGTGTTTCCCAAAGAGGGCCATATCACTCCCGGGGTGGGGGGGGGGGGTCCTGGAACAATAGTGGGGGTGGGGGCTGTAAAGCAGACAGCACTTTGTCCTGGATTATGGGCTGTAACACAAAATTTTTTAACTGCAGAGGAGGGGGAGTTGTTTTTTTCCCCTCTGAAATAAATTAGTGGTGATTTTTTCCCTCCTGAATAGGGGCAGTAGGCTAAATAAACTTTGGAACTTATGCCCTATACGTATAGTTGTAATCCCATTTGTGAATGAGCTTTCTTCATGTTAACAAGATAGAATTCGTGTAGCCATTCACTGCTAGAATCTATCTATTTATTTATTAATAAATCATTTTATTGGGGATTCTGAAAGCTCTTATAACAATCCATACATCAAATATATCACGCATATTTGCACATAGGTTGTCATCATTTCAAAACATTTTCTTTCTACTTCAGCTCTTGCTATCAACGCCTCTTTTTTTCTCTTCCCCACCCTCCCACCCTCATGAACACCTTGTGTTAGTCTAAGTACTTTAGAGAAACAAATCCACAGAAACTCGTGTATAATAGAGAGTTTTATAGAGAAGTTAAGTGCGCATCAAGGAAACATCCCAACCCAGTGCTGCCCAAGTCCATAGTCCAACATTAACCCATATGTCCAACACCAATCCACAAAGTCCTCTTCCATCTCACAAAACACGCAATGATGATGACTTCAGGAGGAAAGCCAAGTCAGTGAATGTGTAAGCATCTCAGCACTGGCGGGGATTTCCACACGGGTGCTCCAGCACCCAGGGCTGCATGGGGGTAGGTCCATGTGGCTTCTCCTCAGGGATGTCTTGCAGGAAGTAAGCACTGCCAGCTAAATCAGGAACTGGCTAAGGCAGCTGTACCCTGGTCTGACCATAAGAAAGCAAGAGACCTGAGAACTGGAAAGGCTAGGTTCACTGAGCCATTTGTCCCTCCGCCATTCAATTAACTCCACATGTGTTTATTGGCCAATATGGTCAATAAACTACCTACCTCACCTTGATCAATTAAAATTATTTTTATTTTCATATCTTACACCGTCCATTGTCTCCCTTCACCCACATTTCTGTTGTTCGTCTGGGGGGAGAAGGTGATAATATGTTGGTCATTGCAAGCAGTTCCTCCTCTCCCCCTATCCTCATGGTATCACTACTCCTATTACTGTTCCTGAGGGGTTTTATCAGTCCTGGATTCCATGTGTCAAGAGCTCTTATCTGTACCAGTGTACATGCTCCAGTCTAGCCGGATTTGTAAGGCAGAACAGGGGGGTAATGATAGTGAGGGGGAGGAAGCATTCAAAGACTAGAGAATGTTGTGCATTTCAATCAGACTATCTTTAGAATTTACAGATATCACGACCATTCTGACCAATGGGGAATATTTTTTTATAAAACCTAAGTACTCAAAAAAAAAAAACTTAAAATAAAAACCAAAACAAAAAACCTAAGTACTCATGCATTCTCTGCTCTCTTGTGCCCACTGCAGCATAATTGACACAGACCACCACCTTGGTTAGCAAGCCTCTAACAGTGCATTTATTTTCAAAGACCTTCCTTCGGTTGCCATTGTACAGAAAAGAACATGGCAAAGACATAAAATCTAGAACTAAAACAGCCACAATTATTTCTCTTAATTAGTTAGGTTAGCAAAATTACCTCTGAATCCACTATTTTTAAGCAAGCAGTATTGTTAAAAAAAACCACCAATTTTAAAGCAAACAGAAGTCTTACCTAGACAAAATGTATAACAATGGGCTTTAAATACCTGCCCGCCCCACAAACACATATGCACACACAAAGTCAAGGGTGTGTTCAATACAAGAAAATTTCCTTATATGACTATACCACAGTGCTAAAAATTAAGAAACATATTAGATTATATACTAATATAATAATTTAATTTTTTAGACTCTTGCCAATACTAATGCTCTTCTTTCTGGCACATCCTCTCCCACAGTTGGAAACTATGTATCTAGGTCAGAAAAGACCTACGTAGCTCTTCAGAACAGCTGAAAATCTTTGGCACAAGAGTTGATAGTATAATTCAACCCTTTCAGAAACTGCTTTTAAAATACTCCTGACCTAAACTGCAAAATTAGTACTACTGGTATTTATGAAAAATTAGAGAAAGTACTTATCTCCTAGATTTGGTAGACTCATAGAGGTAATGGACTAAAGGAAAATGCTAGATAAGATAAACAGTGATTCATATAAGAGCAGCTCTGCTACTAATGAACTGGCCAATTTTGAACAAACCTCCATAACCAATCTGAGCCTCATTCCTTCATTTATACAGCAAAGACGTTATACGACATCTACACTACCCATTTTAATACAATTTTATGACAGATCAGGAAGTGAAGTACATTTCATATGAGACAGCCAATTTCTTTAAAAGCTTACACTGCAATTTAATCACATTTTAAATATTATAGATAAAACTAGATAACACAAACGCTACTAGAGACATTTTAAAACTTGATTTGAAAATATGGAATAATTTCTGGGATGTGATAATAGTATTGTGTGAGATCTTAGTATGAGTGAGAGGTTCATGGCTTTTAGAGATAAAAGCTACTTAAAAATAAAATTCTATTTCTGGGATTTTCTTGTAAAAACAATCCAGTTGGAAGCTAAGAGAGCAGTAAAAGTGCAATCAGACTGGTCATGCATACATCAATAATTATTTATGACAGATGACAGGGGTTCTGAATGGTTTTCTTTTTGGTAGATCTGAACATTTACAATATTAAGTGTTCTAGACAAAAATGACCAGATTCCAGCCATTTCAGCTGTCCCAAACTCTAGTCTCTGCCTCTTTAGCATACCTAGGTCACAGTGTTCTGTTTTGACTCCAGTTTAGAAAACTGTCCTCAAGTAGAGAATATGGATCATCGTAGGGCCCAATTAATAGAGTTCCTTTGCCTGCTGCTGCTCAATGCCCAAAAGACATGCTTCATATGATCTGTCCTCTGGCGTGGCTGTTTACGGCAGGAGGGCTAATCCAAACTAACTTTACCATGGCCAGAAGTGAAGTTTTAATCAATAAACATTCACGTTTTTGCTACATATCCACACTTATACTGGGACACAGCTAAGTTTAGGTCTATGGTGTAATCCAAACAGTTCGTCCATTCATGCAACACATAGTTACTAAGCATCTATCTATAAGTGCTTCTAAAGAAAGGTCTGGCAATCTGCTTCTAAAATATCAACCAGTGAAAACTCTATCCAAAAAAAAAAAAAAAACCAAATTCACTGCTACGAAGTCGATTCCGCATCGTCGCAATCATAAGAGCAGTCCTTATAAAGCACTGAGCAAAATAAATTCAGTATCAGACAATGCTGCTTAGTTCAAAGCATCACCTTATAGCTGAAGACAAGGAAGATTCATAAATTAAACAATACTTACAAGATCACACAAATATTAAATGGCAGAGCTGCAATGTAAATTCAGATATGGTAACTACTTCTACACAGAGAAAACAAAATAAAAATTTTTGAAGAATATAAATCAGAATATGGAGCTTTGTTTGGAATACTCATGGCGATAAAGGCTTTTCCTCTGACCCTGGGAACTCTGGTTCATAGGGCTTCTGTGAAGATCAACTGAATAACACATTAGGAAGTCTTTTGAAAAACGGAAAATCTTATATAAATGTATATTGCCTTTTCAGTCTGACCAATGATAGTAACTTCTAAACTCAAGAGAAGGGCAACAACACAATACCAGAAGCTTATGACTGGTTCTTTTTCAGGCTGCAACAAATTTTATATTTGAAGAATAATTCAAGCCAAATAGTAATAATTTCACATTGTATGACTCATAAATAGAAAAATATATATTCACTAGGTTCATTAATCAAAACTAGAGTTTTAGTCAGGAGAACTGAATAGACTAAATTCTCTCTGCCTCTCAAGGCCTCTCTATCCATAATAACAATAACAGCTTAATAATAATGACAAGTACATGCCAGGCACTCGGCTAAGTACTTTGCATGCATTGCACTTCATTTAATCCCCCCAAAATCCCATATAAAAGATACGATTGTATCAGTTTTACAAAGAAAACAAGCGTTTCGGATAGTGAAATAACTTATCTGAGATCAAGCAGCTAGTCTGTAACATAGCCAGGATTCACACTAGCCCAACAATCTACAGAGATGAAGTTCTTTCTCCATGATGCACACACTGTGCTGTTAAGGCTAGACTCAAAAACCCTGCAAATGCAGTCTCTGTCCAGGAAGCCTCCCCTCCTCACCCTACTTCAAGTGTAAAAGTAATTCTTCCTCATCTTCGTTCTCAAGCACTACTTTACTTTCTCTCTGGCAACACCTGTGCTATCTACACCTCATATTATAACCAAATAGGTATGAATAAACCTACAAAAATCTCTAATATTATATTTCTGACATTTAAAAAAGTTAATCCTGGCTGATGTCTTCAAAGAAAATCTTACTTTTGTCTCTTGTGTTTATTGGTCAGTTTGCATTTTGGGTGTCTGCATTTTTATCCTATTCTTCTCTCCTCCCCTGCTCATCACAGATCATGGGCTAAATACTGAGTCACCTTTCCTTTTAGTGCAGCGGTTCTCAATCTGTGGGCCGTGACCCCTTTGGGGGGGGGAATTGAACGACCCTTTCACAGGGGTCGCCAAAGATCATCAGAAAACACATATTCCCAATGGTATTAAGAACCAAGACACCACTCCTCTATCCGTCTCCAGGCAGGTCTGCCCTGCATGAAGACTGTTGTTACCCATGCTATACCCCGCTTTAAGACAAAATTTCATTTATTTGTAATTAGAAATAAATATTTCACAATATATAATTACGTATTGTTTTTGTGATTAATCACTATGCTTTAATTATGTTCAATTTGTAACAATAAAAATACATCCTGCATGTCAAGATATTTACCTTGAGATTCATAATAGTAGCAAACTTACAGTTATGAAGTAGCAACAAAAATAATTTTATGGTTGGGGGTCACCACAACATGAGGAACTGTATTAAAGCGTCGTGGCATTAGGAAGGTTGAGGACCACTGCCTTAGTGGTCCTGCTCAAGCAATTAACTTCTCATGTTCCTCATCCCTGAAGGACTATCTACTTCCAGAGTTGTTTTGAAATTAAGTAACCATGTCTATAAAGTGCTTAACAGAGAAGGATTAGTTTGCCTAAATCCATAAGCTTAGTGAGTGACAGCACCAAGATTTGAACTCATATTTACGTTTAATAATCTATGTTTCTAAGTAGGCTGCCTCATCCCAAACCTAATGTTCTTAGCACTATTTTACACAGCCTCTCCAATCATGATAGACTATCAGTTCTTAATTCTTAAAATTAGAGTTGGGGTAGGGACCAGAACCATGATTTATCTTTAGTCAGCAGCTATAATGACATTTATTAAAATTCAATATTCAAATAAATAAAAATTCAACAAACATATTATGATCATCTAAAAATCCATGAAAAATTGTTCTCAACTTCTAATTAAAAAACTAAATTTCTGACTTTCCAAAACAAAATTAGGTGAGGATAAGAAAGGATTTTTAAAATCTGATTTCCTACATTTGAACTGAGATTAGATTCAAGCATACTTACTCTAAAACCTATTCCCATAAAAGAAGTAAGATGCTCAACCCTCCTTAACTTAAACTCTCTACCTTGACCATGTATACTTGGTTCCAAGGGATGGCTTCCTTGATCTTAACATCTACCTTTGCCTCTAACTCTACTCTTCTCCAGTCCTATACCCAGTTGGGACTGTATTAAGTACCCATGCCACATGTTCCCACAAATTTGATTGTATGGTACAGATCTATAAATATATATTCAATGAAGACATACAAGGGTGAGTGAAAAAATATTGCTAATAGGACTCCAACTGGTACATAAACAGGTTTATCCAAAACAAAATGCATTTAAAAGATATCTGAGATCAGTTGGTGGCTACAGGACAAGTTCTCTCAGTAATACATTTGTTGTAGTCTCATTAGGGTGCCTTCAAACAATTTATCAAGAGAAAAAAAATTCTGAGGTAAGGGCTAATATCAAATGTTTCATATTACAAAAGTAGCTATCTTCCCAGATCATTGAAACTCTGCAACAAGTTCTGGGTAATGATGTCCCACATAAAACAACCGATTTCGGATAGATCAAGATGTTAAGGAAAGTCAGGAAAACCTCAAAGGTGAGCATGGCAGAGGCCAGTTCAAAAGATTGTGAGGACCATTTTTTCGACTCCAGAGGTAATCTTGGTGAGATTTTCTTGACAGACACAGCAGGATCACAGGTGCTTATCAGAAAGTTTCCAGAAAACTAAAAAATTATGTAGTTGAAAAAAGGGCAAAATTACACTCAGGAATTTTTTTTCCATTGCAACTATCTCTTCTACTCATTCTTCAAGGGTAGCATGGGCTGTCTGTCCTACAAGAAATTTGTTGGAAAATCTAACCCCATCCCCCCTACAGCCGTCATATCGCCCTTTCATACTTCTTTTGGTTCCCAAAACTTACAGAACATTTAAAAGACCAAAATTTGAGTCCCCTTTGGATACCAAAAATGCAGCTTTGGTATGATGTGAATCAAAGAGGTCAGAATTCTTCGGGGAAGGTTTAAGGAGAAACACTACCTTTAGACATGTATACATCTAAATGGAGGGTATGTGGGGAAATAATATTACAATTTTGATATTCTTAATGCAGATTTCTATGATTGTATAGCAACACATTTTAGCTTATATTGTGTCTTGTTTTCTTCCTTATGCCTGTTATACATCACTGGGCAGTAGGCTTTCCAATATTTGTCAAATGTATAAACAAATTAATAAATGACTGAGGTCCAATAATAGCTCCTGGTAATTTGATGGGAAAATATAAAGTTCCTCCTCATTCTCCATAACTGTATCACAATTACACTTTCAAGAGTCTTGCCATACAACTGTCTCTTTAATCAAGCTCCAGGCAAGTATGTACTATGACCAAAGCTACTGTGTTCACCACCCTTTGGCTAGTGAAAAGAAAATTAAAGATTTTAAGAGTGTACTTCAATTAAGATGCTGACTACTTATTCTAAAGGTAATTTATTCCCAAATAATTCACTTAGTGAAATTCCTCCGCACATTCACTGTCATCACATGAATTCTGACTCATATCAACCCTATAGGTCAGGGTAAAACTGCCCCCCCGCCATGGGTTTCCTAGACTATAATTCTCTATGGGAGTAAAAGGCCTCATCTTTCTCCGATGAAGTGACAGTGGTTTTGAACTGAAGACCTTGCAGTTAGCAGTCCAACGTGTAACCACTACATCCCTCAAGGCTCCATGTACAATCAAAAAATTATCACATTGGCAGTTAAGGCCCTCCTGGTTTATGATCCCTCCTGTTCTACAGTGTACAAGACACTTTACACTGTCTCATTTAATATTTACAAAGTAACTGGTCAAAAGTCACAGAAAGGCAAATCTACAATCTGAACTCAAATTTGATAAGATGCTAAAACTTATGGTTCCCTACAATAAAATGTCTCTCAAATAAAAAGACAACTGTCTTTATAAGATATCTGCTTCACATGGCTGCTATAAATTAGAAGTAAAAATAGAACTAGGGTGGCAGGAAGATGATCTTAAAATGTAAGGTTAGACTTCCCTTTTAGCATTATACTTATATATAAACTTATAACTCAAAAGACAAAGAGTTGAAAGATTCAATTTTTCAGAATAAACAGTTAGATGACCCTAAATGATCCTCTCATGTGACTAAAGCTAATGTTAAGAGTTGAGCTTTTTCAAAACAAAGTTATTCAAAATGATGGCATAGAAGGATAATTTGGCCATCTGTTAGCAGTGTGGTTAAAGGTTGGGAAAACAGACCAGAAAAAAGGTACAAAGGGGAAAAAGAATTTCTTCTTCCAAGAATAACAATCCATATGCAAAGTCACTCCCTTGCCAATTTATAAGGGGTGAAATGAATACACAATACAAAAGATATAGAAAAATAATGGCAATGTTTAATGGAATTATCCTTAAAAACATGGCCAATTAAAACAAAAAGGCTCCAATTATTAGCAATTAGTCCTCAGAAGATCTGAAATATAATCCAAGAGACAGCACCATTTGTGTAGTTTTCAGACTTACAGTGTAAACTCTGAAAATTTACTTTAGAGAAAAAAATTCTAATCAATGAATTCTTAACAGTCTAAGTTAAACCTCACTTAAAATTACAATTAGCTACTTGTTAAACTATCTTCACTAAAAGCATTTGACTAATATCCCTTGTCCTCATTTATTGACTATCTAATTATCTGACATTTCACATTTACAAAAGCAAAAAGTCATAGGGGGCGGCTTCAAAAAGTTCACAGAAAAATGGAATTAAAACATAATGAAATTTTTTCCATTCACTTTTTGAAGCTCTCCTTGTAATACCTGTGAATGAGACAGCAAGCATGAAGGTAATGGATGTGGTGAGTTCCCTCCCTCAAGGAAAGTATCCAGGCAGCCTCTGGCAACCTGGGCTGTGCTGCCTATCTTCCAGCCAGTGGGGACTCTGCATCCACCTGGTAAGTGGGGTCAGCCTCCTGAGTAGACATTGAATCCAAGCAAGCAGTATTACCACACCCGTTGGTACCTGTCTTGGATTCCCAGCTCCTATGGGGTCTGAGGCCCTGCAGCTAAAAATTGCTGTGAGTGGAAAGAGGAAAGAAAGAGGCAGCAGAGAGGGTGTTTGGAATAAATGAGGGTTTTGTGACATCCTAAAGTGAACAGAGCTGTCCTCACAGTCTTTACAAGAAGCCCTGAACCTCTCTAGGCCCAGAGATAGCAAATCCCCGGATCCTGAACACAGGGCTCCTAGGGATGGGAGTGGAGCCGTGGACGTGGCTCTGGGAGAGAAGCACTGACCCAGCACAGGAGGGAGATGAGCTGGGTAAACCAAGGCACTCCAGTCACAGCCTGGCTTTATTCAACTTTGTCTCCTTCAAAGCTTTCTCTGCAGATGAATAATCCATAACTCATCACAATGATGAACACAACAGTAAATCTTAGCTGTTATGGTTTTTATGTACCTATTTGCTTTAAAATTAAAAAAAAGGATAAATAACCTGAAAAGAGAATGAAAAATAAAATCTACCATTTTTGCATAACACTGATTTTCACAAAACCGCTTGGTGTTTGCCATGACTTAGCCATGTCATTAAGAGGGGGGTGTACTGAACTAGTCTAGCCTCAAAAGAACTATATGAGGAATCCACTCTTAAATTATTTCCCATTGTCCTTTCATTACAATATTTGAAGACAATAGCATTTTAATATTGCAAATCCACACTGGCTTCTCTGCCACATGTTTGCTTTTCAGCTGCTTTTCAACTTCTTAAAGATTAATGAGCCTTCACTTAAATGCTTTTCTAGTCAGTTCTAATGCCTCAATGGTTTTATCCAATTTCCCTTTGAATAAAATTTTAACAGCGAAGGAAGTTTTTATTCTTTATACTTATAGTGGAAACTTTGTTAGCATCCTCAGGTTACACAAAATTTCCTAAAGGAAACAAACAAACAAACACATTAAACAGTGGCTATAGTTGATATCAGTTTCTGAATTCAGCAACCAGCACAAGCCCTACACCTTTCCTACAGCACCTTTACAGTTGCCGTTTTGTATTACATTGTTTAATCACAGAATTAACTAGCACTAATTCTTTGCCTCTTTTCTGATTAGATTCTAACACAGAATGTTTTCTTCACTATTATTTTAATTACTAAAATGAATTGAATGAAGAGATTAGGAGGGATATGTAACATACAGGTAGTCCCCAACTTGTGATGGGGTTCTGTTTTGATTACTTTGCCCTAAGCAGGTTGTCATTTAAGAAAAATACTTTACACACAACCTTCCTCTAGTTCTTTCATGTTTCCTCCCCCACCACTATCATGACCCCAATTCTATCTTACAAATCTGGCTGGACCAGAACATGTATATTGGTACAGATAAGAGCGCACAACACAGGAAATCCAGAACAGATAAATCCCCCAGGACCAATAAGGAGAACTGCAATACCATGAGGGTAAGGGAAGGGTGGGGGAGAGAAAGGGGGAACCGATCACATAACCGACGTATGGCCACCCACCCAGGGGAATGGGCAGCAGAAAAGTGGGTGAAAGGAGACAGCAGTCATTGTAAGACATGAAGAAAATAATAACAATTTATAAATTATCAAGGGGACATAGGGGAGGGATGGAGGAAAATAAAAAATTAGGAGTTCAAGTAGAAAAAAAATGTTTTGAAAAAGATGACGACAGCATGTGTACAGATGTGTTTGACACAATGGATATATGTATAGATTGTGATAAGAGCTTTAAGAATCCCCCAATAAAATAACTTTTTTAAAAGAAAAATACTTTAAAAGTTTCCACTATTTTTGTCTTTTATTATCAGTATCTTTATAAATCTGATCTCTGAGTAAGTGCAAGTGAACATCTGAAAATGGTAAACACAACACTTTAAGAAATGCTTATTACTAACAATAAGATACTTGTATCAAAAAAGGGGTGGGTATACCTGCATGAAGGGTCTTCAAAAAGTACATTGGGAAAACGGAGTTTAAATATAATAGGATTTTTCCATAGATTTTTGGGAGCTATTTTGCATAATCAAAAAATTATGTAATGTGGGAAAATCTAAATTAATTATATAGCTTACCTATAAGTAAGTACAACTTTAAAAGCTTTCTATCTCCTATGGTGCTGTCGGGTAGGCACTGGGCAGCTAGCCACAAGGTTGGCAGTTTAACACCACCAGCCACTATTCAGGAGAAAGATGAAGCTGTCTGCTCCCATAAAGATGTATAAAGCCTCAAAAATGCTGTTAAGTCATAATCCACTTGGTGGCAGTGGGTTTTGTGTGAGTATTCAAAGTGTAGTCCAAGACCACAGAGACATCTCAGACGAGATCTACCTCTGAAAAAGCATATATTAAAAGTCCTTTGAAGGACAGTCCTGTGCTAGCACACATGATCAGTCAACTCAAAAGCATCAAGTTTGTCTGATCTTTAATTCTGGGTGGGAATGTGTAAAGATATAAATTGATTAATAACATTTATCCTATATGCACTTTAAATGTATCAGGCATCAGACTAAGTGCTAACATGCAAATTATCACTAAACAACAATAATAAAAACAAAATGATTCCTAGCACTTTAAAAAGTACTTAGTCTGTTGTGGGTACTATTCTTTTTTCTTTCTTTCCTTTTTTTTTGGGGGGGTGGGTACTATTCTAAGATTATTATACAATTAATTCATCTGATTCTCACTCCAACCCTATGAAGCAGTAACTGTTACTGTTTCCAACTGATTGAGGAAGCTGAAGTGAAAATAACTGCATGTACGTATACCTCAAGAAATCTTACCTTAACAAGAACAAACACTTAAGAATAGTCAAAACCTGGCTCAACAGTAAAAGACAAAATCAAACTCAGGGTATAATTCAAATATCCATTTCTTGAATGATTAGGTGGTTTGTTAAAGGCACAGAAGAGGTTAGAAGAGAAAAAATCCAAGCTGTCCTTTTCTCTCACAACTTATGAAAAATTTTCCAGGACTGCTTCAGGCCCTACCATTCATCGCTTATTCTACAAGTACATCTTGAGTGGTTATTATGTGCCACGTATTCACGTTCTATACATTTAGATCAAATGCCAGGGGATTTCCAAAGGTTCATGGAAATTTTACATTATTTTTTATTTCCATTTTTCATAAACTTTTTGAAGCCCCTTAGTATTAGTATTATCAGTGAACAAAAACACCCTGCCCATCATAAAACATTCAACCTAGATGGAGTAGAGTTGGGATGGGGCAGACATGCAATAAACATAATGTAGTCTAGGAGCAAATTAGCAAAGGAGGGAATTTTCCGTGGGATAGGATATAATACACCAAAGTAAAATTAATCAGGGTAAAC
Source organism: Tenrec ecaudatus (assembly GCF_050624435.1). Taxonomy (NCBI): domain Eukaryota; kingdom Metazoa; phylum Chordata; class Mammalia; order Afrosoricida; family Tenrecidae; genus Tenrec; species Tenrec ecaudatus. The sequence continues at coordinate 61,155,445 of NC_134539.1, forward strand.
GTCAAAGTTTTGAGCAGACTGAAAAAGAAGAATATTTCAAGTAAAAGGAACAGCACATGCAAAGTCCCTGAATCTACTGCATGCCTGGTATTTCTGAGCAGTAACAAGGTGAATGGAGTGTCCCTGGGAGAACAATAGCAGGTGAGGTCAGAAAGGAAAAGCAGTTCGATAAAGAAGGGTTTTGCTTGGCTATTACTGAGTGAAATGGGGGAGCCCATGCGGGGTTCTGAGCAGAAAATTAATATAATCTAACATATCCCTAAATGATTATTCTGGCTGCTATGATGAGCGAGGATGTTGGAGGCAAGAACAGCATGGAGATCTGAGTAGGGACCCATTACAGCAATCCACGTGAAAGATGATAGTGGTTCAAATCATGATGATGGCAACAATGGAGGTAGTAAGAAGTGTTAACGACTTTGGATATACTTTGAGAGGAAAGTTGATGAGTCGACCTGGTAGATTAGATATAAAATGTGAGAAAAAAGGAGTAAATATTAATGTCAAAGTTTAGGGCCTGACCAAAGGGAAAATGAAATTGTCTTCCTTAGAGATAAGGATAGCTGTCAGTGGAGCAGATTGAGAAGAAAAGGAGTTTGGGTTCCGACATGCTCCATATTAAGATGTGTGCTCTGTATTAAGATATGTATTAGACATCCTGACTAAAAAGGATTTTAGATGGAATTATACAAGGTAATTCTACTCTGTCACATGGGTCACTGTAAGAATTGCCTCAAGGAACCAACCACAACAAAAGAGGTGATTTAGTGGTTAGATGTGGGGCTGCTAACTGCAAGGTCAGCAGTTCTAAAAGCTGCCCAGCAGAAGAAAAACAAGCCTTTCTATGCCTGTAAAAGAGCTGGCCTCAGAAACCTACAGGGGCAGTTCTACCCTGTCCTATAGGATTGCTATGAGTCAGAATCTACTAGATGACAGTGGTAAGATTGCCAATGGAATGAGTGTGAACAGAAAAGAATACCAAGGACTGAGTCCTGGGAAACCCAATTTTAAAAAGCAGCAGAGAATAGGAAGAACTAGCAATGGAAAGTGATTAAACTTTAACCAATAAAATGGGGGAGAGAAAGACAAGAAATGTGTGGTGGGTATGGTATATACTGGAAACCAAGTGAAAAATTTTTTATCAAGGAGAAGTAAGTAATCAACTAGGTCAAATGCTATTTACATGTCAAACAAAATGAAGAGTGAGAACTGATTATTGAATCCAGGTACTTTGATGTTACTTTACAAAGGTAGTTTCAGTTTAGAGGTAGGAGGAAAGCCTGGTTAAAGTTGACTTGAAAAGGGGACTGTGAAACTAAAACTCTCACATGTAGCTGGTGGATTCGTAAAATGGTGCACACTTCTTAGGAAACAGTTTGGCAGTGCCTCAAAAGATTAAAGACAGAGCTACCATATGATCTAGCAATTCTATACCTAGACCAATGAAAACAGAAAACCAAACAAAATCTTAAATACATAAACGTTCACAGAAGCATTTTTCATAAAAGCCAAAATTTAGAAACAACCCAAATGCCTGTCAATTTATGTGTGGATAAACAAACTGATCTATCTACCCATGAAATAATTTCACCCATAAAAGGTAGTAAAGTAAATTCATATGCCGCAGGAACCAGATGCTATTGAAGCCACCCGTGCAGCAGTTCTTAATGCAGGAGGCTGCAGAAAGAATACATCTGAACTAGGAAGACCCTTTCCTTCATCATCATCTCTCTAGAGCACTCTATGGACAACTAAACAGTATGCAAGACAGTAAAAGAAAAATATTTAAAGGACCTAGCTCCATTTTCACATACAAGGCAATGAAGAATGAATTTGGTGCTAAAAGGGTAATATGATAACAGTCATTTTCCCTTAATACTTAGCTTATAAACTAGCTCCAAAACTCACTGCCATTGATTCAATTAGCGACCCTATAGGACAGAGTAGAACTGTCCCTGTATGTTTCCAAGACAGTAACTCTTTGTGGGAGTAGAAAGCCTCATCTTTCTCTCATGAAGAGGCTCGTGATTTCAAATAATTGGCCTTGCGGTTAACAACCAAACACATAACCACTATGGCATATGTGTTAGTACTTTACCATTTTTTTAAACGTTGAAATTTTCAGGGAGAACATTCATAAGGAGCCCTTGTGCTATTGTCATTTTGTCATATCTTACACCATCCGACGTCTCCCTTCACCCACTTCTCTGCTGTCCATTCCCAGGGAGGTTATATGTAGATCCTTGTAATCGGTTCCCCCTTTCTCCCTCACCTTCCCTCCAGGTAGCACCACTCTTACCACTGGTCCTAAGGGGTTCATCTGTCCTGGATTCCCTGTGCTTCCAGTTCCTATCTGTACCAGTATACATCCTCCGGACAAGAGGAAAGTACAAAGAATTGGAGGAAAGAACTAGGAGGCGCAGGGCAGTTATAGAGATCTAAATAAAGGTGTATACAGATGCAAATATCTACGATGAGAGGGGAAATAGAACTACGTACATATATTTATAGGTTTAGTATTAAGGAAACAGATGGACAATGGGCCCCTACTCAAGTACTCCCTCAACACAAGAACACTTTGTTCTAACAATTTGGCAATCTGAGATGCTCACCTTCCTGGCACAATCGCTGAAGACAATGGGTGCACAAGCAAATGTGGTGAAGAATGCTGATGGTGCCTGGCTACCAAAAGATACAGCATCTGAGGTTTCAAAGACCTGAAGATAAACAAGCAGCCATCTAGCTGAGAAACAACAAAGTCCATATGGAAGAAGCACACCAGCCTGAGATCATAAGACATCGAAGGGATCAGGTATCAGGCATCAAAGACAAAAAAAAAAAAAAAAAAAAAGCTTAGCATTGTGAATGAGGGGGAGTATGGAGTGGGTACCCAGGGGCCATCTGTGGGAAATTAGACATTCCCTTGCAGAAGGGCCGCGGGAAGGAGATGAGGCAGTCAGGGTGCAATGTAGCAATGATTTAACATACAATTTTCCTCTGGTTCTTGAACGCTTCCTCCACCCCACTATCATGATCCCAATGCTACCTTATAAATCCGGCTGGACCGGAGGATGTGTATTCTTATTCCAACAAAAAGCATATTTTTATAACGTTTTTGGTTTATGTGTGTGTGGTTGTTGAGAATATAGCAAAACATACAGCAAAAACATTCACCGATTCAATGATAATAATTATATTCTGAGTTGTGCAACCATCTGCCCCACCTCCTTTTCAGAACAGTTCCTCCTCCATCAAGGTTTCCATCTAGTGTTTTGAGTTGCTGTTGTCAATTTAGTCCCACATAAATAGATCTTAAAGGCAGACATTCTTTACTTAGTATGATAATCTATTTGGTTTTCAGAAGACCCCAGGGAATAGTGTTAGTCAACATTCCATCATTGTTGCTGTTGTTAGGTACCTTCAGGTTAATTCTGATTCATGAGGATTTATACAAAAGTACAAAACACTGCCTAGTCCTGTGCCATCCTCACAACTGTTCTCATGTTAGAGCCCATCTTTCCAGCCACAGTGTCAATCAATCCAGGTTGTCAAGGCCTTTCTCTTTTTTTTGCTGCCCTTTTACTTACCAAGCATTATGTCCTTCTTCAATGGCTGATCTCTCCTGACAAGTTCAACGTATGTGAGAATAAGTCTTGCCATCCTTCCTTCCAAGGAGCATTCTGGTTGTGCTTCTTCCAAGACAAATCTGTTTCTTTTGGCAGTCTCTGGTGCCTTCAATACTCTTCACCAAACACATAGTTAAAACACATCAAAATTTTCCTTGATCAGGGCTCAAGTAGAAAGCAAATGTTTTGAGAATGATGATGGCAACAAATGTACAAATGTGCTCGAAACTATGGATTGTGTTGAGAGTTGTATGAGCCCCCAATAAAATTATTTTTTCAAAAAGAGTTGAACAAAAATAGCCAAAAAATAATAGTTTTTTCCTTGATCTTATTTGGTGTCCAATTTCACATGTATATGAGGGAACTGAAAAAACCATGGCTTGGGTCAGGTGCATCTTAGTCCTCAAAGTAACATCTTTGCTTTTCAATACTCGTGTGCAGCAGATTTACACAATACAATGAGTCATTTGATCTCTTGACTGCTACTTCCATGAAAATTGATTGGGGGTCCAAAGTAAGATGAAATCCTTGTCAACCTCAATCTTTTCTTCACTCATGATATTACCTATTAGTCCAGTTGTGAGTAATTTAGTTTTCTTTACACTGAATTGTAATCCATACTGAAGGTTGCAATCCTTGATCTTCATCAACAAGTGCTTCATTGTCCTCACTTGAACAAGCTGAATTCCATAGACAATCTTCTTGCTCCGTTGCTCCAAGTGAATAGAGACCAATTGTTGTGAGGCATAGATTCCCTAGCGCCTGCCCCACCCCCTCCAACCTTTCAGGAATTAGTGGATAGGAGAAGGGATGCGTTAGGTGTAAGAATGACCAAAAAAATTTTTTTTAACTATGTTGAGTTCTAAAGCAATTACAAAATCCTCTCTGTAGAAAAATCCTCTCTGTAGAATTTTACCCCTTAGTCACAAAATGTAGGGAATAAAGTTATCCTCCCTCTTGTACTTAACTCTGTACAAGTGGTACTTAACTCTGTACATTAAAATATCTGGGGCACTTTCTAAGTGAGGTGTCCCCACACAGTCCTAGTGATCAATTTAATTGTTCTGGGTGGGGTCCAGGTATCAGTTTATTTAAGTATCGGAAAGATTCTTATTTGCAGCTTGCTTAGGAACAAAACCTAACCTAATCCTTTCATCTGTATCAGCAGTTCTGTCCTGCACTTCAGATTTCATATCCAATTGCTTTCTATTAAGGAGCTCACAAAGGTAACACAGACTATGAGACTCACAGAACTAAGAATAGTTGAGTGCCTTCAAACAAGAGCCTGGTTTACAAAATGAAGTGTCCTTTGGGCATTTAGCAGTGCTAAAGAAGCAGGGAAAAAGACAAGAGACCATGTGGCTGAGACCAATGGCTGCAGCATGGCTGAGAAGAGACACTGCTGTGGACAAAAGGATTGTGTATCCTAAATGTTTCCTGATCTCAACTTGTTGTGGCCTATTAACTTCCCTAATAAATCCTTATAATTGTGAATACTGTGTGAGAGTTCCACATAGCCATTGCTGCAGACTATTAAATCCAGCAGAGAAGCAGAGTGATGGAGGTGGGAGGGGTATTGGTGTCAGAATAGGGAAAACAGGTTCAAGAGTGAAGGCATATTCTGATCTCTACCTTATAGAAATCATCCTTGGGCCGGTGTGAAGTTGGATTATCCGTCCCTCTTCTGTAGCCTGAGGTGGTCAAACAAGGCCCCCATGCCATTGCTTCAAGCCCTAAAAAAGTACCCTTGTAGCCATCACTTAATGCCAAGAAACCTAACAGTGTCAGCACCTTACTCTACTATTTTCATATCTTGGTTGAGACCTAAATTCACTGTTATCCAGCTAAGGAGGCCAGTGGCATTCATCTTAGATTTTGCTCTTTCCTTGAACCTTAATAAATCCTAAATACTGCGTTATTTTTCTGCTAAATACTTCCTTTCTTTCTCACTGCCATTTTCTTGGCCCAGGCTCTCAAGGTTTCTTGCTCTCTGCCCCAATTGCCTCCAGTTCATTCAATGAATGAATTTTTCAAGGCAGTAGAATCTGAATGTCACCCAACTTCCCCAAATTCATATAACTTAGCAAGATCATTTTTCTGTGAATTGGTCTTGATTTTCCTTTCTCTCTCTGGCCTCTAATGAACCCTCTGCATTTCAAAATGTACACTGCAAATAATTTTTAACTACTTCCAAAAGTAAAAAAAAAACCCAAAACACAGTGCCATTAAGTCAATTCCAGCTCATAGCGACTTTATAGGGCAGAGTAGAAGTGCTCCACTGTTTCTAAGGTTGTTAATCTTCAGAGGCAGACTGTCTTATCTTGCTCCTGCAGTGCAGCTGCCAGATTCAAGTTGCCAACCTCTCAGCAGCCTAACACTTAATCCACTGCACTACCAGGGCCTCCTGCGTACAGTCACCTAAACATACTATATCATTTCAAGATTTTAAGTCTTTCCACTGCTGCTTTTTATAAGCACATCCATCCTTCCCATTGCTGAATCTGCAAATTCATCATTTATCTTGCAAAATCCAAATCATCCATCAATTTGTCCAGGAAGCTGTCCCTGACCTCCATTCCATCCTAAATGTTGAATCATTCTCCTTTCTATGCTATTTTTGTACTCTCTTCTTAATATAAAATATTTATCCCACTTGTAGTTAGTAATATTTTTCAGTCAAAGCCTTAGCTTGACAGGAACCCTACATTTACTCTGGGAACTGACTCCATATTCTCTTCTACTTCCTTCCATCCACCAAAGTAGACTTAGAATAGGAAATGTGCTTCAAATCTGTGCACTCAAGTGTAGCTAAGCCAGTAAGATGCCATCCCAGGACTTCGGAATTGAAATTACGAGAGTAAATTGATGTCCTTATGTGGCTAGAGACTGTAAAATATAAGCATGAAAGCTGTGAGAACAGTCATAGGCTACCATATATATAGAAAATAGGAGAAAGCAGATTTTCAAAGAGGAAAGAAGGAAGAGGAAAAGATGAACAGAATGAAGAGGTGGGAAAATGCTAAGTTCTTTCTAGTTTTTTGTTGTTAGGCAGAGGAAAGGAAGTGGTTGTTAACAAACCCAGGAACAAGGGAACAACAAGTGATCTGAAATCGAAGGCGAGGAGGGTGTAGGAGGCCTGGCAGGGCTTGATCAAAGGCAATGAAACCGAGAAGAATTACTGAAACCCAAATGAAGGCTGAACATGATAGTGGGACAAGAGGAAAATAAAAGGAAATAGAGGAAAGAACTAGGAGGCAAAGAGCATTTATAAAGGTCTATATACAGGCATGTACATATGTAAATATATTTATGATGATGGGGAAACAGATCTATGTGCATATATTTATAGGTTTAATATTAAGGTAGCAGATGGACATTGGGTCTCTACTCAAGTACTCCCCTCAATGCAAGAACACTTTGTTCTATTAAACTGGCATTCCATATGCTCACCTTCCCGACATGATTGCTGAAGACAAAGCGGGTGCGTAAGCAAATGTGGTGAAGAAAGCTGATGATGTGCGGCTATCAAAAGAAATAGTGTCTGGGGTCTTAAAGGCTTGAAGATAAACAAGAGGCCATCTAGCTGAATAGCAACAAAGCCCACATGGAAGAAGCACACCAGCCTCTGTGATCACGACGTGTCAATAGGATGGGTTATCAGGCATCAAAGAACAAAAAAACCTTATTGTGAATGAGAGGGAGTGCGAAGTGGAAACCCAAAGCCCATCTGTAGGAAACTGGACATCCCTTACAGAAGGGTCAGGGGAAGGAAACAAGCCAGTCAGGGTGCAGTATAGCAACTATAAAACATACAACTTTCCTCTAGTTCTTTAATGCTTCCTCTCCCCCACCCCACTATCTTGATCCCAATTCTACGTTACAAATCCAGCTAGACCAGAGTATGTACACTGATATAGATAAGAGCTGGAAACACAGGGAATCCAAGACAGATTAACCCCTCAGGACTAATAATGAGAATAACGATACTAAGAGGGTAAGGGAAAGGTGGGGGGAAGGGAGAACCGATCACAATGATCTACATATAACCCCCTCCCTGGAGGATGGACAGCATAAAAGTGGTTGAAGGGAGACATTGGACAATGTAAGACAGTCCAAGGGAGAGGGAGAGGATAATTTATAATTATCAAGGGTTCATGAGGGAGGGACGGTGGTGAGGAAGGGGAAAAAATGAGGAGTTGATACCAAGGGCTCAAGTAGAAAGAAAATGTTTTGAGAATAATGATGGCAACAAATGTACCCGACACAATGGATGAATGGATCGATTGTGATAAGAGTTGTACAAGCCCACACTAAAATGATTTATAAATAAATTTATAATAACTATATATATATATATATATATATATATATATATATAAAGTAAAGGGGAAACACATGTGGACGAAGCCACTGGAAACTCCCCTCTGACTATAGATTAGGGATGGGACTAGCCTTGCTATCATGCAGAGTGCATTGGAAAGTAAATTACTACCAATGTTGTTAGGTCAAAATTTAACATCTCATCATTTGACCTCAGTTTTGAGCCATTTACAATTTGTTTTAGTTTTTATTATTTTCTTCTTTCTTTTTGATAGAGATTTTTGTTTTAACTTGTTATTGCTGTTATTCAGTTTTGTTTTTATATGTCTTTCTGTATATGAAATCCAGGAATAGGTAAACCTACAGAGGCAGTAACTAAATTCATGGTTTTTGAGTGTATGACAAGGGAGGTTAGGAGGAAGTGAGGAGCTCATAACAAGGAGTACAAGAAAGTAGAAAATGTTCTAAAATTGAATGTACAACTCTTCTTGATACAACTAAAATACTAAATTTCCTGATATGTAGATAAGGTGCCAATAAAATTGTTTTATAAATAATAAAAAAATTTTAAGATTTATAGTCTTGGAAACCCTAAGGAAAAGTTTTACTTTGTCCTACTGGATGGCTATGAGTGGGAATTAACTCAATAGCAGTGGATTTAGTTTGGTATTCATAGTACACTTAAAAAATTGTGCTTTTATGTATGCAAATTTTAACTTTAAAAAAAAGTTAAAACGTGGTTCCATGTGCACACATTACATAGAGGCGTTGTTTTAATTGCTGCCAAAATTTTCATTTTCTGATTTTGTCAAGTACTCTGTTTTTTAGCAATACTGTAGTAATTAATATTTATAAACTTGTTATCAATAATTTTTTGAGACTTAGTAACAACTGGAGGAAAACAACGTGATTCTCCAAATCATAGCAAACCTATAGGCTAGGGTAGAACTGACCCATAGCATTTCCAACGCTATAAATCTTTATAAAAGCAGACAGCCTCATCTTTCTTCTGTAAAGCAGCTGGTGGGTTTGAATTGCTGACCTTGCAATTAGCAGCCCAACATGTAACCCACTATGCCATCAGGGTTCCTTCATTAGCTGTTAAACAAATAGCAAACGAAAAAAGCCCACTGCCATCTAGTTGATGCTTACCAACAGTGATTCAATGTAGGAGTTCCAAGACTATGTATGTCTTTAGAGGAGCAGACAGTCTTGTCTTTCCCCCTTGGAACACTTGGTGGGTTTGAACCCCAACCTAGCAGTTAATCAAACCAAAACCAAACTCACTGCCATCAAGTCAATGTTGACACATAGCAACCCCCCTTGTGGGTTTCCAAGACTAACTTTTCTTTGGGAGTATAAAGCAGTCTTTCTTCCATGGAGCTGCTGGTGGTTTAGCACTGGCAACCATGTAGATCACTGCCTAACTCGTAACCACTACACTACCAGCAGTTAACAAACAATGGTAAAATGACTCTTCTATCAATAGTCTTTAACTCCCACCAAATGACTAGGTGGAATAAGGCAAATAGGATGTGTGAAACTCTAACAGAGAGGATTGGTTCATTTTGCCACTTTATCTGGGAATAAAGTGAGCCATTTCTGAAGCAAGAAATGAGAATCTCACAATGGGTGAGGAAGAGCCGTAAGTGAAGCATGGGACAGTAGAAGAGCAGTGCTGAGGTCATGAGGCAGAGCAGTGGACTTTCTAGCACACAGGCTGAGTAAAGCTGAGCGCCTTTGGTCAGGAGACTGACTTCTTGCAGAGTTTGGTTCTCTTTGGGCCTTTATCATCACTAAAAGAAACTTAACACTTGGCTAAAGCAGGGCAGAGGCCAAGGGACCATGTGGCTAAGAGGATGAAAACCAGACAGAGCATGCCTACTAGCATGACTGAATCAAGATGCTGAAGACAAAAAAACTGTATCCTTAACATTTTAAGCTGTTATTAGTATTATCTGAGTCATGTGTGACCAATGCAACAGATGATCACACTCAGCAGCAGAATGCCATGGGAAAGAGAGTTGGGGTCAGAATATTGTAGAACAGGTTGAAGAGTTGGAGGCATGTCTGACCTCTGCTTCAGAGGAATCATCCTTGAACAGGTAAGAAGCTGGATCCTCCTTCTCCCTTCTGTAGCCAGAAAAGGTCAAACACGGCCTTCACACATCATTTCCTCACAGCTCAAGGCCTAACCCACAGTGCCACCAAGTTATTCACTCACTGGCATGGAGTCAATGCCAACTCATAGCAAACCTGTAGGACAGGGTAGAACTTCCTCTGTGACTTTCCAAGAGTGTAACTGCTGATGGGAGTAGTAAGTTCTGTCTTTCTCCCAAGGTGGCTGACCTGTGGATCGTAGCCCAACACATAACCACTCCAACACCAGGACTCCTTTTACCAAATAATAGGGAGGTGTATAAATCAAATTCACAATGAGACACCACTTCACTCTCTAATGACTATTATCAGAAAAATAGAAAGGAGGTGTTAGTGAGGATGTAGGAAAACTAACTACTCTGGAACAGCACTACAGAAACCAGTGCAAGAGATCCTTTAAAAAAAATCACCATGAACCAAAAGCCAAATCCACTGTCACTGAATAGACTCCAACTCATAGCAATTCTGAAGAGCAACACTGACCAATAGGTTAAATCTGCAAATCTTTACAAAAGCAGATGGTCACATCATCTCCTTCAGAGCAGCTGCTAAAGTATGAGCCAGAGATCTCTCAGTTAGCAACCAAGCATCTAACCACTCCATCACCCGGACACTTTCAGATTTACCACATGACACAGCAATTTCATTCCTAAGTATGAGGGGGCTTCAAAAAGTTTATGTTGAAAAAGTCCATTATCTTTTCATTCTATGTCCCATGAACTTTGGAGGATCTCTCATAGCTATTCAAAAGCAAGGCCTCAAATAGTTACTTGTACACCAGTGTTCCTTGGAGTATTATTTCACAAAAGCCAAAAGGTAGAAACAGCCTAAGTGTCCATCAACATAAAAAACAAAATGTGACATACCCACACAGTAGTATACTACTCAATCATAAAGAAACCTTGAAAATGAAAATAAACATGATGCTGAATGGAATAGGTCAGACAAAATAGGGACAAATACTATATGATGTCACGTATAGAAAATATCTAAGACAAGCAAATGTACAGATCAAAGCTTATTAGTGGTTACCAGTAGTGGATGGAAAGAAAGGGACAGTGCTGTGGGGACAATGCGTCTGTTAATAGTGGTGCAACGTGGCAATGACAGTAGTGATAGTTGCACAGTATGGTAAATGTAATTAATGCCACTCGTTGTACATGTAAAACTAGTTGAAGTGATACATGATGTGTTATAAATAATATACCACAATTTTTAAAATGGACAAAGGGATAGTGAAGTAAACAGATGGACAGATACAATGTAACAAATATAACAAGCTGCTAATTATAGAATCTAAAAAAAAAAACCCACCACCAAACTCACTGCCATCAAGTCAATGCCGATTCATAATGACTCTTACAGGACAGCATAGAACTTCCCCTATAAGTTTCTGACCCTGTAACTCTTTACAGGAGAAGAAAGTCCTTTCTCCCAAATTACAGAATATAGATAGTGGTAATTATAGAATTCATGAGTCTTTGTCATATACTCTTTAAACATTTTTGCATATTTAATTTTCACTAAAAAAAGTTTTTAAAAAAATAGTTAAACACCAATGCATCTGCACAGACTTACATGCGAGAAAAAAAAACAGACAAACTCACTAACATTGAGCAACTCCACAGGGCAGAGCAAATCTGTGGATTTCCAAGATTGTAACTTTTTTCAAGAGTAGAAAACCTCATCTTTCCCCCTTATGGAAGACTGGTGGTTTTGAACTGCTGACCTCATGTAACCCACTAGACCACCAAGATATAAACACATGAGTTAATATTAACTGATTTCATTTGCTCTCTGCCTTAAAATGGAATTTTGAAGAATTTTAATAAATATAAAAGCCAAGTCCTTTCACTGAGTAGTAGGTTTTTAAAGTATTTTGTCTGTCTATCCAAAATGCATGTTTGTTATATAGTGACAGCAGTGAGAAACAATTAATATATAAAACTAAACACTTTCAATTCCATGCCTTCTTTAAAATTCGTTTTAGGAACCATATTAAAGTTAAGACTGGATCCTTCAATTGTTTTCTATTAGCAAGACCATTCATCAAGACCAAAAAAATTTTTTAAGTTAGCAGCTTTATACTGTTGACCTTTTTTTGCCAAGGTAGAAAAACATATAAGGAGAATTATAAAATCAGAATTACTAATACAAGAGCTTCATTTCTCAAAAACATAACTAAGATCTAACAAGGTCCTACCCAAGGTCACTAAACAATTTCCAAGCAAGGCTCTGACTCAAACTTTGGACTTGTGACTAAAAATCCAGTAGTCTTTTCACTCTTATTTATAGCTTTAGGTGTTTTGTTTTTACAAAAATAATTTTGCATGAAAGGCCTCTTCTCAGACTAAATATTTTATATTCATTCCACAGACTTAATTTTTTTTGACTAGGCATTCAGGTTTTATGTTTGTATAAGTGAATACAGGAATCATAGTTATGATTGGGACTAAAATGCTACATCTTATAACTCACAATAACTAAAGTTCATTAAAATGTTCATCGTTTTAAGCAAACAAGGAAACACTGGCAGAATTTTAATACACTTGCCTACATTCCTTGCCTGTGACAGAAAGCCAAAACTGTACAAGTAACTTTTCCATAAAATGAGTAATTCAAAGCTATAGAAGTTGGTTGATAAACTTTTTTTTCTAAGTCATTGTTTTAGAATCTACCAACAATCTGGATAACTTTATTTATTCTTGCAAAGACATTCAAAGAATGTTCATTTGAGTCCCAATGAGCAACCCCAATTATATTTCAGTAAATTTATGATGCAACCGCTGTCTTCTCTTGATATCCTGTCAGACGACTGAAAATCTAAGAAAAGACTTGATCATTTCAAGTACAACTTCAGCAAAACACACTATTATCCCAGAGAGCTATCAATGAGGTGCAAACAGAATCCTATTGGCTATCTCTTCCCCGATATATAGCACAAGCAAAGCTGTAAGGAATGTGAAGTTTGTTGTACGGAAAATAAATTTAAATCATACCGGTATCTACAAAAATTCAGATTTAGTTAACCCAGCTCTTCTGAAATAATTTAGGAACAGAGTGCTCAACAAAAGAGAGGTTTCCAAGAAAATAATCAAAATTAAGCCACCAGAATAAATTTGCTGTTATATTAAATTAGGAATGTGTAGATATCTCTACCTTACTGCTAATTAATCCATCTGTACAAATGCTTAACATTCTCCCATAGTTCACAACTTCCAATCTTTAAACCAAATTACCCAAAACTCTGCACCTGAAAATATACTACTGAGAACATTTCAACACTGATAATTCAAAATCCTACAGAACAACACCTTACATCAAAGTGTCAGCAACAAAGACTCCTCCGGATGCTACAAACCATCTCGAGTAGCATGTACTGAAATGGTTTTTATCACATAGCACAGCCAAATTATCTGTGAAACTACATAAAAAATGCACTTCATTTCACACAACAAACCCTTTTATTTACTAAATAAAAGCAGAATGGCCCCAACATTTCATTCATATGCATTTTTACTCCTTTCTTGTTTATTTTGCTCATTTTACAAGTCACTTTATCTACTGGAGGCAACGCTATAAAATGTAAATTTTAAAGAGAGTAATATTTCATTCACTGACACATCTAAAATATAATTATCATTTATTAATGTAATGGTAACTAGAAGGCAATGAAAGTTCTGAAAGTGCTTTCTGAAACTTCTAAAAAAGATCAAATTATGGCATGAATTCAGGTAAGTCAATATTATTATAATAGACCTAATGTTAAAGAAGGATACACAAGTAGTGATGAGAGCAAGCATAAAAAATGTGAGAGAGAATTTTCTGCCCAAAAAGTGGTGTACCACATAAATTGCACTGAGTTTGGAGCCATGTGCTCTAGATTTAAGTCCCAGATCTGCTGGTTTCCTTCATTTAACCACCCAAATTTCAGTTCTCTGGTTTGACAATAAGAATGCCACAACTTGGGGCAGGGAATGTATGGATGTGCTTTATACAATTGATGTATGTATATGTATGGATTGTGGTAAGAGTTGTATGAGTCCCTAATAAAATGTAAAAGAAGAAAAGAGAAAAAAATGATTAGGGCAAAGACTGTACAGATGTGCTTTATACAATTGATGTATGTATATGTATGAACTGTGAAAAGAATTGTATGAGCCCCAATAAATTGTTAAAATTAAAAAAAATTTTAAAAAAAGAATGCCACAACTTGCTTTTAGCTATTATCTCACAAGACTGTTGTAAGAATCAAGAGGTAAGCGTGTATAATAGTACTGTACCAATTAGCTGTTTGTAACATTCTTACAGAAAGCTACAGTACTGCAGCTTTCAGAAACTGCTACCTGTCCAGAAAACTCTAAACTCTCCTCTAAGGTAAAGGACCTATAGAGCTAGGATGAAGTTCCCCACTTTAGACTGTTATCTCCTAATTCCCTTGCAGCTACACAAGACGATGAGGCTAAGTCCTAGGCAATGGAAGTGAGCAGAAATTATAATTGCCACTTTTATTTGAGAAAAATCCTTTGCCCTTTCTACCAACCTTGAAAGTCAGGCACTGAATTGGCAGAGACTCCATCACATAGGTCGGTAAGTTCCTGGAACACCTGCCTTGAACCTATCTATCATATGCAGTCATATGCAGTAGAGTTTTATCATTATATTTCAGATTCTCTAGTTAAGTAGCTCCACTCCCACCTGTCTATTTGTCATACTGTGGTAATTTGTGTATAATTATGACACCAAAAGATATGCTACCAATATTTGAAATACTAGTAGGGTCACTCAAGCAGGATAGTTTTAGTGAAGTTTCCAAACTAAGAATAATCATAAGCAGACTAGGGAAAATGGTGTGGTGATCTACTTCCCAAAGAAATTAACCCTATCCTAATAATCACAGAATAATGTCCAATATTATGCTGGAAGATGAGTCTCCTACACTGGATGACACTGGTCACAACAATGATCAACAGCAGTGAAAATGACATGGGGCTGGGTAACATTTGTTTTGCCAAGTCTGTGTTAACTACAAACAATTCAGTACCTAGGATTAATTAATACCATGGCCAACCCCTCGCAACTAAAAATCTGTAACATACACTTCTAATCCAGGTTACACAAAAAAAAACTTTTCCAGGTCATGTTTAAAAGCTTCCTGACAGAGTGCATGGCACATAGTAAGTAAATGCTAGCTCTATGGTTATTAAGATTATGAACTTAATTAGGATACTGTACAATCTCACTGTATTGGCTATACAGGAATAAGGAAGGCTATAGGACTACTATCAAAGATTCTCAACAACGTAAGTCCCAAACTTACTTGGCCTACTGCTCCTTTTTCAGATAAAAATTACTCAATGGCCCCCTGGCAATTAAAAACTTTTGCACTAAAATCCCTAATTCAGAATAAAGTGTAGGTATCTGCTCAAGCAGTTGGCCTGAATCATTCCAGCACTCACCTTACGCACACGTTAGGAAACTGCTCTACTGCCTGAACTGATGCAAAGTGTCCACTTAATAGATGTGCAATTAACCCTGTATTCTCTTAAAAATAAATTTGATCATCTAGGTTCCAGTGAAGGAGTCCAGGTGTTGCTGTGGCTTAGGTACAGAAGGAAGATGAAGCTATTTAGTCTCATAATGAAATGCCTAGGAAACTCTATGTAAGATTGCTTTGAGTTGGAGAGGACTCGATAGCAGTGGGTTTGGTTTTCAGCTTTGTTTTAGGTTCCAGAAGACTTCTTGGGTAGTGAAAACGGTTAACAACACACTTGGCTGCTAACAGAAAGGTTAGCCATTCTAGTCAACCCAGAGTACCTCAAAGTAAAGTTCTGGTGTATACTTTCAGGCATCAAAAGAAAACTGCAGCGGTTCTCAACCTGTGGGTCATGACCCCTTTTGGGGTGGAACAACCCTTTCACAGGGGCTGTCCAATTCATAACAATAGCAAAATTACAGTTATGGTTGGGGGGGGGGAGGTCACCACACCATGAGGAACTGTGTTAAAAGGTCGCAGCATTAGAAAGGTTAAGAACCGCTGCCTTAAGAGCATAGTTCTGACACACACACAAGGTCTGTGATAGAAATCAGCCTAACAGCAACTTTCTTGCTTGGTTTTGGGTTTAGGTACCATTAGCCAAAAAAATAAAAACCAAGCCCACGGCCATTTAGTCGATTCTGACTCATAGCAAGTTTATATAGAGTTTCTATTTAGTAAAGACTAAATCTTTACTGGAGCAGGCAGCCCATCTTTCTCTCAGAGATGGATGGAAGGTTTGAACTGTCAAACATGTGGTTAGCAGTTCAATGTTTAATGGACAGCACCACCAAAAAAGGCAGCTGCAAAAGAGAAGCATGACCAAGGATCTGGCTACTGACAAAACCATACAGTGACCAAAAAATAGTGCACTGTACAAAGGCCAAATGATTTCAACACAGGATGCACTACTGTTTTTGCAACAAAGTCATTCTAGTATCCCATGTATCCATATGAATCTATAAATCATTAAAATCAAATAACATAAATGTGTCAATGAGATTATCCAATGAAATTACTCTGCCTTTCAAACAATAAATCTTAGAGGATGAAAGAGCATTTTAGTTATACATACACAAGAAGAAACCTATAACAGACATCAAAAGGATACATAATAAAAACAATCCATGTTTGTTTGTTTGTTTAAAAACCTTTTATCATGATTTAAAATGTTAGGGTAAATTGGTTTAAAGACAGCCCTAAAATAAATTCTACATTAAAATGCTGTCTAGAAAGGAAGCAACAAACCTAATAAATTAATTATACAAGGCAGAAAAGTAAATTCAATCATAATATTACTAAAATTCTGGTCTGAAAATCTTCAAATGTTAGTAAAGATTTTCTTTAGCAGTAAGTCGCTTTACACTTTGCTACCCCTAAAAATAAATACATAAAACAAAACAAATGGCCTCTTAGTTTGGAATGCCTACATTGTCCTCCTGGCCTATCCAAATCTTAGCTTCTTCCTTTTCTTGGACCACATTTGGTCTCTCACAATAATCAAGGCTGCCCTCAATGAACACGCCTATCCTGACCCCCTCTCCTTATTTGTTTCTGGATCACATGTTTAGGCACTTTGGGCATAAAAAACGTTGTAGCCCTCTCCCGCATTTCTTATGAGAAATTAATAAGAGCAAAGAATATTGAAGTATTAAGAATTTTCCTAGAGCTAGGAGGCAAAGGGCATTTAGAGAGGTCTAAATAAAGGCATGCACATATGCAAATAAATTTATATACAAGGATGGGAAATAGATCTATGCGCACATATTTATAGGTTTAGTATTAAGGTAGCAGAATGACATTGGGCCTCCACTCAAGTACTCCCTCAATGCAAGAATACTTTCTTCAATTAAATTGCCATTCTATGATGTTCACCTTTCCGACACAACCACTGAAGACAAAGCAGGTGAATAAGCAAATGTGGTGAAGAAAGCTGATGGTGCCCGGCTATCACAAGATATAGTGTCTGGGTCTTAAAGGCTTGAAGGTAAACAAGCGGCCATCTAGCTCAAAAGCAACAAAGCCCAAATGGAAGAAGTACACCAGCCTGTGTGATCACGAGGTGCTGAAGGGATCAGTTATCAAGCATCAAAGAACAAAAAAATTATATTGTGTGCTCACCTCCCTGATACGATCACTGAAGACAAATAGTGAATAAGCAAATGTAGCGAAGAAAGCAGATGGTGCACGGCTATCAAAAGATATAGCGCCTAGGGTCTTAAAGGCTTGAAGGTAAACAAGAGGTCATCAAGCTCAGAAGCAACAAAGCCCACGCGGAAGAAGCACACCAGCCTGTGCGATCACGAGGTGTTGAAGGGACCAGGTATCAGGCATCATCAGAACAAAAAATCGTATCATAGGGAATAAGGGAGGGGGTGTGGGGAATGGAGACCCAAATCCCATTTGTACGCCACTGGACAACCCCCCTTACAGAAGAGTCTCGGGGAGGAGACGAGCCAGTCAGGGTGCGATGTAACAACGATGAAACATACAATTCCTCTAGTTCCTAAATGCTTCCTCCTTCCCCACTATCATGATCCGAATTCTACCTTGTAATTCTGGCTACACTGGTACAGGTAGGAACAGGAAACACAGGGAGTCCAGGGAGATGATACCTTCAGGACCAGCGGTGTGAGTGGCCATACTGGGAGGGTGGAGGAAGGGTGAGTTGGAAAGGGAGAACCGATTACAAGAATCTACATATAACCTCCTCCCTGGGGGACGGACAACAGAAAAATGGGTAAAGAGAGGCGTCATCGGTCAGGGAAAAATATGACAAAATAATTTATAAATTTTCAAGGGTTCATGAGGGACAGGGGTAGCAGAAAGGAGGGAGGTAAAAATGAAGAGTTGATGCCAGGGGCTTAGGTGGAGAGCAAATGTTTTGAGGATGAGGGCAATGAATGTACAAATGTGCTTGAAACAATTGATGTAAGTATGGATTGCGATAAGAGTTGTAATGAGCCCCTAATAAAAAGATTTTTAAAAAAGAAAAAAATTTTCCTCTCCTTTGACTAAGCTATTCTTAAAGCAAGAAAAGCAATAATAAGAGTAATAATAATGACATCATCTTCAACTTACTGAGTACCTAGTACTGATCTATCACTGTAGATAATTATTTAAGTTATGAAACTTTTGATATATACAAATGAATAAATGAAGTATTTAAGCTTATGAAATATATGACGGGGTACGCACCCAAAAATGAATTTTTAAAAAACTATTTATTTAAATTTTTTACAAAACAACCTGATCACCTTCAATGTACTCTCCATTACACTTAATACATTTGTCAAATCTGCGATTCCATTCTTGGAAACATTTTCAAACTCATCTGTTTGGATGGCTGACAGCACCACCCTCGTTTTTGTTTTTGTTTTTTTCACCTCTTCTACATTGTCAAATCGCTGTCCTTTCATGTCCCTCTTCATTCAGGGAAATAAAAAGAAGTCTCAGGAGCGAGGTCAGGTGAGTCAGGTGTGTGGGGCATGAGGCATGCTGATTTTAGCCAAAAATTGGCACACAAGAGATGGCTGTGTGAACAGGTTCATTGTCATGCCACACATCAGGCCTTTTGTGTGGCACTGTTACACTATCTTTTCAGAACCTCTAAAGAGAAAGCTTGATTAACAGTCTGACCTGATGGAATGAACTCCAAATTCACTATCCTCCTCACATCAAAAAGCCAAATGCTCATTTGGGGGGGGGGGGGTAGCCCTTGTATTAATAAAATGAATACTTGAAAACTAGGCACCCTACAGGAGAATTACCATATTAATATTATTGTTGAAGCAAACAACAAACCATAGAAGATATGATTTTACTACTCTTTCACTAAAAACAAATTATCATTAGCTAATTTTCCAACAAAAAGTAGTTGTATTTGTACTCATATTTTTTCCCTTCATCTGGATTGATAAATCAATCTCACAAAAATTTCCAAATTTTCTGAAAAGACACAAAGAAGTCCTTTTTCTATATCACTTTTTTTAACGTGTCAAAAGCATAGTAACTGCTCTAATGGCTAAATCTTCGTAGTCTTTGCTGGTTCCAACTTCATC
Organism: Tenrec ecaudatus; assembly: GCF_050624435.1. NCBI lineage: Eukaryota > Metazoa > Chordata > Mammalia > Afrosoricida > Tenrecidae > Tenrec > Tenrec ecaudatus. The sequence continues at coordinate 61,175,148 of NC_134539.1, forward strand.
TCTCTCCCAGATCTCAAAATTTTCCAGTGTTCCCGGTTCTATCTTAGGGCCCCTGTATCTTTCATTTTGTTTTTCCCTTATATTACCTCTCAAAGCTTCATGAATCTAAAACAAGTGTATAAACAGAGTGCCCTGGTGGTTCAGAGGGTTAAGTGCTCAGCTGCTATCCAAAAGGGTGGATGTTGAAACCCATCAGCTTCTCCATGGGAAGAGCCTCAAAAATCCTCAATTCTACTGTCCTACCAAGCTCTGTGAGTCAGAACTGACATGACAATAGTGAGTTTGGTTGATATTACTCTATCTCCAGCCCTAGTTTCTACTGGGACTCAGCCTTCCCAACCTCACCAACAATCAATAGCCATCTTTAGTGGGGAGTGGATGTAGGGGATACAATCTTGGCATTGTCCTGATTTCTCCTTTCTTAAGCCCTCACATAAATTGCCTTTACCTCTATTGAAAAGTCTTCTAATCCATCTTCTAGCTTTTAGTGTTTGCAGAATGGTTAAGCACTGAGCAGCTAAACAAAAAGTACAAACCCACCAGCAGCTCCACAGAAAAAAAATTTGTCAATGTGTTCTTGTGGTGATTACAGCCTGGAAAGCCAATACAGGGCAGTTCTACTCTGATATATAGAGCTGCAATGAGTTGAACTGATTCAATGGCACATAACACCACCTACAATCTTTTCTCCACACAGCAGCCTGACTAGCTTTTTAAAACACCAAATCTTTTCGCTCCCTTATTCAAAACCTTCCCTATGGCTCATTACCCTCAGAAACCTCAGAATATATATCCCTGCTAAATACTGTCTACAGATAGTCCCAAGCTGATAGGGCTTGTGTCACTTCATCGACTTTATCTTGCACCATTCTAACTCATTAACCTTGTCCTCCTCCTTCATAATTGGTCCTACACATCAACTTTGTCCCTGTGCTTCACTGGCTGTTCGTTAAGTCTACCAAACCAAACCCATTCCCTTCAAGTGAGTTCTAATGTACAGCAACGCTACAGGACAAGAACAGAATTGTCTCATAGTGTTTTCAAGATAGTAATCTTTACATAAGCAGATTGCCACACTTGGTGGGCTCAAACAGCTGACCCCTTTAATTTAGCTGCCAAGTGCTTTAACCACTGAACCACCAAGGTTCCTTCTCCCTCTGCTTAGCATATGCTTTCCCTTTCTTCCTGAGGCTCAGTCTTGACATTCAGATCTCACAAGAGATTTTTTCTCAGGTATTTCATGAACTCCCAGCCGTGTGCCCACCCAGCCACTCTCATAATTTAAATTTTCTGCATAGCACATAACTAATGGATTTCTTGACTATTTATTTACCATGTTCCCATTAGGATATAAGCTCAATGAGAGCAGAAACCTGTTGTCTTGTTCACCATTGCAATCTGCTACCTAAAACAGTACCTGGCTTATAATGGATAAATGACTACAGACCTGAATACTGCTTCTACTCCATTATTCTATTATGTTTTCTAAACCCATAAGGGGGAAAGGGGAAGGAGACGGTGGGGTTTTATTTAAAGATAACATTTTGCTAGTTAGAAACAAATCATACAATGTAAATTTAGAGTATCTTTTCTACAGAACTGCTGTCCTTAATCTCATTCTAATATATTAAAATTCAATGATAAAGGATATAAATTGCCATAAAGATGTCAATTCTCCCTGAATTGATCTATAAATTTAATGGAAGTACTATCACGGTTTTTAGACATAAGCAGACATGTTTAAAATTTTATACAGATATCCAGATGTTCAAGAAGGTAGATAATGTTTTGAAATTGACTGTGGTAGCAATTGCACATACTGTTGCTACAGAATGCTGTCTGGATTAGCACCTAATAAAATTATTTGGGGGAAAATGGAAAAATAGATTTAAAATTTTTTACAGAAAGGCATAAGATCTAAAGCAGCTCAATTTTGAAATATAATAATAAAATGGGAAGAATAATAATGCCTAAGTTAAAGACTTACTATATAGACGACAGGAATAAACAGTGTGATACTGGTAGTGAGAGACTCACATACAGATCAATAAAACAGAACAAAGAATTGAGAAATAGATCCACAGAAATATACCCAACTGATTTTTTACCCAAAAAAGTGCAAAAGTCATTCTATGGAGGAGGGAGAGCCTTTGCAACAAATGATGCTGGAATAAATGGATAGGCAAAAACAAAACAAAACACCAAAAGCATGATCCATAGAAGGAAAAAAAAAACCCGAATAAAATGGACCTCATCAAAATTTAAAGTTTTGCTCTATAAAAGGAGAGCCCCTGGGTGGTGCAATCAATTAAGCTTAAAGGGTGGTGTTCAAATTCACTCAAAAGCATTTTCAACGAAAGCCAACCAAAGGTTAAAGCCTTGAAAATCCTAAGGATCAGACCTAACCTGTACACTGATTGGGTGGCCATACATAAGAATCAACTTGATGGCAACTAATAACAATGAAAGACCTAACTAAGAGATTTTACAGGCTTGGGGTGAGAGATTGCCAACTGCATATACACAAAAAATACTTCTACCTAGACAATATACTTTAAAAAGTGGAGGGTGGGGAACAAAGGCATTGAGGGGAACAGAGCACTAAGCCTCCACGGGGAGGGTACTGTTTATGTCTCCACAGGAAAAGGAGAGAGGGACCAGATCTCAACCTGGTACACCAAGCTTTGAGGGTAACATACCGGCATAAAGCAGTAAACTAACAGAAAGGTCTGTGGGGCCTGCCCCCTATCCCAGATATGTTGATCCCCCTCCCCAGAAAAATGCACTACAGAGGACAGCATTGAAGATAAAGCCCGGAGAGAGTGGCAGGTCTGTCCAGACCACACGGGAGCAAACTAAGAGGGAAAGAGAGAGGAAAAAGTGGGGAGCATCCTGGTCCACCAAACTTTGAGGACGACATTCCTGCTCGAAGCAGCCAATGCACAGAGAGAACAACATCCCCTTACTGGCCCACAGCACTATGGGGGCAGCACCAGAGACACAGTGCAGGAACTGTGCCCAGTCTGATACTCCACACCAGGGTATAACATGAAGGGAGAGCAACAGAGCAGCAAGAGAAGCAAAGCAACAATGTCCCCGAGGAATTCTGAAAATAGACTTTGGACCTAGGGTGGCAGGGCTTGGAACTGCATCAGACCCTATCGGAAAACATTCATAAGGGTCTGCAGACAAACCTGAAACTATTTGTAGGCTACATTTTTGTTGTTGTTTTGGTTTGGCTTCTTTTCATGTCTACCTATATAAAATAGGCAGGATAAACAATCCTGAGGAGAAAACAATGGGATCAACACTTTCGGGGTAGGCAGGGGAGAGGAGGGAGGGGGAAAGGAGGGGAGAACCAACAAACCTAGGGACAAAGGAATAACAAGAGATCTAAAATGGATGAGGAGGAGGGCACAGAATGCCTGGTGGGGTTTGATCAAATGCAATGTAGCTGAGAGGAAGTAGAGAGCTCAATGAAAGTCCAACATGATAGTGGAGTAAGTAACAGGAAAGAAAGGAAAGAACTAAGAGGCAAAAGACATTTATTTATAAACGTATAAATGTAGGCAACTACATATGTAAATATATAAATATATAATCATAGGGATATAGGTCTATGTACATATGTTAAGTATTAAAGAAGCAGTCAGACATTGGGCCTCTATCCAAGTCCTCACTCAATGCAAGAACACTTTGTTCTAATAACCTGGCATTCTGTGATGCTCACCTTCCTGACACGCTTGCTAAGACAAAATGGGTACATAAGCTAATGTGGTGAAGAAAGCTGATGGTGCCAGGCTATTACAAGATATAGCATCTAGGGTCCTAAATACTTGAAGTTAAACAAGCAGCCATCTAGCAGGGAAGCAACAAAGCCCACATGCAAAAAGCACACCAAACCATGTGATCAGAGGTGCTAATGGGATCAGGTTATCAGGCCTCAGAAGACCCCAAAAAAACAACCATTCCAATGCAATTGAGGAGGGGTTGGAACGGAGACCCAAAGACAATTGGACATCCTCTCACAGAACGGTCACAAGGAAGGAACAAGCCAGCCAGGGTACAGCATAGAACCAACGCAACATACAACATTCTCCAGTTTTTTAATGCTTCATCCCACCTGCCCAGAATCATGACATTTCTACTTTACATGTCTGGCTAGACCAAAGTATGTATACTGGTACAGGTAAGAGCTCTCAACACACAGAATTCAGGACAGATAAACCCGTTGGGACCAATAAATAAAGTAGCAATACCATGGGGGTAGGGTGTAAGGGGGGGATTAGGAGGAGAAAAGGGGATGGATCGCAATCATCAACATACAACCCTCCCACTCAGGGAGATGAACAACAGAAATGTGGGTAAAGGGAGACAGCAGGTGGTGTAAAATATGAAAATAAAAATAATTTTTAAACATTTTATTAGGGGCTCATACAACTCTTATCACAATCCATACGTATACATACATCAATTGTATAAAGCACATCTGTACATTCTTTGCCCTAATTGAAAATAAAAATAATTTATAAATTATCAAGGGTTCATGAAGATGGGAGCATGGAAGAGGAAGGGAAAAAAGAGGAGCTGATACCAAGGGCTCAAGTAGAAAGAAAATATTTTGGAAATGATGATAGCAACATATGTATAGATATGCTTGATATAACTGATGCATGGATTGTTGTAAGAACTGTAAGAGTCCCCAATAAAATGATTTATTCAAATTTTTAAAAACACTCTAAACTGAAACAACTTAAAAACAATTCTAATTGGAAAATGAGCAGTAGAAATGAACAGGCATTTCACATAAACGATATCCATATGGTTCCTAAGAACATGAAAAGATGTTTTAACATTATTAACCATTAGGGAAATATAAATTAAAACCACAATGAGTTTCCACTACATATCTATCTGAGTAGCATAAATAAATGGTCCATTGATGGTGGTCATGTAAAAATGGTTTTACTGGAGTTTCTTACAAAGCTAAACAGTCTTACCACATGATACAGGAATCACATTCCTATGTATATACTCAAAATTACTGAAAGCATATATGTATGAATATTTAAAACTTTATTTATGATTTCCCCAAACTGAAAACAACAAAGATATCCTTGAAAGGATAAATAGAAGAAATAGTAACAATTTATAAATTATCAAGGGTAAGGGTGGGGAGGGAGGAGAAAAATGAGAAGCTGATACCAAGGGCTCAAATAGAACAAAAATGTTTTGAAAATGATGATGGGAACAAGTGTACAAATGTGCTTAAAACAATGGATGGATGTATGGATTGTGATAATAGCTGTATGAACCCCCAATAAAATGATTTTTTTAAAAGAAAAGGCAAATAGATAAAACTATGGTATATCTATAAAATGAAATTTACTCAGCAATAAAAAGCCATAATCATTTACAAAACATTTTCTTTCTACTTGAGCCCTTAGTATCAGGCTCCTTTTTGTACAAATGTGCTTGATACAATTGATGTATAGATTGTTATAGTGATAAAATGATGTTTTTAAAGTCACAAAACGACATTAAATAAAACAAACTCATTGCCATCAAGTTAATTCTGACTCGTAGAAACCCTATAGGACAGGGTAGAACTGCCCCTGTGTGTTTCCAAGACTTTAACTCTTCACTGGAGCATAAACCCTCATCTTCCTGCCACAGAGCAGGTGGCGGTTTTAAACTGCTGACCTTGCTGTTAGCAGCCCAACTCACTACCCACTATAACACCAGGGTTCCCCAACACAACAAAATCTTAAATGAACACTGATTAGTGAAAGAAATCAGTGTGAAAGGGGCACATAGGGTATGCTTCCAACTCTATGGCATTCAGGAAAAGGCAAAAGCAAAGGAACAATAAAAATTAAAAAGTTGCCAGATGCTGGCGGGTTCAAGGGAATGAATGCAACACAGGAGTTGGTTTTACTGTAATGGTGAATACATGTTTATGAATTTGTGATTAAGTGCACTGCTGCTAGTGACTCTGCAAAAGAAAATAGCTGGTGGTCTGCTCTCCAAAAGATTAAGGCTATAAAACCCTGTTGGGCAGCAGTTCTACTCTGTCGCAACAGGCTGCAATGAATTAGAATCAACTGGATGACACTCAGCAACAAAACCCATAAAACTACAAATACAATGAGTGAACCCTAACACAAATTATAAAACAAAAAAACAAACCCATTACCATGCAGTAGATTCTGACTCACAGAGATGCTATATGTACACGGCATCCAAGACTAAATCCTCACAGAAACAGACAGCACCATCTTTCTCCTGAGATCAGCTGATGAGTTCGAAGTATGACAACCTTGCTTGCCCAATACCTAACTCATAGTGCCACCGAGGCTTTGGTTCATAACGTGTCAGTCAATATTGGTTCAACTGTAACAAATGTGGCACACCAAAGCACTATGTTAATCAAAGGGAAAACTGTGAAGAAGGAAAAAAGAAATATTGGAAACTACACTATTTGCTCAATTACCTGTATTTTCTAGAAAATAAAAACAATCAATGGTGGTAAAGCTCTAAAGAAACTGATCACTCACTCATTGTTAGTTGGAATGTAAAATGGTAAAGTAAAGCCAACCTATAAAGGGAGTATAGCGGGGAGGGAGGGGGAAAAAAAAGAGGACCTGATGCAGAGGGCTTAAGTGGAGAGCAAATGCTTTGAGAGTGATTAGGGGAAAGAATGTATGGATGTGCTTTATACAATTGATGTATGTATATGTGTGCATTGTGATAAGAGTTGTATGAGCCCCTAATAAAATGTTTTTTTAAAAAAAGAGTATAGCAGTATCATATAAAGCTAATTATCTACCATACAACCCAGCCACTGAATCTAAATAAGTGAAAAAACTATGACCATACTAAATTAAATGAAAAATTAGGACCATACTAAAGCCTGAAAATTACTAAAGGCTGTATATCCTTATGGAAACAGACAGAAGTAGCCTACCACTTCTTTCTCCCTCGGAATGGCTGGTGGGTTCAAAACACCAACCTAATGATGAGCAGCAGAGTATTTAACCATTGCACAGCCAAGGCTCTAATAACCAAAAATTGGCGGGGGGGTGGGGGGGCAGTTGTTAAGAAATCCAAGTGTCTTTCAATGGGTGAATGACTAAACTAACTGTGGTACATCTATACTGTGCAATACTATTCAGCAATAAAAACACATATTTTGGGCAGATCTCAAGAGAAGTAAACTGAGTGAAGAAAAAAAAAGCCAATCTCGAAAGTCTATATACTGTGTTATATTCCATTTTTGAAATAAGTCATTATTGAATATTACACTTTTTATTTGTTTTTAATATATAAACTTTACTTCTCTACATAAGCATGATCAAGTTCAAGACACTTTTGTATGCAATGCTACTAGCGATTTAAACTATCCCTAAAGAATTGAAGTTCTGGGGATTTACTACATGTAAATACTATAATTGTCATATATTTTTTTAAGTTTCTTAGAAATCCAATGATAAAGATATATTCTCTAAAACCAAATACTATCTTGTGGATGGAATGATGCACATTCAAATCATCTCTAAAAATAATGATGCTTAGGCAGCATCCCAGACCAATTAAATTTGAAACTTTCAAAGTGAAACTGAGGTATCTATTTCCCATTATATTGCCAGGTAATTCTATTGTGCAATCAAGATTAAGAATTGACTTCCTGAGCAAAGTCAAAATTCTAAAACAGGACTTTCATCAGCATACTAAAGTAAGTAACAGGTTTTGGGGATCTGGGCGTTAACAATGTGCTAAAATTTGAGCCACAAAAAACAATCCCTGTTTAAAGAGGAACTTTCCGAACCCATACCTTCCCTAAACAAAAGCTAACTCACAGAATTAGCCAAGAAAGACAATAATTCATTATAATATATTTCAAAATGTTCCCACTTGGCAAAGTGGTTTGGGTCAGAAGCTGAATGCTGGGTTCATTTTTCTCTGTAAAATGCCTATAGATCCCAAAATGGAACGATTGATCTAGTTTTCTGAAGCTTTTCAGGCAAAATGGTTACCATTTTCCATTTAGGATTTAATAAAAAAATAAAAGTAAGGATCTGAAATAATTGCCTAACTTTCACAATTTAACTACCTACATGCAAAATCATGAAGATGAAGTGCTCAGTTCCACCAGAATGTGAGAAAGCAACAGTGGCATCATCACCAGGAGGAAAAAAACTGGTTTAAAAGTCAATGTCATGCAGGAACACTAAACACACCCAAACAAAACCACATACCACATCATTCAACACATCCAGGCAGCAGTGGCTAAGGAAAGCAGCAGCATGGTTACGGCAAGCATTTTGGCAGACTGATACTAAAATTTCCTTTGCCCTTAACTGTGCTTGTTATATGACCTAAGTTGCCTTTGGTTTTTTGGTTTGTTTGGAGTTGTGTTTTTTTTTTTTTTTTTGTGGAGTAAAGGAAGTGATCCCAATTAAGTATAATTAATATGGAACAGATTCTCAGCCCCCCAAATTAGGTAAAAAAACAAAAACCCTATCACATAACAGCACTTGACAGTTGTCTGTTGCTTAAAACATTAAAGAGATAAGGTCATTTTTAAATATGTGTAATCTTCTTACAAGTTCAGAAGAACCACAAATTATGGAGCTACAAACCACCAGCTATTCAAAAGAAAATTGTAGCTTATAAAATACTGGCTGACTGCCAGTACAAATGAATTTTTTCCCCCTCAAACAAGCTTTGTAAGCCACAATACTCTTTCAAAAGTGACTATAATCACATTATTCAATCAAGGAACGATGTTATTATACAGAAACGGTAAGTCAATCCTTGGCCTAAATCAACCTATAAAAAAGCCCACAAACAAGCTGTTCCTCACCAATACAGAAAGCCCAAACCTAAAACATCACCTTGGAAAGAGATCTGAAAAATGTTAATTCATTACTATTTTATCACCATTTCATTGAGCAATTAAATGCCTCAATGATCAAATTAACTTTGAATTCCAAATTATCAATGCTTTTAAGGACCAACTCAACCCTCAGCCCACCAAAAAAAATTTTTTTCCCCTTAAAAATATAGCAAAATCTCCATGGCAACCTAAAAAATATTTCCTTCAACTTACTACTCAAATGGAAAGGTAAAAGATACTTTGAAGATGTGAGTTCAAATCCCAGCCCAACAAATTCCTATTTATTAAATTCTTAACTAGAAACTATTCCAGTTTTCATGTTTCAAATGGAAACACCATCCACCCAAACCATTCACAAAGAAACTGTTCTAAGGTTCTATTAATGTCACCAAAATATATATTGTAAATCTTAATCGCTATACTTGCAGAACCACCACTCATCTGTCAGTCTGTCAAACTGTGAGACCTTGGGGTTTTGCTGTGATACGAGAAGCTATGCCATTGGTATTTCACATACCAGTGGAGTAACGCATAGTATACCGGTCTCAGGGAGCTTCAAGACGAAGACAGTGTAAGCAGAAGGAAAAAGTAGAGCACTTCTGAAAAAGTAGCTTTTTTATGAAGCACTAAAATATTCAATGACTGATTGCATTTCAAAATTAGACAATTTTTTTATTTCAAAGATTAAGATTATTTCTAAGACTAAATTTAAATCTTATACAATAATTAATTCCATAGAAATTTCCAGATTACTTATTCTTAAAACTGCAGTCTGTAAACTTGGTTATTCCCTTTAATTTGCCAATTAGTTCAACTCCTCAGTTGTCCTTCAAAACACTTTGAGGGGTCTTCAAAGTCAAAACCATTTTTAGAATAATACTAAGGTAGTACATGCACTTGTAAAAGTTCATTCTCTCAAGAGTATGGGGTTTTTCAGAGGCTAACACAGAATGGTTTTACATAATGAAGTGTGTCACATCTGGCAGCTGCCCTGATAACATAATGGGTTACGAGTTGGACTGCTAACCACAAGGTCAACAGTTCAAAACTGCCAGCCACTCCTCAGGAGAGACAAAGCTTTCTACTCCTTTACAGATTTACAGTCTCAGAAATGAACACGGGCAGTTTTACTCTGCCCTACTAGGTCACTATGAGTCAGAACCAACTCAATGGCAGGAAGTTTGGTTTGGTTCTTTGGGAGCCTCACATTTGGAAGATCAACATAATTCATGACAATATAAAACCAAATAAAAGACCTATTCAAAACACAATACAGACCAAGGGGTATCAATATATAGACTATACAAAATTCACTTATAGGGTTTCAGGTTTCATTCAAAATTGTCATTTATCAATGTTTTGGTCTAGTATTATAGACTATCCATAATTATCTAAAGGGTTATGAAAACACTGTACTACTCCCCTTTTCCACTATGTATCTGTGTGGAGCCATTTTCCCCCCTCTTATTTCAATCAGAATAATATACCACAACAGACTGAATGCTATCAGAACCCAGCTATCAAACATGCTATTGGTGGGATTTACAAAATATAAAACAATGTCACTCACCTCACTAACTTTCTGTTTAAGAAAAATGCTCTTCATTAAAAATATACTGGTTAAATAAAATGGGTTATTATTTTTAAATAATTATTTACATTCTCCTTAGATATAATTTCAATTATAAATATCAGCAGCTATAACCCATATAAACGAAGGATCTCTGGAGTCCCCAATAATCTTTCAGAGAATAAAGGAGTTTTGAGATTAACGTTTAAGAACTGTTAGCCTACATATAGAGTTTTCTTTGTTTTGTTTTTGGTGTTTCCCCCACAAGAGTTCATTTCACTCGGGAAATGCATACATTTCCCACTAGGAACCATGTCAACACTACAACTTTTAGAGGGCTTCACTAAGCTCTTGATGAATGTCTGCATTCAATTCTGCAAAGAGCATGCCTCCTCCAATGAACCAACAACTTAAGATTTTCAATGAAAGGCTTTGGCAAAAACATCAACCATTGTCATTGATTCCCGTTTCATAAAGAATAATCACTTAGCCATATGACCTGTTCTAAGTAATCAAGAGAAACAGTACAACATAACAGACAGCACTTATTGAGCCCATAGCCTATGCCAGGCGCTGTGCTTTACTTACATTGTCTCATAAAACCCACAACCCTGTAAGCAAGTATCACTGATGAGGATAATTACTTAAGTTTACTCACCAAAGTTCACCCAGTTAATAAATGGTGGAATCAAGACTCAAAATCAAGCCTGTGTAACTCCAAAGTCCAGTGGTCTATTTCATAATACTGGATTAGAAATCAAATCTGTCACTTAGTACTGAGTCCTTGCCCAAGTCACAACCTCTCTCTGCCAGTTTTCTCATCTATAAGAGGCTTAGTCTAGCTGATCTCCAAAGTTCCCTCCATAGCTAATATTCTTGACTCATCACAAACTCAACCCTACAGTTTCAGAGTAAAAGGTTTTTTCAGAAAAGAACAAGATAGAAGTGATAGGGAAGTAATGAGTAAAATTCATAGACGAGGATATAGCATCCCATGCTTTCCTGTTAATAATCATAAAGTATACAATACACGCTGAGCAGAAATTGTATTCTTCTTTCACACCATAAACTTGACATAAACTTGGGCATTCAACCAGAAGACATTTCTAAAGGTGGGTATGCATTTTGTTAGCATGCTACATAGGAACACTAACTGAAGAGTTGCTTTAAGAAATATCGAGGCATCTACTCTTTAAAGCAAACTACACAATAATCAATGGAGATATTTGCCAAACGTTTTTGAGAAAAGGAGGGCAAGTTGCAGGAAATCATGAAAACACGTTTCCACTTTAAACACACACTGACACACAAATCTAAGACTTGTGCTGACTGTAAGATAATATATAAGGTTCCATACATTTGCATTATGGTAACATTTCTCCTAAGCTACCAAAATTTAGAATTTTTCCTCTAAACTACAATTTAAATTGTACCCTATGTCACTTCTAATCCTACCCTGAAGCACTGTGACTAATTATATTTACTTTAAAAGGCAAAAGAAGTGAGGTTTACAAGGTCTCACAGTTAGTAGTATATGGCAGAGAAAAGGTTTTAAAGCAATTATGACCAAATCAAAAACCTGTACTCTTTATCATGTACTCTTGCTGGTTCAAGAAAGAATCACAATGGTTCATTCTTAAGTCAAAACAAAACAAAACTTTTAAATAAATTTTTCTAAAAGCCTTAACCCATTTATGGAAGTACCTACTCTTTGAATATTACACAGGTCATAAGTTTACTGTTAAAAATTTATATATTTAAACTCAAGGCATTTGTAGGATGTTTCTATAGCTTATATTCTTTTTATGCTCACATAATCTTAAAAAAAAAAAAACACAACTACTTTGTCCAAAGTAGCCAGGAAGCTGTCTTTTAGATGATAACCATCCTTATTACCAAAACACCATCATGCTGGAGCAAACTAGTCCAACGCCTATAACTCAGATATTAAGTTATCTGGGAGACAAGGGAAACATAAAAAGGTTTATGCGACAACTTACTATCTACTTTTGGAGGAACAACTGAAAATCAGTCTACCACAAATTCTAACTCTAAAAGTGCTCAAATGTTTTAAAATTGGGGCAAAGTTTAAGAACAAAATCAACAGACACAATGAATTATTCTTCATTGAAATTAAAATTACCGCTTTCTAAAAACTCACTGTTATTGAGTCAATCCCAACTCATAGTCACCACATATGACAGGACAGAACGGCCCTGTGGGTATACGAGACTATAATTCTTTACAAGAGTAGAAAGCTCTATCTCCTACAAAGTGGTTAATGGTTTTGAACTGCTGGTTTTGCAGTTAGCAGCCCAACATTTAACCACTAGTGCTCCAGGACTCCACTTTCTAAAATTACCTTAAAATAGGAAATCATTCAAGTCAATACTGTTAAGAATAATCACTACTCTCACCAAGCAATTTATGAATTTAAAACCAAATAAAATCAAAAGAACATAAAGATTCACTAAAAAAAATGGAAAAAGATGAAGCATTTCTAAAAACATTTTTCAGTAGCAACATTCTAAATTCTAATTCAGCTAATAGTTTATAATACTGTCCATTAAAGAGTTTTACCGGTTATTGGCTATTTCCTATTTTGCTTTACCGGTAACATGCAAATCAAAATTGGGTGAGGAAAACATGGCTACCATACAATAACTCCACGAGTCTATTCCAACTGATAGTCGCCTGTAGAACAGAGAACTGTTCCCCAGTACTCCTGAAGCTGTATATCTTCATGAAAGCAGGCAGTCATCTTTCTCCTTCCAAGTGGCTGGTGAACAATTCAAATTACTGACCTAGCAGTTAGCAACCCAACCTGTAACAAACTATCTCATTCACTATGCCATCAGGACCAACAAGCTCAAATAACCTTTAGCACTTTCCTGCTGAAACAATACTGACTCCCACATACAACATGATCCCCCATTTCATGTTTTTTGCCTATTCACTGCAAGATAGTGAAAAAACATCCAATTTTTGAAATCAATTGGGCATGGTTATTCAAATTCTATTTACCACTTAATAACTAAGTGACTTCAGATTTAATGAACAAGCACAGGTTTTGCATTGGAAATATAGTAAACACTCTGAAAGGCTACTGTGAAGATTATTGTAGTCAGGGGTCATGGAATCTGTCCCAGGAATCTGTCACTGAGACCCCCGCATAAAGCAACTAAAGCCTCTCCAGTCCAGCGCTACACCCTCATGATTGGTTGCGGATTGAACTACTGTGATTCATTAGGGTTTTTTCATTGGCTGATCTTCAGAAATAGATCTCCCAAGACTTTCTTCCTACTGTGAAAATTAGAGATATAAATGAAGGGCTTTAAAAGTTCATGGAAAAATGGAGTTAAAAGGATAAGACATTTTTCCATTAACTTTTGAAGCCCCGTCAATTAATGTTTACTATTAGTATTCTTAATCTTTGTGTCTAATACTGTCTTTATTATTTTAATAAATTATTTTATTGGGGCCTTTTACAGCTCTTAAAACAATCACGGTGAACACTTTTAACACATTTTATTTCCTGACATGAATTGCTCTCTATTTTCAATTTATTTATCATTTTATTAGGGGCTCATACAACTCTTATTAACAATCCATACATACATACATCAATTGTGTAAAGCACATTTGTACATTCATTGCCCTCATCATTCTCAAAATATTTGCTCTCCAATTAAGCCCCTGACATCAGGTCATTTTTTCCCCTCCTTCCCTACTACCCCCTCCCTCATGAACCCTTGACAATTTATAAATTATTATTTTGTCATATCTTGCCGTGTCCGATGTCTCCCTTCACCCACGTTTCTGTTGTCCGTCTCCCAGGGATGAGGTTATATGCAGATCCTTGTAATCGGGTCTCCCTTTCCAACCCACCCTCCCTCCACCTTCCCAGTATCACTTATCGCTACTCATACCACTGGTCCTGAAGGGATCAACCACCCTGGATTCCTTGTGTTTCCAGTTCTTACCTGTACCAGTGTACATCCTCTAGTCTAGCCATATTTGTAAGATAGAATTGGGATCATGATAGTTGGGGGGGAGGAAGTATTTAGGAACTAGAGGAAAGTTGTATGTTTCATCATTGCTACACTGCACCCTGACTGGCTCGTCTCCTCCCCAAGACCCTTCTGTAAGGGGATATCCAGTGGCCTACAAATGGGCTTTGGGTCTCCACTCCACACACCCCTTCTCATTCACAATGACATGATTTTTTGTTCTGATGATAACTAATACCTGATCCCTTCAACACCTCGTGATCACACAGGCTGGTAGGCTTCTTCCATGTGGACTTTGTTGCTTCTCAGCTAGATGGCCAATTATTTACCTTCAAGTCTTTAAGACCCCAGATGCTATATCTTTCGATAGCTGGGCACCATCAGCTTTCTTCACATTTGTTATTCACCTGCTTTGTCTTCAGCGGTTGTGTCGGGAAGGTGAGTATCCTAGAATGGCAATTTAAGTGAAGAAAGTATTCTTTCACTGAGGGAGTATTTGAGTGGAGGCCCAATGTCCTTCTGCTACCTTAATATTAAACCTATAAATATATGCACATAGGTCTATTTCCCCATCCTCATATATATTTACACATGTGCATGCCTTTATTTAGACCTCTATTAAATGCCCTTTGCCGCCTAGCTCTTTCCTCTATTTCCTTTTACTTTCCTCTTGTCCCACTTATCATGCTCAGTCTTCATTTGGGTTTCAGTAATTCCTCTTGGTTACATTATCCTTGATCACGCCCTACCAGGCCTCCTACACCCTCCTCACCACCAATTTGGATCACTTGTTGTTCCCTTGTCCCTGGGTTTGTTAACACCTCTCTCTACCTTTTCCCCCACCGCCCCTCTCCCAAGTCCCCAGGGAACTGTCGGTCCCGTTGTTTTTTTCCTCCAGATTGTTCATCCAGCCAGATATAATAACATGCACAAAAACAAGACAGAGCAAAACCAAGCAATATACAACAAAACAACAGCAAACCAATGACCAAAAAAAAACAAGAAACAAAAGCTTGTAATTAGCTCAAGGACTGTGTGTTGGCCTTTAGGAGTGTTTACCAGTCCAGTCTGTTAGGGAACCAAGCCCTGGCGCCAAAGTACACCTTCGGCATTCACTGGGGACCTCGACGCTCCATTCCCTTGCTGTTGTTGCATCCCCTTAGTGTTTTGCCTCGGTGTGGTGGGATCAGATTGGGCGCTATTGTCTTTTTTAATATTGCCATTGTTTGTAGGTAACACACCTACTAGTCTAAATGATAGGTCAGTTTTTCTTAATTTCTCACTTGCAAATCAGAGATGGATGGCAAAGCACTAGCAGCAGCCTTTAAAACAAACATGCCTTAGTTGAGCTTACTTGTCATATAGATTTTCTTTGTTTAAATATTTTTAAGATAGAATGAGATAAAAATACCCTAACTGTTCCATTGAACAGTATTAAGTGCTAGCAAAGAGGGCCAGTAAAGCCAAGTTTACTCCAGACTTTCTGATCCACATCCCTAAAGAAGCAGCCTAACATAATGGAATCAACCCAAGACTAGTGATCAAGGATTCTAACTCTATGCCCTGAGCTCTGCTCCAAATTAGATATGTGAGCTGAAATAAGTTCTTTAACTTCTCTCAATGTACACCCACTCCACATACCAAATGGTTAGGTTTCAAAGATGAGGTCATTATGTAAAAATTAGCATTGTGAAGAAATGGAAGGTGACCACATCAGATCACAAAATGGAGGATGACAAATTTATCATTACATAACTGCCAAATTGCATCATTAATTAAATTACAGCCACTGAGCATCATACCCCGGCCAAGCTGACACTAACTTTACCCATTGCAGTCAGTTACTCTCACTTTATACCTTGGCATTTGTTATATATCACTCAGGCTCAAAACAGTAGTTTTTCACTATTTATAGGTAGATTTTTTTTTACTATTTTCAAAAGTGTTACATGTCAGATAATGAGACAGGCATTAGGGAACAGATATTACTTAGAGTTCTGCATCTGTCAAAGAACAAAGGAGGGTTAAAAGAATCTCAAAGATTCCTCACAAAATTTAAGATTTGTATGCTTTATATTCTTTCAAACTAATCATATAAAATTAGATAAAATAAATTCAATATGTGCTATACCTGATCAACTAAAAGCCATCACACCTCCAAAACCAAAAACAAATCCACTGCCATCAAGTTAATTTTGACCCATTTTGACGCTACAGGACAGTTCAGAACTGCCCCAGGGGTTTCAAAGACTAACTCTTTATGAAATAGAAAGCCTTTTCTTTCTCCCATCACACTTTGCAGTGAATTGAAAAATATTAATTACGCCAAAGAGGACAACTAAAGTTTAGTGCCCTCTATTTATTGAAAAACCTAAAAAGACTCCATAATGGGAACGCCAAAATCATAGTCACTAAACATGATGTAAGCAGAAAAGACTGAATCCAATGACTGATTTGGTAAGCTCAAGATGGTGAGAGTTTTAACTAATAAACTCAATGATTTATTCAACCATAATGAAGTGCATTAAAATAAAAATTATAAACACCATGCATCATTAAGTAGCCTATAAATTAAAACCTGTATACATTACTCAACATTTTGCTATTTATTTCTTCTTCTCTGTAAATTATCTCTGGGTTATTTTTAAATGCCTAAGAATTGCTTTGGCTTTAAGGATTTAGAAAGGAAATAAATCTAAAAGAATCTTAATTCTGTTCTTATATTTGTCTGAAATAGAAGCTAAATCTTGCTATTTTCTGGTATTTTGTTAAGTATAGGTTGTTATAGAAATGTTTGGGCACTAGCACCTTAACTACCATTAATTAGGTTAGAAGGCTTGTCTTCCACCAAAGTGTGTCTTTATATCCTAAGGGGGTAGAGCATGATCATGCCAGCCTTTTAACTCAAATAAATACTATCTTCATCTCAACAAGGTGATCAAGGTAACTAGTTTGGGAACTTTCATCTGCTGCCTTCAAAGGGATGTTAAGACAGACACTGCTTAGATATCCATAGCCAATAAAGTAGCAGTGAAAGAAAGCTCAAAGGATAACATTTAGGTTATGTCATACTACTTAGAATGTATGATGAGCTTTATAGCACAGAATAACCTACCTATCAAACTTTAGTGAAACAGTTCATCCATTTACAGATCAAAAGAAGAGTTCAGATGACTTAACAGAAGTTTCCCAAGACAATTATCTAGAATCAGACACTATAGAATAAAACTATTAAGTCTAAACTTTTCATTCTGGCAGTTAGCTATATATCAAAATGAAAGCATTAAAGCCGTAGATCCTTTCTACAAAGATTCCTGATTTTTGTTTTATTAAAACAATCATAACCTGGATGTTCCCAACACACTTACTTGTAAACCCAATACCAAAATTGTCCCCATTCACTTACTTCTAATTCTACTGAATCCCCTACTTCTATTCAAAGTGTCCCTGCTTGCCCAACTAGGATTGGAACCTGGTAATTGCTGGACTTACTGTTCAGCTCTCACATCCTACTACCAAGTTTCATCAGTTCTATACCCACTAGCACTACACCTTTATCACTCTACCAAAACCATTACAGTATCATCTTAATCTTTGTATGCACATTGTATGCACATTGTCTCTTAAACCTATCGACCAAAAAGAATCGAGTTAATTCTGACAAAGTGACTCAAATAGCACAGATAGAACTGCTCCATAGTTTCCAAGACTATAAAGCCCACCCCCGCACCACCACCCCACCCCACCCCCCGCCAAATTAAGGTGCAAGAGGATTCTTTATATTTTAATCATCTTATTCGGGGCTCTTACAGCTCTTATAACAATCCATACATCAATTGTATCAAGCACATTTGTACATACTGCATATACTTGTATATAAGCCAAGTTTTTCAGCACATTTTTATACTGTTTTGTGGTAAAATTAGGTGCCTCGGCTGATACTCGGGTCAGCTTATGCTTGAGTATATACGGTATGTTGCCATCATTATTTTCTTTCCTCAGGAGCCCTTGGTATCAGCTCCTCTAAATTTTTACAGAAGCAGACTGCCTCATCTTTTCCCCAGAGTGGTTGGTTAGAACTGCTATTGACCTTTCAGTTAGCAGCAACCCAACTCTTAGCCCACTAGGACTCTTCTTTTCACATAATCAAACCCATGACAGTAATCCTGATGTCACCTTCACTGTCTTGTTCAAACACCTTCACTGAAGCCTCACCATCAATAGAATAAAGCTCTCATGCTAGCATTCATGTCTTTTAACATCATTCTCTACAGGTATGCTCTCCAAATTTACGCTTAACAATTACTTTCACATTCCCTATATCTGTAACTAAAATGAACAAATTTTTGTTTATTTCCCATACAAATCTTGAGGATTTCTATGTTGTTAATGCTATTCCTTTCATATGGAATTTTCTTCTCTATTATCTCATGATCAAACTTTGTTTTCTGTGACTCAGTAAAAATATTACAAACCAGGTCCTCTCTGAAGTTGCTCTCAGTCTCCTCAGCTAGAAATAATTTTTCACTCCTTTGGATTCCAAGACCATTTTCTATCAAGTGCTTCTCACTTTTTAATTTTTTAATAGTATCTATCATGCCAATGCTTCCCCTAGAAGACAGAGTCATAAAATGTTTAAGTCTCTGACATTTTAGGAACCATATATTGGATACGAATTTATATCCAGAATATATAGTTTCTACAACAAAAAGATAAACAACCTAGTCAAAAGCTGGGCAAAGGACTTCAACAGACATTTCACCAAAAAATACAAATAGCCAATAAGAACATGAAAAGATGCTCACTAGCCATAAAAACCAAATCCAATACCATCATATTGTTTCTGATTCATAAAGACAGATTGGAAATCCTCCTTGGGGTTTCTCAGGCTGTAAATGTTTTCAGGAGCAAAAAGCCTCATCTTTCTCCCAAGGAACAGTTTGTGGGTTTGAACTGCCCACCTTACCGTTAGCAGCCCAAAGCTTAGCCCACAGGGCCAATGTACTCCTTCAATTAGCCATCAACCAGTCATCAACTCAATTATGGTTCATGGCAACCCTTTAAGACAGAGTAGAAATACTCCTTTGGGCTTCCAAGATTATAGCTCTTCAGAGGAGTAATCAGCTACATCTTTCTCCTGCAGAGCAGCTGGGTAGATTTAAACAAACAACACTATGGTTAGCAGTCCTAAGCTTATCCCACCTAGTACCACTCATTAGCCATTAGGGAGTTGTCAATCAAATCATGAGATACAACTTCGCTCCCAGGAAGATGGCTAAGATTTTAAGAAAGAACACAACAAATGTTGGCAAGGATGTAAAAGAAACTGTAAAGAAACTTATCCATGGTGGTTATTGAGAATTTAAAATGGTTTGGTACAACCACTATGGAAAACAGTTTTGGCAGTTCCTCAAAAAGTTAAACACAGAACTACCATGTAAACCCGAAATTCCACTCCTAGGGATATGCTCAAGAGTCTTGAAAGCCGTAACAGATACAGACCCATGTACACCAATGCTAACTGCAAGATTATTCACAGGAGCCAAAATAAATGTTTATCAACAGCTACATGGGTAAAGAATATATTACAGTTACGTTTAATGCAATATATCACTTAGTCATTGAGATATAACATCCTGATACATGTTTCAAATTGAAAATATTATGCTGAATGAAGTAAATCAGTCACAAACATGCAGATATAATATAATCTTGCTGTGAGGTATTTGGACAGGCAAATGTATATAGACAGACCAAAGTTCACTAATGCTTAGCAGGGGTGGGATGGGGGAGACAAGGGGGAGTCAATGTTTAGGAAACATTGAACTTCTGTTTGCAGTGACAATTTGGCAATGGATATTGGTGAAGGTTGTACACATGATTAATGGAATTGTCACTAAATTGTACACATGAAAAATGTTAAATTGGCAAATGTGTTATATATATACACACATTTTACAACAGTAAATATCACTGTGTAGTATAATTTAGCTTTTATTTTCCCCAAATGCAATAAATGCAGTATAAAAAATAAATCAAAATTAAGATGAGTAAATTAAAAACTAGTAGCAGTCTTAAAAAGGATAATTACTGAAAACAATGTAGAGGTACATTGTATATCAAAGAAAAACTGAAGTTCCATAACTACAGCTATAGCATCCCTTACTGAGTAATACAGAATACAACTAATATAATTATAATTTATTCAACAAATGCTCAAGTGTCTGCAAAGTTTCCAGCACTATTCTAGGTGTTTATACAAAAAACAAAAACAAAAAATCCTTGACTCATGGAAATTGTGTTTGATGCTTTAAGTGTTATGGAAAACAAAGGGTACAAAGAGAAGAAAGGATTTAGGAAGAGCCAGGACTAGAGCAGTCCCCATTTTAAAGAGGTCACATGAGCAAAGATGTAAAAGGCTAAAGTAAACCAAGCA
The DNA here is from genome assembly GCF_050624435.1 of Tenrec ecaudatus. Taxonomy (NCBI): domain Eukaryota; kingdom Metazoa; phylum Chordata; class Mammalia; order Afrosoricida; family Tenrecidae; genus Tenrec; species Tenrec ecaudatus. Next base: position 61,196,063 of record NC_134539.1, read on the forward strand.
AAGATCGGTGAAAGAGCACTGTAGAAAGAGAAGACAAATGCAAATGACCTGAACAGGAATATGCCTGGAATCAAGACGACAACTGATACCACAATTAACGAGTGGACACATATACTGGGCTATCAGGAAAGTCAATAATCTGAACCCACCAATCAGCCATTCAATAAAGAGGAGGCTGTCTGCTCCCATAAAGATTTAATGAATGAGCAGTAAGAGGCGCAGGAGATGAGGTAAGAAACAAAAGAAGGGATCAGAGCACATAAAGCCTTGACAGAACTTTGGCCTACTTCTCTAAACAAGATAGGGAAACTCTACTAGAAGGATTTAACAGGAAGGGAAAGGGGAAAAAACTTTTTTTTAAGATTATCCTTGCTACTGTATTGAGAATAGACTAAAAGGAAGCAAGAGTTAAAAAGGGCGACTGAAATAATCCAGATGAATTGAAGCTTAGGCCAATGGATGTGAATGAGAAGTGGTCAGTCTAAATATTCTGAAGACAGAGTTGACGTATTTCCTGATGGATCAGTTGTGGAGTGTGAGAGAATATCAATGATGACTCCAAGGTTATAACCTGGACCATTGGAAAGACGTATCTGCTCTTTTCTGAGATGTAGAAGACTATGTAAGAGGTACGTGCCAATAAAATGTGTTAAATGCAGATATCAAGCAAACAGAATATACAAGTTTGGAATTCCAACCTGGAAACAAAAATGTGGGAGTCTTTCACACATACATGGCATGTAAAACTGTGAGACTGTATAAAATCACCAAAGATACTGACAACAAAGAGCAGAGATCCAATGAGGCAATATTAAAGGCAGGAGTAAAACAGAGGCAACAACAAAGGAGGCTGAGAAGGTAGGAGAAATATCAAGAGTTTGGTGGCCTAAGAAACAATGAAGGAAGTGTTTCAAGGAGGGAGTGAACCACTGTGCCAAATGGTGCCAATAAGCTGATTAAGAGTTAAACTTGGAGATTTCTACAAGACCCATTCCAGTAGAGTGATGAGGCTGAAAGTCTTATTTAGTGAATTCAGGAGAAAACAGGAAAAATGAGGGTAAGTACAAAAAACTTTTCAAGGAAAAAAAGGTATAGCGAAGAAGGGTTGATTTTTTTTTGGGGGGGGGGGTCCCAGTTGTTTTTTTTTTTTTTAAGAAAGATTAAATGCAACATGTATGTCGACCCAGTTTTGTTTTTTAAGAAAGATTAAATACAACAAGTTATCAACTTGCTGGAATAAGGGTGGGAGTGGGGGTTGGGGGTAGCAGCAGGTTACACTAGAAAGGGCAAGAAAGAATTTTCAACTGTTACAGAATTTTTCTATCTTAAATAAAGAGAAATTTCACTAGGCTGCTGTTTGCCATCAAGTAGATTCCAACTTACACAGACCCTATAGAGCAAAGAGCTGGCAAAAGATTTCCTAGGCTAAAATCTTAACAAAAGCAGACTGCCAGGACTTTTCTATCGTGGAGCAATTGGTGGGTTCAAATCACCAATCTGTCTGCTAACAAACAAGAACTGAACCACCAACGATTGCACCTCTGGGGCTCCTTTCACCAGGTTACACACTGATGTCTAGTCAAATGTCAACTCATAGTGATCCTGGTAGGACAGAGAACTGCCCCATAGTTTCTAAGGCCATAAATCTTTCTCCCAAGAAACAGCTGGTGGCTTCAAATCATGGAGCTTTTGGTTCGCAGTCAAGTGCTTTGCCACTGCACCATCAGGACAGTCTTTTCACTAGGTTAATGAGTAATAACTCCAGAAAGTTGTTTTTCCTTGTGATGCTAAAGGGAGGTTCAGAAGAGAGACAGGGCCATTTACTGAAGACCTTCGGGTTAGGCAGTTTACATTATTTTATGTAAGCTAAAAAATAATTTTATGAGATATTACCTTTATGTGACAGATAAGAAATCTGCCAAGAGAGAACAAATAATATGCTTAATATATGAAGCTGGCAAGTGGTAGAATTAAGTTATGTTTTAAATCTAGGTCCTTCCGAGTATAAAGAAGAATTGTTAATTTAGGAGGTCTGCAATAGTTTTGTGGTTACAATTTTTTTTTAGGTTCTTAACTCTTAAGAGATATGCATGCATGAAAGCGTATGATGTCTAAGATTTGCAAAACAAAAAGAAAAAGTAACTGTGAATTGGAGCTAGATGAAACGAGAGCAGTAAATGCTGATTATTGTGGAGGCTGAATAATGGGTGCATGGAAGTTCACGATATAATACTGTTTTCTTTTAGCATGGTAGAAAGTTTTCATAGTAAAAAAAAAAAATTGTCCTTCTGAGTAAAACTTTCACATCACTCCAAAGCCTCCCCTTAATTTCTGCTCAATCACACCTCTCTCTCTCTCTCTCTCTCTCTCTCTCTCTCTCTCTCTCTCTCTCTCTCTCTCTCTCTCTCTCTCTCTCTCTCTCTCTCTCTCTCACACACACACACACACACACACACACACACACACACACACACACACACACACAGAGTTATATGCTTTCCTTACTGAACTTCCTTAATCCTAACTAGAACTCTGTAGATGTAAGGGTTAATTCCAGTTTTATAAATGAAGAGATCATGTAACTTGTAAATAACACAATAAGACCTTACAGCCAGTCTTTGAGTGTCAAAAACATACTTCTTCTACTCAATATGGCAACTAAAGCTGCACAGCTGATCATCTGTAGGCATCCCAAAGCTGACCCAATGCCAGCCCTTTGTCTGAGTCTGTACTACCACCACATAATCCTGAAAGCATGAGCTTCCTAGGCGGGAAAATAAGCATTCTATCCCACACAGTATTTGAAAAGGGTTTGACTGAAAAAAAAGCAGGTTTCAAAGGTGACTCAGCCATCAATCTTTCATGCCAAATTCAGAGACGAACAGAAATTTTATATACTCCTTCTGAAAGGGTGTTCGAAAAGGCTGCCATCTCTGTAAAAGAATCAACTTCAAAAAAAAAAAATCAACTGCTTGTGCCTCCATTTCTCCAAGTAATATTCTGCTGTTTGTTTACATTATACAGCTATCATAGGGAGCAAAGTCTAGGTATGTGAACCCTGAGCTACAGCAATTACAGAAACTACTAAACAATATCAGTGACTATTCGAAGACCATTTTGCCTAATTCCACCTTTACCAGAAAGCAAATAGGTCACAAGGTATCACATTTAATACTTATTTTTAAGATATCTTTTTAAAAGCATTCTCTCTAGCATGCTATCTGTTCATCCACACTAACCTTGACATTATAAGGGCATTCACTGCTAATGTCAAAAATATCTGGAAAATGTGCATATCAAAGACTCCAGATGTGTATTCAGTCCAACTATTATCCCACATTTTCAAAACTGCCTGTACTTTTCTCCTTACTTCACTAGCTTTGCTTATTAAAACTGAATTGTCCAGTTACTTATAAGCTACCTAAGTAGCTACCCAATTAAGTAAAAATGTAGGCTGCCTAAACTTTAGGAAAGAATATGAATAGATGTAAGGTTTGATGAGTTTCGAATTTACTTGGAACTATAAACATCATCGAACTGCCTCCATCTTAACAAACTGCTTATCAGGTGACTAAGCGGTATTAAAATGTACTGCTTTTCAACTGGGCTGACTAAACAAAGGTAACCAAAGTTATAGACTCCAGGTTTGCAATAAGACTCAAACTATCTTTGTAGCTCTAAATAAGGATGTTTTTTTTACTCAAAACAGTAATATTGAGGCCTTCCAAGAAAATTTAGGTCTGATACCAACCAAGCCTTTGAGCTTAAATACCAATGAATGCTTGCAGAATCAAACTACAAAAAAAAAAAATGGTATCTTTTAGGACAATTACCATTTTATTGTTTGTTAGAGATCAATGGTACCAAAATCGTTAAATTCACAAACAAAATGCTAATCTGCCCAATAGACAGACTGTACAAAGCTTTGGCACCTGAAAAACTGCAAACAGGAAATTCTGCAGGTGCAGTACAAAGCTACATCTTATCCATGACCCAAAAACACCTCAGAATTTATTACACAACCCACTGCAGAATTCTCACTTTTCAAATGGAAATAAACCGTGAAGTCACACAATGCAAAAGACTGTGATTTTATTACTAATATAATCAACCACACCCTTTCCAGTTAGGCTAAATCTAGTTTTAAAAAATAAAGCAGATATTCCAAAAGTTAATTATGTCAGATATTGAGAGAATTGGATGTAAAGTAGCTAAAATTTAGGAGTGCTTCATTCACTCAATTATATACATGGAGTGTCTTTTGTGAGGCAGAGTCCACACTGCACTATTTGATTACCCGTAGGCACCCTTAAACTGGTCTTACTTTATTTCTTTGTTTTAACTGACACATCAATTTAACCTACATAAATTAGATTGGACCGTGAACTCTCAAAATTACCTGACCAAGAACAGTTTTCCTACAGCTGAACAAATTTTGAAAAACAATCAATCTTCCAATAAAAGGAAATATGAAAACAGAAGAGCAGTAAGATGGATAATGGTGTCCAAACACGTTATATAAGAAAGTGAACTATTGAGAGTACACCAGCTAGCCCAGAAAAGAGTATTCTGAGAAATGGGCATTACCAAACTCAAGGCAAACTAATGTGTAATAAAGCAATTTTGTTACTTAACATTTTTCCACTGTCAATTATGTACAGCAAAGGCTTTATACCAAGTAGCAAACAAAACCCCAACACTGAAAAAGCATTTAAAATCCTCCTCCATAATGGTTGCACAACAGAAGAATTCAAATTAGCAACAATTCCCAGCTATATAAATGTGCAAGGAAAGAGAAGTAGGCAGTAGAGCAAACAATGAACAAATGTCATTTGCACAGTCTCATATTCAAAGAGGTTGGATTCACATCTATCCAAGTGTCTCACTACAAACTAATCCACCTGATGACAAATTCTGAAGTATTATTATTTGGCCAATCCAAAAGCCATGGGGGAAAACAGGGAAACTGAAGAAATACACTCTCGGCTGGGAGCCCTGGTGGCGCTGCTGAGTAAGCACAAGCAGCTAGTGACAAGGTTGAAGTTCACACTTACCAGTCACTATGGGAATAAGGCTCCCATAAAGATTTATACTCTCTGAAACTCGAGTCAAAACTATGAATAAAAATTGACTCAATGGCAGTGAGTTTTAGGAGTACTGCTGGTATAGTGATTAAGTAAGCCTTCTGCTGCCAACTGAAAGATTGGTACTTCAAACCCACCAGTTACTCTACAGCAGAAATACGTGGTAATCTGCTTTTGTAAACATTTACACCCATCTAGCTGAGAAGCAACAAAGCCCACATGGAAGAACACACCAGCCTGTGTGATCACGTAGTTCCGAAGGGATCAGTTATCAGGTATCAAAGAACAAAAAATCATGATTGGCTGCACACCTCCATGATACGATCGCTAAGGACAAACAGGTGCACAAGCAAATGCGGCGAAGAAAGCTGATGGTGCCCGGTTATCAAAAGAGATAGTGTCTGGGGTCTTAAAGGTTTGAAGGTAAACAAGCGGCCATCTAGCTCAGAAGCAACAAAGTCCACATGGAAGAAGCACACCAACCTGTGTGATCACGAGATGTCGAAGAGATCAGGTATAAGGCATCATCAGAAAGAAAAAAAAAAATCTTACCATAGTGAATGAAGGGGGAAGTGCAGAGTGGAGACCCAGTGCCCATTTGTCAGCCACTGGAGATCCCCTTTCAGAGGAGTCTAGGGGAGGAGATGAGTCAGTTAGGGTGCGATATAGCACCAATGAAGAACACAGCTTTCTTCCAGTTCCTAAATGCTTCATCCCCAACTATCATGATTTGAATTCTACCTTGCAATTCTGGATAGAGCAAAGATTGTACACTGGTGCAGATAGGAGCTGGAGGCACAGGGAATCCAGGGTGGATGATACCTTTCGGACCAGGGGTGTGAGGGGTGATACTGGGAGGGTAGAGGGAGAGTGAGTTGGAAAGAGGGAACCTATTACAAGGATCTACATGGGACCTCCTCCCTGGGGGACAAACAACAGAAAAGGGAGTGAAGGGAGACGTGGGACAGGGCAAGATATGAAAAGCTAATAATTTATAAATTATCAAGGGCTCATGAGGGAGGGAGGAGGAGGGAGGGAGGGGGAAAAAAACGACCTGATGCAAAGAGCTTAAGTGGAGAGCAAATGCTTTGAAAATGATGAGGGCAAAGAATGTACAGATGTGCTTTACACGGTTGATGTATGTATGGATTGTGATAAGAGTTGTATGAGTCCCTAATAAAATGTTTTTTAAAAAAAAGATTTACACCATGAGATTTGGAAATATTATGAGCTGAGTCAAAATCAACTAGATGGCATGGGCTTAGTTTTGTGATTTTCAATAGGAGCTCTGGTAGCACAATGGTTAAAGGATTCAGCTGCTAACAGAAAGATCAGCAGTTCAAACGTGCCAGCTGATATGAATGAGAATGATGTGGCAGTTTGCTTCCACAAGGAGTATATAGGTATACTGGAGATCCATGGGATAGTTCGCTGCCCTATAGAGTCATAATGAGTCAGAACTGACTTGGTAGCAATGTATTTAGTTTCTGAGTTGTTCGGAAGACTTAAATTTGTTTATATAAACCATCTCAATTCTCACAGGAGGTAGATAAGAGAGTCAGATTCCTGGAGGAAAAACAAGCACAAAGGGATTAAGTATCTTGTCACCAGTGAAAATAACACCAGACCCCAATTATTTAGCCTACAAAGTCTAAATAATGTGTTTTCCTTGGTTCACAAACCAGATATTTAGAAATTCCTAAAATGTAAAAAGGTCAGCAAAAAAGAGCAAGACTATCAAGGAGAAAGATTGGCACAGTGACTGCAACAATGGGTTCAAACATAATGATTGTGAGGCTGGGGCAAGACTGGGCAGTGTTTTGTTCTGTTGAGTATCGGTCACAATGACTCTATGGCACCTAACAACAACAATATAGGATTGGAAATGACACTAGGGCAATAACAACAGGAATTACCCCAAGCCACGGAACCTTTTGGAACAGTACTTATCAGAACTATGTCAAAATTGTCTTCTGAGCAAGAAAATTACTGCTTGCCTCAAATCAATAAAAGGAACACAATGGACTTTAAATATACAAGGAAGAAACAATGCCCAAAGGTAAAAAAACAATGGCCATACCAGAACAGTTATTCAAAAGTCACTCATCTTAAACCTTACAGCCCAAATTCTCTGCTCAGGAGTCATCGAGATCAGGCAAGCTCCCTATAACTATATTCTAAACATAAACCTCAAAATCCTGCTAGGAGTTGCAATCTAAAATATATTATATCTTAAAAAACCTTTCCCTCCAAAAATAAAATGCTTCAGATATCATTTAGCTGCCTGGACGATACACTTCAAATTGGGGCTTTAAAAAGCTCAGCTTACTTTTTTAATGTATTCATATTTGCAGATTCAGCTGACTGAAAGTTTGGTGGTATTCCACTCAGACCTCAGGAAGTTTAGGTCAGATTCTCACTTTCAGTAAAACTTAGTATTTGAATGGTTGCATCAAGATTGACCACTGCAGAAAACGAATCACCCCAGAATACACCAAGTTACCAAGGAACCTCTTACTGGAAAGCACCATACTACAGAAAACCCACAAAGCAATCACATAAGTTGTTTCTGCAACAAGAAACTTATTAGCAAAATCTAAAACTAGAATTTTAACTGTCAAAAAAGAAGTACTTTCCCAAGATTCTAGGAATGTCTATTTACTGAGGTAGTATCCAGGCAATTTTCTTAATCCTCCCAAATCCTACACAAGTCACAGAAGACTGAGACCTACACTAACATATCTGTGCTCAAACCCCCAGAATTATTTTGTACTATGTGGTTTGCACAACCTTTGTACTCTTCCTTCAATAACATTAACGTTATACTTCCCAGTTGAAATCAAAATACCAGAAAATACACACCTAAGAGTTTTGGTTTTTTGTTTTTAAGGCCTCCTCCACACAAATTTTACTTAAACTGTTTAGAGGAAATAAAAAAAAAGACAAGGTGTTATCAGTATTCACACCTTGAAGGAGTTAACAGTAGATGAGATCTACTTCTACCACTTTTAGGAGATGGGTATACATTACACTACAGCTGTCTGCCTCTAGCATGGGACTAAGATATTACATCACCCAATGTCTGAAAACTGCCCCATTACCCAGAAAGCACCAGGGTAGATGAGACACTGCACCAAGGTATCTCTTCCTCCATGCTTCATACACAGCCCTTGAATGCTACTGATAATTGCAGCTCTCTTGCAATTATCTTCAGAGACCTCTGGACTACACCTGCAGCAATGCCATTTCTCTGCTCTTTGGTGTACTCCTTATGACCTTGCATGGCTCTTCTGTCCACCTGCCAGGTCAATGGGCTAAGATAATGCCTCCACCACACACCTCCCTCCCCCATCTTGGGACGCTATACTTGCTCTTCTTTACACATTCTTCATTCATGGGGTCCTGGGCTAAATTAACTAAAATCCTTGAAGTATGAACTTTCCAATATGATACAGAGCTTAAAGGGCCTCTCTTTTCCATTCACATCATTCCTGGATCCACAGCCCCCTTTAAGGACATAGGTTCCTTTAAGTCCATAATCCCCTCCCTCTATTTTTTCTAACTTCTGCAGTCTGTCCAAAAATGTTGGCAGTTTTATTTCTCTACACTGACTCTCCCATTACTCTCTTCTCATCCCCCAATTTAAGAAACATATTTTCTAACTCTCTCAACCCTCTAAATCAATGTTTCCCAAAGTGGGTGATGCCACCCCCGGTGGGTGGAGGGATGGTTGGGGGAGGGGGCTTGCAAAAGAAGATACTTGCACTTTGTTTTGTATTATGGGCTAGAGTATAAATGTTTGTAACTGCTAATGGGTGTTGAGTTGTGCTTTGTTTTTCTAAAAAGGGAAAAGTAAGCCAAATAAATCTGGAAACATGCTCTAAATAATCACTTCTTTCCCCTATACCTGAAAATTCTACTTCCCCCACTCCTGCCCCATTCCTAAACACAATGGGTCCCCCTGTCTGGTCAGACATTCTCACTTCCATACATTCCTTCCCTGCCTTGCTTTGTTTACCCCGCTAGGAGTACTTTGCAGTATTCTGCATTTTCTACTCAAATATACATCCTCCTTTTATCACAAAATCAAGGGCCCACTAGTGCTTCCCTCCCTCCACATTCACCCTCCAAACCTATACACCTTCCCTTCCAACCCATCTCCCATCAGTCCCTCTGATTTCCCTACACACACAGCTATCTCCCTCTTTCTTCTTTCTCCTCAGATTCCCTCCACATTTCCTGCCCCAGAAACACTCATCTGTCCGCACATCTCACTTGCCATTCCAAAAACATCTTCCTCCGGGCACACACGTTCAGCCCTCTTCCCCTTCAATGTCCTCCAAAGTTCCCTCTCTTGGTGCTCCCTATCTCCCTCATTACTTCTGCATGAACATGTCCCCACCCCTCTTCTCTACTCACTCAATGCCCACACACCTCATACCCAGGCATTCCCCTTTCTGTCCCCATCTTCTCTCTCAAAGCCCTCAAACTCGGCCCTTGCCCCAGCACTTCTCTCTCCAAGCTCATCTCCCCAGGTATCACCACCACACCTGTCCTTAGCCCCTGACATGGCCCGTGTGTCTTCCTCTACACAGCTTCTAGCCAGACTCTCACACCCCTCACGTGTCTTGTCTCCTGAAGCCTCGGGGCCCACCCTTACAAACATCTCCTGCCTGAACACACCACTGTACAGACACCTAAACACCCTGCTTCCCTCGCTGGCCTGTTCACGCTCACCCTGCCACATTTCGCTCTCCTCGGACACCCTCCTCCATCTTTTCCCTTCACACACGGCCGGTGGCCTTCCTAATAATATCTGCTCCGACTCTCGGGTCCGCACACGCAGCCCCAGCTGGGACATGCTCTCCGACCATTACTCTCCAGAGTCCCCAGTCTTCCCCTCTCTCCCATCACACTCGCATCTTCCCTCCCCAAAGCCCCCCCACGCCGTCTCCGCCCTAACCTCCCCACACACCACCCCCTCCACCCGCCAGAATGTCCTCCATCCCTCCGGCACCCACCCTAGCACCCAGGGCCCCCACACACACCTGCCCCAAGGCCCCCGCCCTCCAGAGGGCCGAATTCCTCCACCCTCTATTCTCACCCCCACCCAAAAAATACCCACACCCTCTGGCGGCCCCCCAAATTCTCTCCACCAGCACCTGCCCCCAATGTCCTCCAACACCTGCCCTGAGCCCCTCGACCTCCGTGCGACCCAGACCGCCCGGCGCCCGTTCCACCGCGCAGCCCACGCCCTCCCTTTGCTCTGGGCCGGGACCCTGTCCCCCCCGCCCCACCCCGAAGGTGAGAAAGGCTGCCCGCCGCCCTGGCCCGAAGAGGCTCGAGCTCCGCCGAGGCGGCGGCCACAATGCTGGAGCCGCGGGAACCGGGATTGCGCCTCGCTCCCCGCCTCGGCCGCCGCTGCTAGGGACGCACAACAAACAATGCGGGGCCCGGGCCGGCTCCGCCAACCGCCTCAACCGCCGCCTTAACCGCCGCCCGCCCGGAACGGCCCGCCGCGCAGGCCCCTGCCCCACCGTCGCAGCCTACCCGCGCCGCCGCGCTCTGCCCGCGCCCGGACCCCGCTCCCGCTCCGCCGCCGCCGCCACCTCGTCCGCTAGCGTCTCCGGTTCCTCAGTCCAGCGGCGGCGGCTGCGGCGGCTGCTGCCCTGGTGGCGCTCGCGGCTCCGGTCTTCGCTTCGGCGGCGGCGGCTAGCACGTGACATCGCCGAGCGCGCCCATTGGCTGGTCCAGGGGGCGGGCCCCGCGCTGCCGGGGAACGGAAAGCCCGCCCCCTCCCTCGCCGCGCGCCTCCTCCAAGCGCGCTCTGCCGCACCTGAGAGCACCGGCCAGCGTCCGCCGTTGCCGCCGAACTGCGCCGCCGCCTGCGCCAACTGCGCACCTGGGAGCGCGCAGGGTGTGTGTACACGCTGGCGGCGGCTACATGCACCTGCGAGCGGCTGCTTACGTAAGCTGCGTCCCCGCTTTCCTCTCCTCGCCGGCCCCCTCCCGCTGCAGCACCTGAGCTCCGCTGCGCTAACGGCGTTACTTCCGCGAAGCTAGGACGAGCTGCGTTGGGAGGAGAGTGAAATCACCGCAAACTTCGTAACTCCCGGACCTGGGAGCTGCTCCTGGCCGCCGTAGCCAGCCGGCACTCCGGGGTCCCGTGTCCCTGTGGGTCCCCCTGCGTGGTCCTCCCCTACACCAGTGGCTACGGAAACAGAGTAGGCGCAGCAATGCCTCTCCCGGCAGTGGAAAGAGAAAACAGTGGGTCTTTATTATATGGTTCGGATCCCCAGCATTCACGCTCACTATCGTTGCCAGCTGTGTGACCTTGACCGAATTACCAAACCACTCTGCGTCTTCGTCATCTAGTCAGCAAACCTGGGTCAATGATTCTGACTTCGGCATCTGTTGGGAAATGAAATAAAACCGTAAGTGTGAACTTTCCTGGCACATAGCAAGCACTGAACAAAAGTTGCAGCTTAATCAGCAACCACTTCTCTTTACCCCACCTCTAAACTACCCCTAATGAACCTTCTGAGGTTGAGTTTGGGGTCAGGATCTCTCCTAGTTCCATATGGTTGCGTCAGACTTTCTCAGAACACCTACGGCACCGTGCCAGGGGTGATGCTGCGGAGGAAATGAAAGCTTGCTGTATATTTTACAGATTTGCTAGCTGGCAACTTCTTGGTACTCAGCAAGTTGGGGAGGAAATGAATAGAGGTAGATCCATTCTTTCATTCAGAGGAGAGCACCTATTAAGCACCTGCTGTAACGAGAGCTATACAGGCGAATGAGTCCAGAGCCTTGTCCTAACCAAGTTCCCACTCTGGGAAGAAACAACCTGACTCTAGTACCATGGCAAAGAGATTCCAAGAGCTTAAAGAAGACTACAGCCTCCTTAGGGCCGCCACTCTTCCTTCTAACGTGCCAGCCTTACGTCTTTTAATAACTCTCCTTAAGTCATAGGATAAAGTGACTCTAACATGTCTTAGAAAGCCTGAGTGATCTGGCTTTAAACTTCCAGAAACACCTTGCCAGTTTCACCACATGCTATCTTCCTCCTTCAAACCAGGAATGAATTACCATTAAAACGTGGCGAATCCATTGTGAAATTGTTCACTACAGGTAAGAAAATAAACACAAAGTAGCCGGTGCTTACCCTGCTTTTTGGTTGATCTGCCTCTGGGTTTAGGGTTAGGAGATTTAAATAATTCTGCATTTTTATGTATACACGAGCTCTGATGGTGTAGTGGTTCCATGTTGGGCTGCTAACCTCAAGGTCAGCTGTTCCAAATGATGATCAGTTCCGCAGGAGAAAGAGGAGGCTTGCCATTCCCATAAATAGTTACAGTCTCTGAAACCCACAGGAGCAATTCTACCCCGTCCTATAGAATCGCTTTGAGTTGGCATCAACTCGATAGCAGTAAGTTTGGTTTATTTATATTACATGTTAACAAATTTATTGGTGTATGTTTTACATAAAATTCACCCATTTCAAGTCTACAATGATATTTAATAACTTTACTAACTGGTACAACCATCACCGCAAATCAACTTTTGTATATTTTCATCCCTCCATAAATTTTCTCATGCCCAATTACAGTTAATCCCCATTCCCACCCTCAGCCACAAACAACCTCTAATTTACTTTCTGTCTTATATATTTATTATTTTTCTAGATATATTTGATATATTGTTAATAGATTACTTTTGAGGTTAAAAAAAAGTTTTCCTTCCTAATCTCACCCAGTGAAAAGAATCAGTTAATATTTAGTTGTTCCACATTTTTGTATACAGATAATATATGCTTTTTTACAAAATATAGGATACCTTCTGTTTTGATTGTTTGCACTTAAAATAAAAACATTTTTGTGTGTTATCAAATACTCTTCTACATAATGTTTCCTTTTAAAAATCATTTCTTTAGACCAAACCCCTATGTTTGGTATTTCCAGTATTTCCACTTTTATGAACAGGAGACGATAAGAGGTGCTGTAAAGCCTTAAACTCTTGAGCTAACAACTCACATCTCAGAATAACAGTGTCTATGGTTTCGTCCACTCACTGCATTAATACTGATGGAGGACCTACTATGTGCCATGCCCTCTGCTAATTCCTGTTGTTGTTAAAGTGCTATCAAGCCAATTCTGACTCATAGCAACCCTATGTACAACAAAATGAAATAGCCCTGGGCCTGTGTCATCCTCACAAACACTGCTGTGTTTGAGCCCATTGTTGCAGCCTATGTCAGTCTATCTCATTAAGGGCTGTGGCAATTACATAATCTCCTGTTAACTTGCGAAGAGATGGGTCTAGCCTGTCAATCAGGTCACAGCTTGATGACCTCATTTGGAGGCTCAAAGGAGTTAAATAGCTCACTGGAGACCAGAAACACTTTCTCCCTGCTAGACATTCCTGCTGACTAGACACATGGAGCTACCCTAGAGTCCTGGAGCTGGAGGAGCCACGTGGAGACCCCTGCCAACATTGAGATGCTTCCACTGCCTCTGAATCTCCAAGACTTTCCACCTGGCACTGTCCTGTGATCTTCCTGCATTCGGCATCATTGATGTGTTGCATGAGCCTGAAAAGGAGTTTATAGATTGATATCGGACATATGGGCTAATATTGGACTTACGGACTTGATCTGAACTAGGCTGGGATATTTTCTTTGATATAAAGTTCTTTGATATAAAGTTCTCTCATATACATATAAGTCTCCCTGGTTTTGTTTCTCTAGTCTACCCAGACTAACACAAGGACCTTCCTCTTTTTCATTGACCCACTACCAAACATGGTGTCCTTCTCCAGGGAGTGGTCCTTCCTGATAACAGCCCCTTGGAGATACAAAACTGAGCAGAGGCTACACTGCTTTGCTCTGTTGGGGGTGGAGGCTAGTAAGAGAGAAACAAATTAAGCAAATAATATTAAGTAGCTCACAAAGAAGCAGACAACTCCCACAGGAGCGGAAAGGTGTCTAGAAAAAGTAGTGAGTTGGCTTCCCTGGGGAAGCAGTGTATAGTCCTTAGTTCCCAGTGCTTTCTCAGCCTTAGCTCTTTTGACTCTCTCAAGCCCACAGAGTGGAAGTGAATTGCCCAATGTCACCATCCAGAAACTGGCACAACTGAAGGTAATATGTATACTTGAATATAAGCTGAGTTTTTCAGCACATTTTTTAATGCAGTTTTTGTGGTTAAATTAAGTGCCTCGGTCAGCTTATACTCGAGTATATATGGTAGTCTCCCAACCCACTGCTCTTGGTCCCAGACCTGCACTTTATAGAGCGTGCTCGTCTTTAAAGAACCGAACTGAGGCAGAGGTAGAAGACATATATAGCTGTGCTATCCAAAGCCATAGTCACTCATCATGTGGCTATTTATATTTATATTTAAATCAGATCTGAAATCCAGTTTCTCAGTCAGACTCAGCAGCCACATGTAACTGGCTATTGTAATGGCATTGATCTAGAGCCCTTGCATCATTACAGACCATTCTATTTGTCAGTGTTGCCCTAGAGCAGAGTAACAGTGTAGTGACTGTAACCATAACGAACATGTATATTATTTTCCAAAGCACTTGGCCTGGTAGGTAGAGAGTTGATCTGGTTTCTTCAGCTCTTCATTTCTGCACCCTTCTCCCAACTGTAGGTCACCTCTCTAAGAGGAAACCGATTAGGTGGCTAGTTCTGTGGAAAGGGAGGGACAGGACAAGAGACATGTGACATACTCAGCCTTCTGCCATCATGTTTTTAAATTGCCCTGCATCTCAAGCAATTCTCTCCTCCTTCCCCCCTCCTTTTATAAAAACAAAACAAAAACTGCCTCCTCTCAACAAAAAACAGTTCCTTTCCCTGTGCCTGGATGCCAAACACTCTTGTCCATCCTTTAAAAACAAACGCATGCACACAAAAGGAAACAAGATTCCCAGGTGATTCACATACACTTTTAAATCTGAGAAACACTGACCCAAAACTCAACAATGTCAAGTGCCCGCAGACATACATACGTGTGTTGTACTGGAGACTCAACTAACATGAGCAGCATTGCTATTACTGACATGATTTTCTAAAATGTTGAATACCTCCTGGTAGAGTCTAAACAAAATAAGGTACAATCTTCATTCACTTTGCATAATATTTTCCTCCCTGGAATATTAAAAGCATGCTAAAGGGTGCTTTGTGTTTATATGAAAAATGAGGTCTGTTGCTTGCCTCAGACAATTATATGCAGAATTTTCACCTACGTAAATGACATTCAAAGTCATGCAATACAGTCCATGAAGTAGAGGAAAAGTAGCATCCCTGACTTCCCTCCAATAAATGTCATTATGGCGACCCAAACTCCACTACAGTTGTCTAAGTGCCCCCACTGATGTGAACCTTGAGTGACTGTTGATTTGTATTCAACTGCTTACTCCAGATCTCAATTTTGATGCCTCACATGCAACTCCCAGAGTCCGTAATGCCAAAATTTTCTACTAAATCCTAAACCCATTCACCCTCCTCATTATCCCCTATTTCACTTCCTTTATTAGGATCATGGTAACTATTGAATGATCAATAGACAATATGTTTCATGGAATTCACTGCCATTGAGTCAATGCCAACTCATAGCAACCCTATGGGACAGAGTAAAACTGTCCCTATGGGTTTATGAGACTGTAACTCTTTTTTTTTTTTTAGGCTGTAACTCTTTATGGGAGTAGAAAACCCTGTCTTCCACCCTCAGAGCGGCTAGTGGTTTTGAACTGCCGATCTTTCAGTTAGCCAACATGTAACCAGGAGACCACCAAGACTCCCCTTTTCATGGAGTAAGGATGTATAATTGATTTGATCATCTCTGTATCCCTTAGAGTATGCTAACCCAAAGGGTGGTGATACAGTCTACCTAAAGGTGTCTCAGAAGAAAGGCCTGGTGATCTATTTCTAAAATATTGGCCATTAAAAATGCTATGAAACACAGTTTTATTCTAATATACATGGCGTTCTTGTGAGTCAGAATCAACTAGTTTTGGTCTGTCAGTATCCCTTAGAATAATTCCAGGCATATAGTAATCACTTAATAAATATTTGTTGAGTGAATACCCAACACATTTTCCCATTGCCCTTAGTTCAGGAGCCCTGGTAGTGCTGCCCTTAAGCACCAGACTGTTACCCACAAAATTCAAGGCCAGCACAGGAGAAAGATGAAGCCATCTATTCCCATAAAGATTTATAGTCTCGGAAACCCTAAGGAGCAGTTCTACTCTGCCCTATAGAGTCTATATGAGTTGAAATCTCTATAGCCTTGGGTTGGGTTGGATTGGGCTCCTCATTTCATAAACCCCAAACAATTTAGCATGCAAGGAATCAATAAGAATACAGAGATTCTTGGTCAGGAAGCTCACTTCTCATAGGATTTCTGTGAGAATTCCTGATACTTCCATCAACTCAAGACCCAAAATGGCCCAAGTCTTCTGCTGAAACTCGGCGGGAGACAATAAATAAGACAGGCCTCTGGGGCCCCAGGCATGAGGCCAAAACCACTCTGCCTCCAGAATAACATTTCTTTGAAATGTCACGTTTTATCTCTAAAATCCATGCAAATTTTACATTTCATTCCCATGTTTGTTTTAACATGAACATAATGATTTTAATTATTTCTTATCAAGAGAAAAATTCAAGGCCTGTTTTCTTGCCACTGCACTTTGAAATTCACACTCCAGAAAGATGTTCCTTGTTTAATCCAGTTGTGCTGTGACTCTAGACTAGAGTTTCTGGCATATAACCACCTAGCCCTGGTGGCGATTATACTAACAGCCAACATTTATTACGCACTTATTACGTGCCAGGCAGTATATTGAGTACTTAACATGCATTATGCTTTAATCCTCACAAGAATCCTATGAAGTAATTGCAATATTTATCTTAATTTATAGACAAGAAAACCAAGGCTCTGAGAAGCACCAAAACTTGCGCAAAGAAATGCCATGGAGCTGATAAATGTAAGTCCTTGGTTCAGCTCTGGTGTTTCAGACACTATGCAGCCTGCCTCGGTTTTATTTTAATTTTTTTAAACTTTTAATTATGAACTGGGTAATTATTTACAGAACAGGCCAGTTTTCCATTCAATAATTCACACATATATTTTTGTTTATTCTCAATTATAGCAAGCCCTACTTCCTCCCTACATTTCTTGGGGTTGTTTTTTATCATTTTATTGGGGGCTCATACAGCTCTTATCACGATACATACATACATACATTGTGTCAAGCATATTTGTACATTTGTTGCCATCATCATTTTCAAAACATTTTCTTTCTACTTGAACCCTTGGTATCAGTTCATTTTCCCCCTCCTCCACCCTCCCTCCATCATGAACCCTTGATAATTTACAAACTTTTTTCATGTCTTACACTGACCACTGTCTCCTTTCACCCATTTTTTTGTTGTCCGTCCGCAAGGGAGGGAGTTATACGTAGATTATTGTGATTGGTGCCCACTTTCTCCCCCACCTTGCACTTACCACTCTGGTAATGCTACTCCCATTATTGGTCCTGAGGGGTTTATCTGTCCTATATTCCATGTTTCCAGCTCTTATGTGTACCCATGTACATACTCTGGTCTAGCTGGATTTGTAAGGTAGAATTGGGATCATGATGGGGGCTGGGGGGAGGAAGCATTAAAGAACTAGAGGAAAGTTATATGTTTCATCAGTTCTATACTGCACCCTGACTGGCTCATCTCTTCCTTGTGACCCAGAATACAGAATAAGGGGATGTCCAATTGTCTACAGATGAGCTTTGGGTCTCCATTCCACACTCCCCCTTATTCACATTGATATGATTTTTTTGTTCTAGGTCTTTGATGTCCAATACCTGATCCCATTAACACCTCTTGATCACACAAGCTAGTATGTGTTTTCCATGTGGACTTTGTTGCTTCTCAGCTAGATGGCCACTTGTTTACCTTCAACCCTTTAAAACCCCAGACGCTATGTATTTTGATAGCCAGGCACCATCAGCTTTCTTTACCACATTTGCTTATGTACCCATTTTGTCTTCAGTAATTGTGTCAGGAAGGTGAGCATCATGGAAAGCCAGTTTAATAGAACAAAGTGTTCTTGCATTGAGGAACTACTTTGTCCATCTGCTACTATATTAATACTGAACTTATAAATATATGCACATATTTATTTCCCCATTGAATAGAAATATATCTCTTTCTAAATAGAAATATATCCATTTCTAAATATCTATATCTAAATAGAAATATATATTTTCCCCATTGTCATATATAAATATATTTACATATGCACATGCCTATATTTAGACCTCTATAAATGCCCTTTGCCTCCTAGTTCTTTCCTTTATTTCCTTTTACTTTCCTCTTGTCCCACTATCATGTTCAGCCTTCATTTGGGTTTCAGTAATTCCTCTTGGTTACATTGCCCTTGATCAAGCACTACCAGGCCTCTTACACCCACCATCAATTTTAGATCACTTGTTGTTCCCTTGTTCCTGGGTTTATTAACACCAACTTCCTTTCCCCACCTCCCCTCTTCCAGGTCCCCCCAGAACCATTGGTCCCATTGTTTTCTCCTCCAGATTATTTATCCCACCTATCTTATCTAGATAGACATGCAGAGACAATAATAAGCACAAAAGCAAGGCAGAGCAAAACAAAACAACAAAATAAAACCAAACAACAACGCCAAAAAGAAGAAAAGCTTATAAATAGTTCCAGGTCTGTTTGTTGACCTTTAGAAGTGTTTTCTGGTCAAGTCTAATGAGGTGCTACACCCTGGCCCCAAAGTCTATTTTTGGTGTTCCCCAGGGACTTTGTTGTTTTGCTCCCCTTGCCGCTCTGTTACACACCCTTAGTGTTTCACCCCGATGTGGTGCCTCCCTACATTTCTCATTTTCATTCCTCCTTCTTTCCTAACCCTTTCAAACCTTGTCCTTGGGTAAATACTACCCTTTGATCTCAAAGCACTGATTATTCAAAGGTGTGCATAATTCCCCAGTTGTAGAAGCAAGCTTCTAGACCAGTGGACCTCAACTTTCCTAATACACAGTTCCTCATGTGGTGGTGACCCCCAATCATAACATTATTTTCATTGCTACTTCGTAACTGTAATTTTGCTACTGTTATGAATTGGGAGACTCCTGTGAAAGTGTCATTTGACCACGAAAAGGGTCACAACCCACAGATTGAGAACCACCTCTCTAGACTTTCAAGTGGAAAGGCCCTAGGAACTGACCCAGCTCCTGTACTTCCCAAACTAAGAAGAGTGTCAGTGTTTTTAAAGACCTCTAGATGGGTATGTCTCAGTGCTCTACATATTCTTAGAGAAATTTCTAAACATCTGTCTTTGATTTCAATCATACTGTAAATTTCATCTACATAGACACATATTGTCTAATATATAGTACTATATATTATAGTATATTATATATAGTATAGTATATATTATAGTACTATATATATTATCATTATTATTACTTAAAAGGAGCCCTGGTGGTGTAGTGGTTATACACTGGGCTACGATCCTCAAGGTCAGCAGTTAAAAACCACCAGCTGCCCAAAGGGAGAAAGACAACACTTTCTACTTCCATAAAGAGTTACAGTCTCGGGGGGAGCGGGGAGGAAGGGGGGAAATGAGGACCTGATGCCAGGGGCTTAAGTGAAGAGCAAATGTTTTGAGAATGATAAGGGCAATGAATGTACAGATGTGATTTACACAATTGATGTATGTATGGATTGTGATAAGAGTTGTATTATGAACCCCTAGTAAGACGATTAAAAAATAAAATAAATAAAATGAGATGGAGAACGTCTCAATTTACAAACAAACAAAAAAAAGAGTTCCAGTCTCAGAAACCCACAGAGGCAGTTTTACCCTGCGCTATAGAGTGACTATGAGTCTAAATCAACTCAATGGCAATGTGAGAGAGAGAGAGAGAGAGAAAGAGAGAGAGAGAGAGAGAGAGAGAGTGTGTGTGTTGGTGACAAAATAGTTAAGCACTCAACTGTTGGCAGTTGGAGCCCACCCAGTCGTTCTGCAGGCAAAAGACCTGGCAGTCTGTGGCTACAGGTTCCAGCCTAGAGTACCCTAGGGGGCAGTTCTATTTTGTTCTCTGAGGTTCACTATGAGTCTAAATCAACTTGACAGCAAACAACAGCAGTGTCATATATTATGTCAATAGCGCCTTGCATCCAAAACTTCATGTTGGTGCAAGGTGACAAAGTTTGATGGTAAATACAATTATCTTAGACTGGAGGTTCCATTCTTAGAGCTCAGCCAGAAATTGTTGCCTAAAGACGGTGACAATGATGGCAGCTGTTGGTGAAGGCACTCAACTGAAACGTTACCTCCAAACAGCTTCCTCACATGTCTTAGGCTTCTCCTAGTATCTGTCAAATCTCTTAAAGGATAAGCCTGGGGCCGGCCCAGCATCCTATTCAATTAGTCAAAGAAATCCTAGGCCAGCCCAGTTTTGAAACCAAAAAAGACAAACTCATAGCCACCAAGGTGATGCAAACTCTCAGTGACCATGTAGGCAAGGGTAGAACTGCCCCTGTAAGTGCCAGGGGCCAAGACTGTCACTCTTTATGGGAGTAGAAAGCCCCAGAGCCAACAGTGGTTTCAAATGGCTACCTTTGTGGTTAGCAGCCCCACAGGTAAGCACTATGCCATCAGGACTCCTGCAGTTGTTTCAAGAGAGTGGAGAAAGAGACCCAGTGGCAGAGCACCAGGCGTGCACAGGGAGGGAAGGAATTAATAACCCACACAGGGAGGTGACATCTACCACGAATGGGTACTGTGACAATTCTGAGGCATCAGAAGTGTCTTTTCCCCTTTATTCATGTAACCTTATAAACCTCTGTCAAATCCATCCCTGCTGTCCATCTCCACGGCCATGACCTTAATCCACCTCTAAGTGGGTAGTGCCCTCCCTCATCTTCCCTCATTCTGCTACTGGATGGTTGTTTCATATGCCCTGGCAGTTTCCAAAAGACTCGATAACCCAGATAAAACGAGCAACTCAGTAAGGTGAAACTACTCATTGGCTCACTGAAACATTTAAAGACAGGAATTGCCAGGCCCTCTGAGTCAGCCATCACTGGTCACTCTGTTCCGTTCCAAAGCTCGCCTCTTAAAAACAGGTCACAGAAATCATCCTTGCTGAGTCCCAAAGAATTTGGATTTCTTTAAAAATAGCTTGTTCTTCAAGTGCAAAAAATAACATCTGAGACATTTGTTTAAGTGTGAAGCACACCTTGGTCATGACTCAGTACTGGTTGATCAGAAGTTTATTAAACTTTCTATAAAGAAGAATTTCCTGTGGCACTAAGGAAGCCTGAGAAATGAAAATTTTGGAATGGAGGGTGGGGAAGAGGTTGGCAGATGAAAAGAGACAGGTGGGACAATAAAAGGACCGCTCTCATCCCTATGGCTTTCACATGTGGCTCCTGCTACCTTCAACAAATCTTCCTTCTCTAACTAGAGATGGGGTGATGTTGGGAGCCTTCTTTGAAGCCTAATTTAAATTTCACCCCAGGGAAGCCTTCTCTGGTCCTTCCAAGCAGAGTTACTCACTTTCTCTCTGTCCTCAAAGCACTCTGCCCACATCTTTATTATTAGTACGCAGCAGTAAAGTTGTCTGCCTCTCTTCCTGGACTGTGAACTTCTCGTCCACAGGGACACGGTGAGTCATCCGGGAGCCCCTCTAACTGGCATGGGGGCTGGCGTAAAGTTGGTGTTGGGAGAGACTGTTGTTAAGAGATGGTCTCAATGCTCACCGGGAGACGCTTTAAATCATGAAGTGTCCGCTTTCATTCCTTGTTCTACTTTCCAAATGGCTCCTAATTCTCTCTACAACCTCTTAATGCCAGATCGTTCAATCTACTCGTATCTGGGCCCCTGCTCTCTGCCTTCACCATGGACACAATGGGCGAACTGTCCCCGATGTTACCTAAGGCCAGCTGCTCCCCATCTTGCCCGGGTCACACCCCCTTTGTTCTTGCCACTGTGCCCTTTGCTCTTGCATCTCGGATGTTTTCCCTTGTAAACTGTTTCTACCAACATACAAATAAATAGTATATACTTTCTCTCATATAGCACACACACACACCTTTCACTTGAACCTAGATTTTCTATGGCTGCTGCCTAGTTTCGCTGCTTTATCCTATTCTCTCCTCAGCCTACTTCTCTCTGCTTTGTTTCATCTTGCCAAGATCATCAGGGCATTCCATGTTGCCTGATCCAAATGGCCAGCTCTCTTTCTCTGCTTATTGAACGCCTCAGCATTTAATGCACCCTATCCCACCCTCTTCAGGAAACACCTTATATTGTAAGCTTCCAGGACTCCATACCACTTCTTCTTCATCTTTCCACCTCACTGACCACTCCATCTCAATCTCCTTGCCTGGATCTTCCCTTCAGTCTGATCTCAAAATGTTGAGATGCCCCAGGGCTCCATCTTCAGGCATCCTCACTATCAAATGTGCCCCTCTGTATCCCTATCCAGTCTCATATATTTTATATATGAGATTTTATATAACCATCTGGATCCTGAAAGCACCAAGATTTCTACCTGAAGCCCCAAAATACCCTCTCAATGCCAGACTTAATGGTTAACTGCTTCCTCAGCCTCTTAACTTATAAGTTTAAAGGCCCACTGCCATCAAGAGACTTCTGATTTACAGTGACCCTATAGGATGGAGCAGAGCAACCTGTTTGGATTTCTGAGGCTATAAGTCTTTACAGGATTAGAGAGCCTCATCTTTCTCCCTCAGGAGAGTTGGTGGGTTCAAACTTGTGGTTTGCAGTCCAACACGTCTTCTAAAAGGTATCGGAGACTTAACACATCCCAAACCAAACTTCTGATCCATCCACCCTCCCACCCCACCCCATGTTGACCTACTTCCTCCCAAGAGTCCACATTTCAGTAAACAGCAAGCAACAAGATCCACCTAAGGACTCAAACCCAAAGCAATGGACTTCTCCGGAATCATCTTTTTTCTTGCACACTTCCACATCTAACATGCTCTTGGCCCTGCCTTCCAAATATACCTAAAAGCAGACTTCTTTGCATTGCTTCCCATGCTACAGCTATTATTCACACATTAAACTCTTAGTTGATCTTGATTAAATTTTTTTAGCTAGCATGAACATTTTGAAATAAAGGATCATGATTAACCTTATACATCAGCCACAATACACAACATCTTCCATCATATTTCAACTAGAGACCAAAATCCTTAAAATGGTGATGTCCTACAAGCTGTGACCCTGCACCCATTTCACCTTTGTTTACTGTCCTTGCTATTCTGGAATCGCAAGATTGCTATTCTTGAAATGAATGAAGCATGTTCCTGCGTCAGGAATTTTGTCCTTTGCTGTTCCCTCGACTAGAACATTCTCCTCCCAACCCTTAACCTCACAGTTCTCTTTTTATTCAGGTTTCTGCTCAGATTTTACTTTCTCAAAGATATCTTCTTTGATCCTGTTTCTTCATAGAACTTATCAGTTTCCCTTTGTATGTGTAATATATTGATCTCTATTTTCTTTATCATATGCCTCTTCCATGGTTGTAGATTATAATCTCTACAAAAGCAAAACACTTCTATTTTCTTTTAAAGTTTATCTCCTGGCAGGAGGTGTATTTGTCAACTCAATGACTACCTGAATTAGCTGAATGAATGAATCCACTTCTTTATACTATCCCTGCCCTCAACTAGGCTTTATCCTCTTCCATCTGTGTGATAGATAGCAAAATGTGACCACAACTTCCTCCCATCTGAAATGTGATTATGTTATGCCTCCTCTCAAGAGATAGTGTCTATTTCCCTATCCCCCAAATCTGTGCTGGTCGAGTGATTTGTCTTGGCTAATAGAATGAGGCACATGTGACTTTATATGACTTCCTAGGCTAGACCTTAGGAGACCTTGTAGTTTCTACCTTTGCCCTCCTAGAACCTTGCCCGAGACCACCATGCTGTGAATGCTAGTATGAAAGACCACTGGAAGAGAGAGGGCTACCTGGCAGGACCCACTTTGTTCCTCAGAAACCTGCCAGTTGATTGCAACCGCAGGAGACAGCCCAGGTGAAACCTGGAGAATGCTCAGCCAGCCCCATAGCATCAGCTGCTGCTTGAAGCCACTAGATTTGAGAGGCATTTTGTTACACAGCAACTGATACAGTCATGTCACTGGCTGTGTGGCCTCCTCTCTGGGGTCACCTCTAATTCAGCTTCTCAACAGTCATTCTAACTTCAACTCACACTGAATTAACAATTGTGATAAAAATCTTCAGAAGTTGCCCAATGATAGGGCAACACTGAGCCTCTATCCATGTATGGAAACCTCCATGAGGCAGCCTCTGAGTGTCCATTAATCTCATCTCCGAGAACATAGGGCACCCCTATGTGAGTGAGGGCCCTGTTGGGACAAACAGTTCTCAAATGCAGTGTATCAGAATCACCTGGGAAGTTTTGACAAATTCCAGTGCCTAGACTCCTCCCTGAGAGACTCGGATTTGATTTGCCTGAAATGGGACCTGGGCAACAGTATTTTTTAAAAGCTCCCAAGTCGATGCTAATGTGTAACCAGAATTGAGAACCATTGAGCTAAAGGGTCCAAAAGTATAGTTTAAAATTGCTGATCCTGTCTTCATGGAAATTCTAAAGCTTCAAGGAAAGATTAAATTATGCTCAGTGCCCTTTTAGCATTAAGTAAGCAATACCATGATCTAAGTTTTGGGAAATTGATAATAGGCTCTAAGTGAGCATGCTTTATTATTTGAAACATTAAATTATCAATACTTTATTTCCTCAATTTGAAGGCACACCCTTTCCCATTTTAATGCTTCTAAAATCAGACTTCATCTTGGCATTAATGTGTACATTTGGTATTTCTTTATATGATGAAAACACTGTCATTAGACTAAAGGGTTATCTTCCTATCAGTAGTGACTTAAATTGAGGAAATATCTTTCTGGGGCACCATGCTTTGCAAAGTGCTTTCACCTCCTTGATCCCAATAGATCTTCCCACCAACCTGGTAAAACAAAGATTTGAAATTTGTATCGTATACTGTACTATGAGGTGCAGTAATACTCTGCACACAGGAGATATTAAGTAATTTATCCATGGTCACAAAGCTCGGAAACTCAGGGCATGTGGACTTTGGTCCTACAGTCTCCAGCATGCATCAACATTGGCTGAGATGTCCTTCCCACTTTTTCCACAGAATAAAATGGAAGTAGCTTGACACTTCATTCAAGGCCCGTTACAAACCATCTCAAACCTATATAGCAATGGGAGGGGGAAAAGAGGAGCTGATACCAAGGGCTCAGGTAGAAAGAAAATGTTTTGAAAATGATGATGGCCACATATGTACAAATGTGCTTGATACAATTGATGTATGGATTGTTATAAGAACTGTAAGAGATCCCAATAAAACAATTTATAAAAAAAGCAATTATACGCTTAAAAAATCCAGAGCCACCTAATAGAGAAAAGTCATTATCTGACAATAAAACAAAACAAAACCTCACTGCCATCGAGTCAATTCTGACACATAGCAACCCTATAGGACAGGGTAGAACTGCCCCTGAGAGTTTGAGACTGTAAGTATGGGAGTAGAAAATCTCATCTTTCTCCTGTGGAGTTACTGGTAGTTTCTAACTACACATCTTGCAGTTGGCAGCCCTATGGCTCCTGGCAGCCAAGGCGTAGGCAAACGATCCTCATTGGGGCCATCACTCTCTCCAGAGATCTGAGCCTGAAAGAGAGTCGTGCATAGTCAGGAAGCAAAAAACAAACAAATAAGAAAGAAGGTAAAGTTGAGCTATGCCATGGGCAAAGCCTACTGCCCTTCCTTGGTTGATTGCAACTCATAGAGGCCCTAGATAGGATTTCCAACACTGTAGATCTCTGGAGAGCAGACAACCTCAACTTTATCTTAAGAAAGTGGCTGGTGGATTTTGAACCACACACCTTGTGGTTCGCAACCCAATATGTAACCCACTATGGTACCAGAGCACCTTTGCACCAGAGCAACAACAACACTGATTAATAGTTTACAATGGTGCCAGGCACTATGGTAAGTGCTGGTCAGAAGTTAATGCAATGAATCCTCACAACTATCCTGTGTATGGAGGTCCCAATAACACTGCCCATCTCCACAATCTAACTGAAGAACAATCTGAGACAACAAAAAGGGTCACACAACCAGGATTTATATGCAGGCAGCATGACTCAGGACCTCAAGCTTAACCAGGAGCTCCACAGCTTCTCAGTTATATTCTTCTGTCCCTTGGGCCTTTTCTTGTTTTCTCTTACATTTCTTTTATTTATTTAATCCTTTTACTAGGGGCTCATACAACTCTATCACAATCCACACATACATCAATTGTGTAAAGCACATCTGTACATTCATTGCCCTCATCATTCTCAAAGCATTTGCTCTCCACTTAAACCCCTGGCATCAGCTCCTCATTTCTCCCCTTCCTCCCTGCTCCCCCCTCCCTCATGAGCACTTGATAGTTTATAAATTATTTTGTCATATCTTGCCCTGTCCTACGTCTCCCTTCACCCACTTTTCTGTTGTCCACCCCTCGGGGAGGAAGTCACATGTAGATCCTTGTAATCAGTTCCCTCTTTCCAACCCACTCTCCCTCTACCCTCCCTGTATCACCACTCTCACCACTGGTCCTGAAGGGATCATCCGCCCTGGATTCCCTGTGTTTCCAGTTCCTATCTGTACCAGTGTACATCCTCTGGTCTAGCCAGTCTTGCGAGGTAGAATTTGGATCATGATAGTGGGGGGTGGAGGGTGGAGGGTGGGGGTGGAGGAAGCATTTAGGAACTAGTGGGAAGTTGTATTTTTCATCGTTGCTATATCGCACCTTGACTGGCTCATCTCCTCCCCTAGACTCCTCTGCAAGGGGATGTCCAGTGGTCTACAAATGGGCTTTGGGTCTCCACTCTGCACTCCCCACCTCATTCACTATGGTCAGGTTTTTTGTTCTGATGATATCTGATATCTGGTCCCTTCAACACCTTGTGATCGCACAGGCTGATGTGCTTCTTCCATGTGGGCTTTGTTGCTTCTGAGCTAGATGGTCGCTTGTTTACTCTCAAGCCTTTAAGACCTCAGATGCTATACCTTTTGATAGCCGAGCACCATCAGCTTTCTTCGCTACATTTGCTTATGCACCTATTTGTCTTCAGCGGTTGTGTCGGGAAGGTGAGCATCATAGAATGGCAATTTAATAGAAGAAAGTATTCTTGCATTGAGGAAGTACTTGAGTGGAGACCCTTGGGCCTTTTTTTTCTGAACAAGTTCTTCTTTATTTCCCTCTAATTCAGTCATTAGGAACCCTGGTGGCACGGAGGTTAAGCGCCTGGCTGTACACTAAAAGCTTGGTGGTTTGAAGTCATCAGCTGCTCCTTGAGAGAAAGACTTGGCAGGCTGCTTCTGAAAAGAGTGTCAGTCTTTGGAACCCACAAGGGCAGTTCTACTCTGTTCTATATGGTTGCTATGAGTCAGTATTTACAACATAGCAATGGGTTTTGTCAGGTTTAATTCATTCATCTATATTGTTATATTTATAGTTCATCTCTGGCTCCAATTCACTTTTTCCTCCCGAGTCTGAGTAAGTTTCTGTAGTCAGCAACTAAGAAACCCTAACAAATTAAGTAGTCTCATTCCTGGTTGCAGGTAAGGAGCCTGACGCTCTAGGGCAAGAATGGGCAATATCCTGTCCGTGAAATCATCAATACCAGCTAATATTATACATCTCACCAAAGAGAAGTGATACCAGCCATCACATTACAGGTGAGTTAGTTACATGTTTGCCCAAATGTAACAGGTTAACTTTTAGGTTGATAATTTTGTCTGGCCCATAAATGATGTTATAAATATCCAAATGGCCATTGGCAGAAAAAAAGGTTCCCTACCATGCTCAATGGAATGAGCCGACTGAAATCACCAACCACTAATTATAAAGATGATCATAATGATAACCATAGTAATCGCAGCTAGTATCTAAGGTCAAAGCCCTGGTGGCATAGTGGTTAAATGTTGGGCTGCCAACCACAAGGTCAGCAGTTCAAAACCACCAGCCATTCCTTGCAGAAAGATGGGGCTTTCAGAAAGAGTGACAGTTTCCGAAACTCGCAGGGCAGTTCTACTCTGTCTTATAGGGCTCCTATGAGTTGGAATCGATTTGATAGCAGTGAGTTTGAGTTGTTTTGGTTGCTGTTTGTTTTTTTAGTTACTACAGACAGACTCTGTTCTAGGGATCTACATCAAGGATCTCATTTAAATTTGACAGTAAGCCCAATATGGAAAGCAGTGTGACTTCTCTGAGCATCCATGTCTTCCTCTGTACAGTGAGGGCAATAATGATAATGATCTACTCCTGCAAAGAGTTCCAGTGTGAGAAACCCAGAGGGGCAGTTCTGCCCTGTCCTATAGGGTCGCCAGGAGCTGGAGTAGACTTCATGGCACTGATTTTGTTTGGTTGAGAATTACCGAGGTTGCTCAACAAATGCCGGCTTTAACCAAGAGCGTGTGAAAAACCAGCTGAAAGTGACACAGAACCATGCACAGTTTACAGATGAGAAGACTGAGACTGAAAGCTGTCCAGTGTCCTGGAGATCGAGAGTGTAGACCAAGGCGGAACCAATTGCCATGAAGCCAATTCAAGGGTAGCAAAACTGATGCTTTTCCAGCTGTTACTGCTCATAGTTTATCCCTTGCTCTCCCAGCACCACTCGCAGCCCATTCAAATAGCTGGGATTTTCTACCTGTTCTCTTTGAAAATTGAGTCAACGCTGTCCCCTGGGCTCCAGCGGAGTCCCTGATTTTATCCCTTCTTCCACTATATCTGCTGTTGATATCTCCCAGGATATTTCTCCCAGGAGCTCTGGCTGCCACCTTCAACTTCTCAGCACCTGGAAGCTGAGCTTGACGGCTTGGAAAGAACATAGACTTCAGAGTCCTGAGTTCAAATTCTGATTCCATCATTTCAGAAATGACTCAAGTCCCTACTCTTCTGTTTTATCAAGTGTCAAATGGGGATAAATGGTATACATGGTAGGCCTCCCATGAAGATTTGCTCATGTATGGAATACACATGGTGCAGGTGCCTCAATCACCCACAGGACTCAGTAAGGCTTGTTCTCCTGTCCTCACTTCTCTTTGAGCAAGGAGACACCGAGGCTGAGGCTTCTGAGACAAAGCTCAAAGATGGAGTCCCCAGGGCTGGGAAACAGCCTGGCAGCTGGAGTGAGAGCAAAGAAGGATGCAGGGGTGGCAGAGATCAAAGGCTAAATTATGCAGATTATTCCTTTGTTCCTTGTTGTTTGCACTTGCTTCGGTGCCTCCTGCGGTGTGAGGAGAGGCAAACTCACACCATATGCACACAGATACACATAACCACTCATGTGCAAACCTGTAGAACCTGGCTGTACATATAGCACACCTTACCACACTGCACATGTGCACACACATGTCATAGATGACTGTGTGTACTCACAAGTGTATTGTGTGCATACTGGACACAAACTCATGGACATATTCAAGCAGGCATTCAGGATCTCACATGCATAACCCTGCAGGCTCACACAGGCACATACATGTGCACAGGCACAAGTATATTCACAATCACAAGCCCACATAGTCATGCATACAAAGGCCTGTCCACCTGTGTGTGCACAATCCCTTTTCCAATACCCAACTCTAAATAGAAACATAAGTTGCAACATATGTGCCTCCCTGTCGTTAGGAGAGAGGAGCCTTGGGAAAGGCTGCTTTGCAGAAGAATGTGGGGAAACTGGCGGGGGCTTCGAGCAGGCAGGGAAGGTTGAAGAGAGGGAGGGCAGCCAGCCAGCAGCTAGGTGGAAGGGACAGAGGATGGGGTCTATTCGGGAGAGAAGGAGACCCTAGCACCACCCAACATCAATCTAAGTCCACATCAACCACAGGTGTTTTTATACCTGAGACCCCCACACTTATTGATCACTATGACCAATAACCAAGTACCGCTCAGTCTGAACACTTGACGCCTCCTATAGGCCAGGCACGATTCTAAGCCCTTTACATGTGTTATTCTCTAATTCTCAGCAATAAGGTAGCTATTATAATTAGTCTCAATATCAGAT
Organism: Tenrec ecaudatus; assembly: GCF_050624435.1. Classification (NCBI taxonomy): domain Eukaryota; kingdom Metazoa; phylum Chordata; class Mammalia; order Afrosoricida; family Tenrecidae; genus Tenrec; species Tenrec ecaudatus. The sequence continues at coordinate 61,226,309 of NC_134539.1, forward strand.
TGGAGAAACTGAAGAAGTCTAACTCCCCCTGAACCATCTACCCCCCAAAAAAGATAAGACACCCAGATTCTGACTTCACCCCCAGCAGTGTTTCTTTTCTTTCTTTTTAAATAACATTTTGCTGTGTTTTTGCTGAAAGCTAAGCTCCCATTTCACAATTTCTACACAATTTGTTCAGTGACCTTGGCTACAGGGTACACTTTCTCCTTATTTTTGTTCAGGTGGTTCCATCTCTGTTAATATAGTTTCCCCGTCTTCTGGTTTTGGCTTTAGAGTAAGTGTGGACCATTGGATCTCACATAAAAGTGTACAGTACTTAATGGTAATATTGTCTTGTCTATTTTGTGAGCCAGGCTCTGATTTAGCTAAAAGATTAGTGTATTAGTCTGGATACTTTAAAGAAACAAATAAGAGAATTTTATATAAAGGTTAAGTGCGCATCAAGAAAGCATCCCAACCCAGTGCTGCCCAAGCCCACAAGTCCAACCCATTAATCCATATGTCTGACACCAATCCATAAAGTCCTCCTCCATCTCACAGAACAGATGCAATGATGCCGACTGCAGGAGGAAAACTGAATTAGTGAATGTGTAAGCATCTCAGCACTGGCAGGGGTCTCCACACAGGTGCTTCAGCACCCAAGGCTGCATCGGGGTAAGTCCATGCGGAACCACAGCTGGGTTTGAACCATCAACCTTTTGGGTACCAGCTGGGTTTGTAGCAACTGTGCCACCAGGACTGCTATTTCGACACAAGCACACACGCCACAGAACTGTCACTGCAGTCCAGGCAATGAATGTCACCTTAATCTTCCAAAGTAAGAAGCGATACTGAAGATGAAACTTGAAGCAGGAGTTGACCAAGTGAAGAGGAAGAGAGAAGGGACCACTGAGACTTGGTGGTAAGAAGACAGACAGAAAGAGGCTCCCAAATGCGGAAGCCTGGTCTTGGTGGGGGTGGGGAGTGGCTAGAGAGGCTCCAGGGCCATAGTGTAGCAAGCTTGCAGTGGTCCAGTCCCCAGCCTTAGGCTAGCCCTTGTAGCCCAGGCCTGTCACAGTCCTCCCATCCTCCTGCCAAGGTGAAGTCCACCCACTCTTCCAGGGAGTCCCCTGCCCTCTAGTTCCAACGGATAATCCTGCAGAGCCTAGACAGCATGTGCCCTTGGCTCTGAGCACTCAGTTGGCTTGTTGTTATCTTGTTTTGTTTTTCCCTAGGAAGATTGCAAATTTGGTTTTGAAATGGTTGTCCTGAAAGTCTTCTCATTGTGGTAAATACACATCAGATAAAATCCACCATGCCGACCATTTTAAAATATGCAACCTAGTGGTTTTAGCACACGCAACACATGTGGGGTTCTCGTTCTGGGATGTTTTCATCAACCAAAAAGGTGACTCTGTGTCATGTAGCGGTCAGGCCACATCCCCTGCCTCCTCCATCCTGGCAACTACTAACCCATTCCCCGTCCCTCTGAATTTACTTATTCTAGATATTTCCTACAAATAAAAGCACAAAGATGTGCTTGGCTTCTTCCACTGGGCATGATGGTATCAAGAGACATCCAGGCTGTAGCAAGTATCACTACTTCACAACTTAAAAAAAAATTATTAATTGGGAATTAGTGCATATATCATATCATTCCATAGTTCAATCACATTAAGCAGAATTGTACAGTTGCTACCACAATCCGTTTCCAAACATTCTTTTTCTTCCAGGACTCCTTGACATCGTCTCCCTTTTACTACACCCGCCACCACTATGCCCCCCATCTCCATGAAATCACTATTCTACTTGCCGTCTTTATAGGTTCATTAATCCTGGGTTTCACATGCTGGGGAAAAAAAGAGAACATGTAATACAACTTCAAGAGGGTGACCTCCAATGACATCACATCTCTGAAAGACACCCTAATATAAATGGACAAACATAGAACAAAACAGAAACACAGAAAATGTTGAAAACCAGATCAGGTGCAGCATGTATCAGAGGGAGGAATCAACTGACCAGATTTTAACTCTTCAAGTCAGATTGATGTCTTTGATCTTCTATATTCATCCCTTCAATGCCCTCTGTTTAGTATCCTTCAATTGCGGATAGAGGAGTTCACAGGAGGCTTATTTCCTATGAAGTTCCCACAAATGAATCTTGGGTTCCCACTGTCATCCATCGCTTTCTGCAAAACGGATTCTCACAATTTAGGCTCTGATACTAATCCCTCTTTCGATTTTGGATTATATCCTTTACAATCCTTTGGTGACTGATGATGGTGTGCTGCTTCAGTGTGGACTTAGTTGACATTGCCACTTAGAGGGCTGCTTTTTTGCATGGCTTTTTCTGGTCAGATAATACTCCATTGTGGGTGTACACCATCTTTTGTTTATCTGTCCAGCAGTGCAGAGACATTTGGGTTGTTTCTACCTCTTGACGATTGTAGGTAGTGTTGATTTGAACATTTGTGCACATGTTTCTGCTTGAACACCTGTTCTAATTCCTTGGGCTCTATGCCTAGGAGTAGAATTGCTGAGTCATATGGTAATTTTTAGGAGGAAATGCCAAGATACTTTAAAATAGCCATATTCTTGTCTTTTCGGATATTATCAGTGTTAGAATTCCAGTATGTATGCTTCCAGAGCATTTTCAATACCTAATTATTATATGTGTATCCTACCAGATGTAGATTTTTATCCATATTTTAAAATTTAACAATATAGTTTACATATGCTCCTATGTCTGTCAATATAAATAACGTTTTACTACTGTATTGCAGAGTGCTACGATTCTGGGTGCAGTGCAATTGTTCAGGCAACAGAGGCACATACTGTTTTATATATATAATGGTGATCAGCAAGTAGCTGCATGGATTGACATATACGCTGAATAGGTGAGGGGGGGAGAGTAGGCGTATACCCACAAATATAGATTTGTCAGACAATAATTACCCATGGATATTTACCTTGGCTGAAAATTTATCTATGCATGTGGTGAAGCATAAGGGGCAAAGTTATGAAAACTTCTTAGACATTACCTCACCTCCTTGAGGGAAGAGTGACTGGACCAGGACTCAGGACCCCCCAGGTCAATGTAACATATTCTACAGAGACAGTGTTCGACGGCCCACTCTGGGGAACCATGATCAGCATATTAAAAGCTCATGAGCCGCCATCTAAGGCCCAACCAGTGGGCTTTCCCTGCCCGAAGGAAAGAAGATTATTGGAAATCAGAGACTCGTGCAAACAGTTTGTCTGGTAGACCAAACAAACATCAGTTTCCAAGATACTGAGACCGAGAGACCTAGACTGTGCCTAACTACTCTGAAGGGACCACAGTACTGGAAGGTCCTAGATAGGGTGCAAGGAAAATGTGGAACAAAACTAAAAACCATAAAAAGAGCAGGCTTATTAGTCAGAGAGAACCCTTGGAGCCCACAAGGCACTGGCATCCTAGGTCTAGAAGTGGACTTACCCCACGGGGCACAATTTTAAGTCAAACAATAGATAAGTCTACATGGAGAACAATAATTCTTGTGAGGTAAAACTCCTAAGAACAATCAACCATTTCAGATCAGAAAGATGGCATTTACTCCAGGATGAAGTTTGGAAAGGTTAGAAAAGAAGGAGGAATCAGTAACAGGAAAAGCAGGGAGGAAGGAGAATAAGTGATGCCTCATGGTGGGGGTCACATTGTGCGGGTCACGATCAATGAATTGAAGCAAAATGCGCATGGGTGGCTGAGTGAAAAACTGCTCTGCTCTGTAAATCTTCACCCAGTTCACAATAAAGGTGGGTGGGTGGGTGGGGTTAGTACTAATATAAACATGCTTGCTTTAAGGTACACTCACACACGCTTTCTCAAGTATTTCTTAAGATGTCCCAAGGCCATTAGGACACATTTAAGAACAATCTGTTTTACGAGGAAATTACAAGCATCTAAGAATGTTGATATACGGTAGATGGTCAAGTTGCCCTTCAGAAAGGTTGAGCCAAACTAGACTCAGATTTGCTGGTATAGAGTGTGTTTTTCCTATCACATATGTTGTCCTGCCAGTATGTCCAGTATGTTTTCCTCCTGAAGTCGACTGGTGAAAGCATAGAATCACTCTGCTGCTTTAATTTGCTACTTTAATAATTAGCAAGGTTAAACATTTTCCATGATTGTTACTCATTGTATCATCTCTATGTTCATGGATTTCCTTTGCCATTTTTTAACTTAAAATACAATTTCATTGAGCTTTCCCGTTATTAAAGCACTATATGCTCCTGGTAGATGATTTAGAAAGTAATGACGAATCTAAAGCAAATAAAATTTAGTCAGAATTCCACACCCCTGAAGTACCCACAGTTAACCTCTTGTGGATTTCTTTCCAAATAGAGAGGGTTAGAACTAGAGATCACATATTTAGCAAACAAAAATAGGATCATGCTTTGCATGCTTTTATAGACTTTAAACATGAATTATAGCATAACTCTCCTGTGCTATTAGGTGATGTTTTACAGTCTGCTTTTCCTGTGTATAAAATATGACTATGCCATTATTGATTTAGTAATTACCATAGTTTAGACATTTAAATTTCCTCCAATTTTTTTGCTTTCATAAGTAGCAGATTGGTGAACATCTTCATACTCAGGTCTTTGCAATGTGAAAATTATTTCTTTAGCATAAATTCCCGGAGGGAAATTTTTTAGGACCAAACACATGAAGAGAGAGATTGAGAGAGAGAGAGAGAGAGAGTGTGTGTGTGTGTGTGTGTGTGTGTGTGTGTGTATGTTTTCAAGACATTCGATATGTTGTCAAACCTGTTCCCATTTACATTGTTAACATATCATTTAAAAACAGTCTCTTTCTCCAGCTCAGTGCCCACTTCCCTAACTCCCCAGTGAGAACGAATGGCGCTCCCATCCCTGCACCCTAATAGCAGGGTGCCCAGCCCCCTGCTTCAGTGTGAGTCCTTAAAGATAGAAACAGCCCTGCTCACCTCTGCCTCCCCAGGGCCCAGGCGAGAGAGCCTGGCAACAAAGAAGGGCTTGATAAATCTTTGTTGTTAGAGAACTGTGTCTCTTGGATAATTTCATAGTTGATTATAAAATGCACACTCTGACGGCAACGCTGTCATCGAAGATGTATAAATTAAAACACAAAATTTCTCACCAGAACGTCTCCCAGGAACGACGAGGTCAGAGCAGTTGGCTAGCTGCTAAGGTGTTTAATAAAACCCCAGTTAATTAACAAGAAAAGAGTCCTTTGTGGCTTGCTTCACAGCTGAGAGCAGCAGCCTCAAGCTGGAGATAGACTCGGGCATTGCTTCAGGTTTCGCCCAGAACTTTTAGAGCTGAAAGAGTTAAGGGGAGAGAAGGGCTGAGTATTGAAGGGCGTTGTTCACCCCGTCCCATCAGGCCACATTCTCTCTCTCTCTCTCCCATCACCTCCCCACAACCCGACCCAAAGTATGCGTACAACACTGGTCCAATCTCTTTGGAGAGCCATTCAGCAGTATGACAATGTCTGTGTGCTATGGCCTAGTATTCTAAACGACAGAAATAGCAGCTCACATGTGCAAGGATATTATATGAAAATGATTTGTTACCGCATTGTTTCGGGGAAAGTATAAGCTTTAGGCAGCCATCGAATACCAAGCAGATGTTAAAAAATAGATCTGGACGTTCTAAGATGAAAGTGAAATCCTATGTAGGCAAAACAACAACCAAATCATGGGTGTGTCGTGCGCGCGCGGGCACACACACACACACACACACAGAGTTTGTGAAGATACAAGAAAATATCTAGCGAGATACACAACAAACCTCTGGGGAGAGAAATGTGGGGGAGGTGAAGGAGTGCTTTCACTCTTTATAATCAGAACTTACAAGCACATATTAATTTAGTAGTTAAAGGGAAAATGAACAAAGCCTTTCACAAAGCTGCCTCCCAACTAGCCTTGTGACCTTGACTCACAGGGCTTCTTCATCCCACAGACAGAGTTGGAGAATCACTCACAACTGTGCTTTGGAGAAAAATTATGCATATCTTAACTATCATGTGGTGTGATTATTAGCACCTCTGTTTTGCTTTCAAGGTGTCCTGAATAAGCGTTGACCTGCTAACCATCAGATCAGTGGTTCAAACCCACCAGCCGATCAGTGGGAGACAGATGAGCCCCCAGCTTCTGTAAAGAGTCACAAAGCCTCAGAAACCCTCTATGGTAGAACTTGAATCAATGGCAGTGGGTTTGGTTCGGTTTTAGGTATCAGGGTTTGGATTCATGACTTCTAGTCTTTAATTCATCAAATTCTCAAAGGAAAGACTCCGGCCCAATTTAGTACAAATGCTAGAAAACAGACACACTACAACCTGCTCATAAATCCCACAGCCCAGACCACGTTCCATTGTGTGGACGCTGATTTGTAGCAGTCCTGTGGGGCCCACAAGCGGAGTGCTCTCAAAGAAGCAGACTGCCGCATCTTTCCTGTGTGGAGCAGCTGAGCTTTCGGTGAGCAGCCAAGGGCTTAACCATTGCACTACCAGAATCCTTGCAGTCTGTTCACAGGAATGCAAATGGATGTAAAAGCCTTCGAGGGAGAAATCTGAGAACACATCGCAAAATACTTTCGAATCTTCATCCCTTTTTCCTAGCAATTCCTCTTCTAGAAATGTATCCCAAGGACACAATTAAGGACACGCACAAAGCTTCAGCTACAAGGATGTTCATTTAGAGGATGTTTATGATACTGAAAAATTGGAAACCACTTAAATATCTAAGAATAGAAAATTACTTAAATAAATTATGCTACATTCACATGAGCGAATACTATAAAGTCATTAAAGAGCAGAGAAGAAGCATCTTTAATGACAGGGAGCCCGGTTCATGAAAGTAGGTCACAAACGGAACGTGCTGGGTGAGTGCTGTGTTTTGCTGCTGCTACTGCTGTTAAATAGGAGGAAGAGCATAGAGAGAGAGGTGGGTGGGGAAACGTGGGAGAAATCACACCAGATCCTAGTTACTCCTCCCCACTTCCCATCCTCTACTTCCCAACTCCCTTCCCTTCCCACCCCACCCTACCCCCAGCCCAGCTACATCTCTTACAGGGACTCTGGTGGCACAATGATTAAATGGTCAGATGTGAACCGAAAGTTTAGTGGTTTGACCCTAACAACCCTCCCCTCCCACCCCTGCCCCTCAGGCAGAAAAGGCCTCCCTTAAAGATTGTAGCCTGGGAAACTCTTTGACCCATAGGGTGGTTGTGAGTCAAATCTATTCAAGGGCACACAACACATTTTCTTACAACGGAAGGGGATCACTTTTAATAAGAGACTGTTGTAGTGAAATTTGTTCTCCTCCCTGCATAACATTTGTGGGGCTGCCTTTGTGCCTTCCTCTCTCCTGCATTCCTGCCTTCTACTCCTCATGCCTGCAAAACTGTGTGCTTCAGGCCAGGCTGTCTCCTCCAGGAAGCTGGAGGTGACTACATGGATTCTGGGCTCCCAAGCTCACAATGGGCCTTCTGTTCCATTTACATGGCCAAGTGAGACTTCCTGTGGAGCATTCTGGGACAGAACTCATCAGTCCAGGAAGTTTAAGGATCACCCAAACGACTGATCATCCCCTGGTCCTGTAATTAGCTCTGCTTACTTACACACAGATGTTTGCGTAGCTAAAGGGCCAACAGCCCCTGCCTCTGGCATTCCCCAGGAGCCTCTCCCACTCACTGGTCACACTCTGTTCTTCATGCTCCACTCTGGCTCTGTCCCAAACCTCCCACCACTCTTTGATGCTGTTCTTACTCTTCCCTCTGGTCTGCATGATTGAGAGTTCACCTCCTGATTGCATAGGCGTCCTCGTGATGTAGTTGGGCTGCTAGCCACAGGTCCATAGTTCAAATCCCTCAGCTGCTCTTTGGGAGAAAGAGGAGACTGTGCTCTGGTAAAGATTGATACCTTCTTTCGGGCTCTCAAACCCTTCACCAATCACCCACCCAAAGGCTGGAGATGATAAAAACCATCACTTTCATCCACCAAGCACCTCCTATACATCAGTCCTTGTGTGGTACAACCAGTTAAGCGCTGGACTGCTAACTGAAAGATTGATACTTGAACCCACTCAGAGGTGCCTAGTGCCCAGTGTCTGAAGAGTCCAGCCTCGGAAATTCTATGGAGCAGTTCTATTCTGTTCAGATAGGTTCACCATGTGTCAGAATTAACCCAACAGCAACTAATTTGGCCTTTCCTTTGCTCCTACTGCTCCTCCTCCTTCTTTTTAATGTTCGATGTTTTATATAAGGGAGCCCTAGTGGCATACTTGTCAAATGCTCAACTGCTAAATGAAAGGTTGGTGATTCAAACCCAGCCAGCTAGTCTCACCATTGGAGAAAGATCTCCTGATCTGCTTCTGGGGATGTTCTACTCTGTCGCTTTGGTTCTTACATTGGAATCAACACAATGATCCCTGACAACAACCGAACAGCAGGTACTTTACCTGCCAATCTCCTTTCCTCTGTATATTAAAATCAACCATACCTGTCCTTACTCTGCACCACTCCACTCCGCTCTGCAGAGGCACGCTTGTTCTCCAGAGCTTGAGAGACTCGGAGAGGTAAAGGATTACCATTACCCATGGAACTAGTAAGGAATGAGTCATCCTCATCTTAGACTAAACTTTGTGTGAGTGCCAAGCACTTGTTCTTAACCAAAAACAAACCAAAACAACCAAACCAAAACTCACTGCCATTGAGTCAATTATGACCCCTGGTGTCCCTATAGGGCAGAGTAGAACCGCCACTGTGGGTTTCCAAGACTGGGAGGAGAAAACCAACTCTTTCTCCAGTGGAGCAGTTAGTGGTTTCAAACTACTGACCTTGTGGTTAGCAGCCCAGCTTGTGACTACTATACCACCAGTGCATGCTTTTAATCACTGCCATATGCTGCTTTTACAGCCATCCTATGGGATAAATACAAGCAAGCTTAAGTCATGGATCAAGGTCATTTCAACACAGTATCTGAGGAACCTGGTTGCTCAGCAGTGGGAAAAGGCTGGTCTTGTGAGGGACTGGATGAATAAGAAGGACACAGAAATAGAGAATCTGGTACAGAGCAGGAATGGGGTCAGCGTCTCTGCCAAGAAGGCAGGGATCCAGGGCTGTGCTCCAATCCTGGCACTTCTGATGGAGAAGTGAAAGCTAGCGAGAGCGTTTTCCCAGGACTCCTCTCCACATGAGAAACACTACCCGCTTGTTTGGACAGTACAGCCAATCCTACATCTTAGCTACCATGATAGGCTCCGGTTGACCTCAGGCTTAGAGACCATGTGTGAGGGGTGCAGGTCAGGGGCTCCAATAGGCCAACGCTGTCACTGTCCATCTGCTAGACTGTGTGCCGCCATGAGCAGGAAAGTGTCTTCCATCACATCTCATCCATCAAGGGTACACTAAGAAATCCAGATGACTAGTCCTACTGCCTAAGGCGCCCAACGTGGTTGAATTTGCCTCAAACTTGTCCTGGGACGTTAGGCACACTGCTTTCCCTCCCTGTGCTAGAAAGGCTCCACAGAGTGTGGGAAAGTATTTTGAGAGCCAGAGTCAAGAGTAACTAGCACTCTCATACACTGCTGGTAGGGATAGGAGCTGGTGCAGCTGCTGTGGAAAACACTTAGAAGGTTAAACATAGAGCTGCCATATGCCCCAGCAGTCCTACTCCTAGGTACATGCCCAAGAGAAGTGAAAGTGTCTAATCACACAAAAACATGTCTATGGATGTCGATAGCAACATTTTCCAAAATAGCCCCAAAGTGGGCATAACCTAAGTGTCCATCAGCTGCTGACTGGATAAGGAAAAGGTGCATTCATGCAATGAAATGAAACATTTCTTTGGTAACATAAAGAAATGAAGCGCCAAAAGCATACGACAACATGGATGAACCTCAAAAACATTATGCTATGTGAAAGGTGTCAGACACGTAAAGACCAAATATTATATAATCCCATTTCTATGAAATGCTTAGCATGGACAAATCTATAAACAGATCTGGAAAGTAGATTAGTGGTTGTCAGGGACCGGGCAGTGGAAGGAGAGGGCACGAATTGACTGTGAATGGGTATAGGGTTGTTTTTTGATACAATGAAAAATGTTCTGGAATTGGACAGTGGAGATTTATGTATAACCTTGTGAATATACTAAGAAATCACGAGATGATTTCTAAAATTTAAAGTGTACAAAAACATGGACACTTTAAAAGGTTGAATTTCATGGTAAGTGAATTAAAAAAAAATTTTTTAAGCCTAGCTGACCAGTATAGTATTAGGTGATTATTACCTTCCAGGTCTATGCTAAAATACAAACAAACAAAGTTCGAATACCATCAAGTCGATTCCGGTTCATGGTGAATCTATAGGACAGCCCCTGTGGGTTTATCAGCGAGGAAAGCCTCATCTTTTCCCCAAGGAGCGACTGGTGGGTTTGAAATGCTGACTTTGCAGTTAGGAGCCCAGTGTGTAACCACTGCACTACCAGGGGCTGTGCCAAGCACTACCTTGTTGAATTCCCACAGCCAACAAGAGAAGAACTCTTATTATTCCTGTTTTTATAGACGAGGAAATTGAGGCAGGGGGACTTTAAAAAAACATGCTCACGTTTGCTGTTAGGGATTAAATTGTGTGATTCCCCCATACAAGTATGTGTTTTAAATCCTAACCTCTATGCCCATGGTTAAAATCCTACTTAATATCGGGTTATCTGTTAGATTAATGTCTTAGTCCAGATTGACTAGAGAAACAAATTCACAGACATTCACATGGTATATAAGGAAGAACTTTATATAAAAGAGCAATTGTAAATTTAGAAAACATCCCAGCCCAGTCTGGATCAAGTCCATAAGTCTGATATTAGTCCATATGTCCGAGACAGTCTATAAATTCTTCTTCCGACACATGCAACACATGCAATGATGCCAAATGCAGGAAGATCACAGCTCAGTGGGTGGAAAGTCTGTGGATCCAGTAGTGGTGGAAGCATCTCAGCGCTGGTGTGGGTCTCTATGTGGCTTCTCCAGCTCCGGGGCTCTGGCTCTATCAGCATAGTTCCATGTGGCTTGTCAACAGGAATGCCTCCCAGGGAGAGTGCGTGTCCCACCTCAAGGGAGGAAGACAGGAGTTCCCAGAATCCTCAGGAGAAGGCCATGCCAACACTGAGACCTAATTGGTGTTGATTGACAGGCTAGATTCCACCCCTTCCCTCAAGTTGACAGTAGATTATATAACTGCCACAGTTAATGACCAGGATTGTCTCGAGCTACACTGTGAGTGCTACCACTTGTGTGTCAGTTTGTCACACTGTGGTAGCTTGTGGGGTACTGTGATGCTAGAAGCTACGTCACTGGTATTTCCAGTACCAGCAGGGTCACCCAAAGTAAACAGGCTTCAGCAGAGCTTCCAGATGAAGAACAGACTATGGAGAAAGAAAGAACAGGCTAAAAAAAAAAGAACAGGCTGTACCCTTCAGAGGAACTGGCCAATGAAAACCTCTGGAATAGGAGCAAAGCATGGTTAGAGAGTGACGTCCTAATGCACAGAAGCAGAACGTTATCAGAGAGTGTGCCAGAAGATGAGCCGCTCAGGTCAGAAGGCACTCAGAGTATGACTCAGGAGGCGCTTCTTTCTCAAAGTTGTTGTTCTTGCGGTTGTTAGGTGCCATCCAGTTGGTATTGACCCACAGCTACCCTATGTACAGCAGAACAAAACACTGCATGGTCCTGCACTGCGGTAGTTACATAATCTCATGTCAATTGGAGGGTATTAAGACTGAAGGGGTGGAGTCTAGCCTGTCAATCAGGTCACAGCCTGATAATGCCTCCTTTGGGGCATGGCCTTCGCATGAGGCTTCTCGGAACTTCCTCTCTCTCTACTTTGGTCTTCCTGTTGACAAGCCACATGGAGGCTTGCTGAGACCTGCAAGAAAGGAGCCTCTCTCTTTGCTTCACCTGCCGGTTGGCAAGCCATGTGTAGCCACACTGAGACCCGAGCAAGTTGTGTGGCAGCGACCTGTGCCAGCCCTGTGATCTTTGGATCATGCTGCCATTGGTTCCACAAGACTTTGGATCAATGTTTAACTTTCATATGCATATGAGGAAATAGAAAATACCATGGCTTGGGTCAGGTGCACCCTAGTCCTCAAAGTAACATCCTGGCTTTTCCGTACTTTAAAGAGGTCTTA